>NC_072773.1:28889817-29202082 GCF_022539595.1 Amphiprion ocellaris
AACATTTGTCCAGCAGTTTGAGCAGGAGAAGGTGAGCTTCAGAGTAGAAATGAGGAGAAGGAAACCTTCTTGACCCATGTGGTGAGGTCCTGTACCAAGAGTTTGAGCAGGTTGTGAAGAGTCTGTAGTTCTTTGGTCTGAAAGCACAAGAAGAGTCAACTCATTAAAGGAGAAAACAGGAGATATTGTTGGTTCTTCTGTCGCTCTGCAGTTTCCTTAGACTGAATATCAAGTTTATATTTTAAATGATTTCCCATGTGAGCCAAGAAGACTTCAATAAACTCCCTCCATCCCCCGGACACAACATATTTTATTATGATGTTAAATCTTTTGTTTTTTTGAGTTTTAATCATAGTTTTAACAGTTTTTTTCTCTTAGCTTGTTTAGTTTTGTAATCTGTGTGAAAGGTGCTAAACAAATAAAGTTGAATTGATAAACTGAATAACTGACTAACTCATGATTGTGACAACAGAAGTATTTTCATTGTGATTTAAGGGTTTGTTTCATTTTTAAGGCTGGGGTTAAAATCATGACAAAAAAAAGATTAAAGAAATAAACTACAGTAAAAAAGCAATTAAATCAAAGGAAAAAAACATTTAACATAATAAAACTTTTAAAAAGAAAATTAAACATTAAATACAATTAAATTATATTAGACAAAATACTCAATTAGATAATTAAACAGAAGATACAAAGCACGTAATTATGAAATTAAACAAAAATTTTTAAACAAAAATATTAAACATTAAAGATTAAATATTTTAGATAATTAAACATTTAAAAAATTAAATTAAACAAGAATATTACACGTTTAGAAAAATATACAACATTTAATTAGATTATTAAACCTTTAAAAGTCAAAACATTTAATTAAAAAATTAAATGTTTAATTAGAAAATTAAATCTTAAAGACAATAAAACTTTAAATAGGAATTAAACAGAAAATACAATGAAGCATTAAAAAAGAAAATTAAACATTAAAAGCTGGTAAAACATTTAAAAAGAAAAACCTTAACAAAGATTTAATCAAAAAATTATTTATTGGGAAAGAAAAGGAAATTTTTCAAACAAGCCGATAAAACATTTGAAAAAACAACGATTAAACATTAAAAAGACAAAACATTTCGAAATCAGATCAGACATTAGAACAGAATAAAATGTGAGAAAAGAGCAAAACTAAACATTTAAGAAGAATCAAACTAAAGATAAAATCTTTGAAAGGGCACCAGTTAGACTTTAGAAGATCAAATTAAACAGAGGAGACAATAAAACGATCAAAAAGAGCAAAAACAGATAACAGTCTTAAAGGCTTTTTCTAGTCTGAAATGAAAACATCAAGTTGTTTCTTCAAACATTTCCTCTTTCTATGTTCTTGGTTTGATTGCGGACAGATTTACTAAGAACTCATTTCAGAAAACTGCTTTCCAGATAAAGTCTACTAGTAGTTGAAGGCATTTATCAAACTAATGTTACCTTCTGATCTCCACAAAATTTACTGTTCAGTGAAGAGAATCAAAGTTTGTTCAGGATTTCTAAAAAACCCACAGGTGAAGGTCTGAGAAGAACTCAGATGGATGGTCTAAATGTGAAATCAAGACTCATGGTCACAAGTTTTAAGGCTTCTGTTAACTAGAAAGTTCAAACTAACAGAGAAGTACTGAGAAACTTTAAAATTTCAGTCCTCAGACTGTCTAAAGGTTCAAACTAACAGAGAAGTACTGAGAAACTTTTAAGATTTCAGTCCTCAGACTGTCTGAAGGTTCAAACGAACAGAGAAGTACTGAGAAACTTTTAAGATTTCAGTCCTCAGACTGTCTGAAGGTTCAAACAAACAGAGAACTACTCAGGAACTTAGAAGATATCAGTCCTTGGACTGTCTGAAGGTTCAAACTAACAGAGAACTACTCAGGAACTTACAAGATTTCAGTCCTTGGACTGTCTGAAGGTTCAAACTAACAGAGAACTACTGTGGGACTGAGAAAATTTCAGTCCTCAGACTGTCTGAAGGTTCAAACAAACAGAAAACTACTGTGGGACTTAGAAAATTTCAACCCTCAGACTGTGTGAAAGCTCAGGTCCTGAGGACTCGGGAGGTGTGGAGGCTTTGGAAAGTCTTGGAACTGAGGGTTCAACCCTCCAGCACAAAGGCTGAAGTCCCACCTCCTGAGAAAAACGTTCGAGTCGAGACTCAAGTTAAAAAAAAACGAAAAAAACGAAAAAAATAGATGATAAATGCGCAAAAAAAAGTAACATTAGTATCTGAGCGAGTAGCTCAGGAGGATAAGAAGAAGACTACCAACTGGAAGGTCGCAGGTTCAAGACCCACCACCGGCCTTTTTCTTTCTTTGTCTTAGTCAGAATTTTGAGAAAATCTAAGAAGTGTCTGGTCTTGAACCAGCGACCTGCAGCTCCATAGGCAAGTCCTTAACTCACTGAGCTACAGATCAGATAAAAAGAAATAAATTCGTCGTCCCTTTGGCATCGTAGTTTCCGAAGTGACCACACAGGCGGAGCCAAGGCGGAGTCTGGGTGGAGTCAGGGCGGAGAGTAGGCGGGGAGGTGGGTGGCGGCCTCCCCCCTCTACTCCCCCACCTCCCCCCACCGCCCACCACACCTTCCCCCGCCCGACACGTTCTTCGAGTCTCCACGAGTTCTTCGAGTCTCGACAGGTTTTCCCGAGTTTCTGGAGTTTCCACCAGGTCCAAGGCAGAACAAGTCATGAAGAGGTGTTGAAGTCGGCCAGGATGGAATGACTTTTTACAGCGACTAGAAGGAAGACCACTAGAAGAGCAGGTCTTTAACCACCATCCATAACATCCATGGAGTCGGCTCCAGAGAAATGAAAGGAGGTCAACTTTTATCAACCTCCATCCAAATGTTCAACTTGATATCTTTACTTTGACATTTTTAGCACCACAAACCTTTAGTATCACACTTTTTTTTATCATTTATTAGGACTTTAATGGAATCCACCAGCAGATTTTGTTTTGTTGACAAACTTTATTCTTGTCGTCGTGGGACTGTAGTATTTAAAACTGTTCCTTCTATTTGACCTCATGTTTATTAGTTTTAGTGGAGAAAGTTTTAAATGTCAATTAGTCTCTTAAAAACTAAATAATAAATTGGATTAGTCAAGAGGTTTAAATTTCTTACTGTCATATTTTAAATATGACAAAAAAAATAAAAATAAAGTCTTGAGACAATTTGACCTGTAATTGGCGTTATATAAATAAAATTGAATTAAAATTGTATGTGTCTTGTAATGTTGGAGTAATTCAGCCATATATGTTAGAAAACACATTTTCTTTGTCCATTCATCTGTCGTTTTCTCCACTAATTCATTTCTTGTGTTGGTTTATAAAATGTCAAGCCCAAATATATCCAGTTTACTGTCATAAAAACCAAAAAGGTTTACATTCATGATGCAGGAATCAGACATTTTTTCACTTTTTATCTTAGTTTAGTCAGAAAGATAGTTGATAATGTGTGAATTGTTGCAGCTTGTGAGCCGTAGAAGGTTTTAATCTTTGGGGCCGAGTGTCAAAAAACATTTAGAAACCAACATCAACAAAACACTCAAAGATTTGAATATCATTTGCATGACAATGTCAAATTAAAGGACATTTATTTCCAATGTAAATGTGTGATATTCATCCTCTGGAGCTTTCTCTTCACGTCTTCCACCTGGACTGGTTTGGTCAGGAGCATGGGCAACAAACATTTGAAAAACTGCACTTTAACATCAATGAATGACACTGAAGATTAATCTCTACATAAATGAGACTGAGTCTGGATGTGCTGCTCTGTCATTAACTCCTAAGTTTAGGGAAAGTTCAAACAAAAGAGGACAGTTCAGATAAGACTTGAGAATGAGCTTATTTTGAACAAACATCTCAGACTTTCTGAGCTTCAGCACCTCTAGCAAGATATTTTAACAACAAGCAACTCAAGAGATCCAGAAGTTGGAGAGAGTTAGCTTTAGCTGAGCCAAAGTACATGTGGGATGCTAACCTAGCAAACATTTCAGACTTTCTCTGTGAATTCTGAGAAATAATTTACTATTTAATGACAGAGCTACACATCTTAACTCAGTCTCATTAAAACACACTCTAATTCAGAGTCATCCATCCATATTAAAGTGCAGTTACCCAAAATGTTTGTTGCATGAGCTCCAACAAAACCTGTCCAGGTAGAAGGCCACTTTGACAAACAGGAAGTGGACGATTCCAAGCAGATTTATAGAAGGGGGAACCAGACTGTACTAAGTTTGGTCGAGTATAGAGGGGTGTTTTGTGGGTTTTTAAGGTTGATAATGATTATTAGTGAGACATTTGGAGTAGATATTAATTTACAGTAAATGAAAGTATTTAAAATCTTGGAGTTAAACTTAGAAGAACACAAACTAACAGAAAACTGTTGAAACGTTTTGGTTGTCATTATTGGCAATATCTTAACTAGCATAGTGTTGTTGTCATTTGGATTAGTTTTTAGTTCACTAGTAAACCTTTGCATAAGTTAGTTGGTGAAACAGTTTGTTTTTTAATGCATTTGAGCCATTAGATGTGCTGTGCTGGGTAATATTGGTGTGCGGCAAATAACAAAATTCAACTACTGTAGTGATGCATACGATAGCAGAAACTACTCAACTAAGAGAAATGACAATCCATCGTTACTTTAATATATGAAGGTAGTCTGTCTGGAAAATTTCAAGAACTTTGAATGTTTTTTCAGGTGCAGTCGCAGAACAAAACATCAAACACTGATGTGACATAAAGCAGGCTCTGATGAGAACCACTCCAGAAAAGTAAGATTAAAAGTTATCTCTGCTCAAGAGAAAAAAAACAACTTTAGAATTACAAGCCTCAGAAATGAGCAGTACCTCAGATTAGAAGCCGCATATTGTAAATGCTTCCCAGAGTTCGCATGTCAAAATCACCTGTTTTGAGGAGACTGCAGTAATCAGGCCTTCACGGTCAAATTGCTGCGAAGAAATCACTACTGACGGAGATCAAGAGGAAGAGAACTGCCGGTGCCAAAACAAACAAGAAATGGACATTTAACGAGCACGGCTGACATGACAGTCTGTAGCGACATCTCATTTGCTCTAAATGGGACCAGCATTTGTTTTCAACAGGACAATGACCCAGAACGTACCTCCAGGCGTTCTGTTTGCTCTCTGACCAAGAACAAGAGCAGTGATGGATTGCTGCGTCAGATAGTCTCCACAATTACCCGACCTAAACCCAATTGAGATGGTTTGGGATGAGTTGGACCACAGAGCGAAGGAAAAGCAGCCAACAAGTGCTCAGCATATGTGGGAACTCCTGCAAGACTGCTGGAAAATCATCCCAGCTGCTCACCTCATGAAACTGGTTGAGAGAAAGCCAAGAGTGTGTGCAAAACATAGGTGGCTACTCTGAAAAATTTCAAATTCAGAACACGCTTTGCTTTGTTTACACTTTAGTTTTTTTTGCTTACTACATGAATCCAGATGTGTTATTCGATAGTATTGATGTCTTTAGCATTATTGAACAACGTGGAAAATGGTAAAAACAAAACAAAGAACAAACAAAAATAATAAGGTGCATCTATTTTTTAACTGGCAGAACACACTAGGAATTAGGTAAAACCCTGAAGACATGAGTTCATTTAAAAAAAAATAAGTTTTTGTGTGAAATGCCTATTCTCCTGGAGATCAAAATGAACTCATTAAAATAATCATTCAGCAATCAAAGTCAAGACATCTTTCAATGCAGTTGTTGATGTGAAGCCTGACTAGCGCTGATCTGCATTTAAAGTATATAACTGTAAAACTCAACTCTCCTTTCTTTGAACCTAGTGCACAAAAAGGAGAGTAAATACAATCCAGTGTTGTGGAAATAAACTCCAGGAAGACGAAGAGGAACTAAAAGGTTTAGTGAGACTGTGGAAAAATGGTCCCCTAAGACAGTGAGGATTTGGAAGGCGGCACCAGTTATTCTGTTCCATAAAGGTACTGATCCCCATGACTTAATTTCATAATTGCCTTGCTGCGTTAAAACCCTGGAGCCCAACAACTCTTAACACTTGCTTTTTCTATGTAGAGAGAAAGAGAACATTTTACAGTCTCTGCAGGGAGGGTTTAGTTTATGTCACAGCACAACAGCTGCATTATGTGTAATTAGCAATATTGTTAAAATTGTTAATGATAATTAACACTGAGTTGCATTTTTATGGACCCATCTAGCATTTGATCGTTTGATCGTAATATTTTATAGGTAGGTGGAAGAGAAAGAAAGGAAAAGTGGGGAAAGGACCCTCCAAGCCTTTTCAGCTCTGATTGTTGGCTGGACTTTCTGAGGCAAAAAACACAGCAGGCAGGTACACATGCAAACTGCATGATGTAAAATTAGAACTAGTTAATCAGTCCCTTAATCAGATGGCTTCAGAACTACCCCTTGTTTAGAACTCATGCAGTAATGTCTAAAGGTTTCTACATTAAACACTCTCACATTGTATAATATTGTATGTATGTTACTCGTGAGTGTGTATCGTGGTGCAGTGTGCTTTATCACAAGTGATAAAATTCTCACTCATTATTGAATTATATGAACATGTGGGATAGTCCACCTTACCCAACAGATTGGTATAGTATATATATTATTTTTATTTGTCTATAAGACTCAAATTGCATGAACACAACTTCCTACTTTCTTATAAATGCAGTACTTACAGTGTCAGGTCACCGGATATTTTTACATTAGCTTGTGTTTACACTGAGCTCGGAAGAACTGGTTTCAAATGCTATGCCAAAATGAGCTGCAAAAAAGTGAAACTAATATCTCCCATTTCATTTCATTCATTTTACATTCCCAGTTATTTGCAAATGTACCTGTAATAGCTTTTCTAAATGTGAGATTAATGCCTAACTTGTGAAGGAATTTTCTGTATTACAAGTTTATTCTTCTATGCTGGACTCTCTTAATAAAGAGATCACACTCTCAGTGAGGATACCTGTTGAAATAAATTGTTAAATAAAGTTTAAAATATGAGGTCCAGTGTGAAGTGGATGAAATAAGATTCACTGAGAAATGGAAGATATAACACTCTGGGGAGAAAATAAGGTCCATTGAGAAGTAAGGGAAAGGGGGTTCAGACCAAAAGTGAATGAAATAACATTCAGTGAGAGGGGGAGGAAGTCAAATTCAGAAGTTTAAGTAGAGGACTCATCTCTGCTCTTCTAGTAAACAAGGAGAAGTACGCCACAAAACCATCCTAGGAGATGTTGATTTGTGATTTGGGTTATGCAAATGTGCTTAATTCCTCTCACACATTTTCTAAATGATGGTGGGATGTCAAGAGGATTACTGCAATTCTCTGCACTCAAAAATGTACAAATTAACCATTTCTTTCTTGTACATATCCTAGTATGGACACACTCTTGTCTCCACTTTCAGACTTGCTCTTTCTATCTGTCGAATGTTTTGGGCCTCACCTGTTTGTCTTCCCTCCGAATCCAACTGTATTTTGGTTTCCTCTTTTCCTCTCTCAAGTTAGGGCACACTGCAGGATTTATAGATTACACAGCTCATTAATAATACTCATTGCACACCCACTAAAAAGCAATATAAAGTACAAACACTCATGCATCCACCCACAGACACGCAACCATGCACACACATCCACACACAATGCCTCCGAGCTATGACTAGTTCATGTCCTGAGAGCATTATAGCCCTTATTATTTTTAATTACAACACAGCTTATCGCTGTGGAAATGCAACAGTTACATATATGAGAGTCCTAACCAACTGGCTCCCCAGGACTCTGAATGCAGATGTTGAAAAACAAACAGATGGTGTCGCAGCCTCGACCACAAAACACACATCAGCGTCCAACATTACCCCACTGTGATGTCATATCCTCTAAGTGCTCAAGAAAGTTAGGCTGAGAGAAAGCAGGAGTACCATATGCATGAAACACACAAATGTACACACAAGTATAAACATCTTCCTGCAAGTGCACACGGACACACAGATCAGAGATAGAGAAAGAGCATGTCATGGCGGTTAGAGTTAGGGAGAGCAGGAGGACGTGTCAAGAGCAAGCCTTCGGATATTCCTACGGTCACGAGGGTAATAATGGGTGAGAGCAGGGTGAGGAAGGGGGTGAGAAATGGGGTGAGTGGGGGACACTGGGGCATTTAAATGTCACATTGTTGTAGTGATTTTTCTTTCAGGGCCTGTGGTTGTAACTTTAGCCTTTCTTTCACTGCTCTGCTATGCAAAGTAAGGGCGCTGAAGTCCCAGGGCCAAGCGTACACGTAACATGCAGCTCATCAGCTCATGTGCGCACACACACACACACACACACACACACACACACAAACACATGAACGACAAACCAACCATGGCAAATACACACATACACTACAATGTTGATATACACTGTATCTCAGCGTGTTTATTCAGTGTGTACTGCAAGAAAAAAACCTGTGTATGTGTTTGCATGGCAAAAGCATGCAAACACATACACCCTAACACACATGCACACACACACAAACATACACATACACTAATGTGCCAATAAGAGCAGCCATTTAGTCCTGTCCACACTGAGTTCATAGAGGGTTAGCGAGAGCAGCTCTCCAGCTGGGGTATAAAGATACAAATCAAACATGACAGATGGACACACACACACACACACACACACACACACACACACACACACACACACACACACACACACACACACACACACACACACACACACACACACACACACACACACACAGACTTCTATAAAAGTTTGATGTAACCACATCATGCCCAGAGACGCCATGTACAGAAAAACACTGCATCAATTATCACATCAACGTTCAGCCTTCATCAGCACAGCGGGATTTATTGCAGGCAGTGGGGAGCCAACAACCCCAATAGTCCCTAACTCATTGATCGGTCCTCCATCCAACACAAACATGCTGATGCTGATGAACTGTGATCCGAGGAAACTCTAAAGTGCTCACAATACTTACAGTGGTTCTCAATCCCAATCCAGTGCAGAGACCTGGGGACAAACCGAGGCTGCGAGCCAATGGCGTTGCTTGTTTTGAGCTATGATACCGTGAGACCACCTACTCTGCTACAATCAGCCCGCCTTTTCCCTCCGTTGCCTCCCTGACCTCCAATCTAACTTTCCTCGGTTACCCTCCCCTCCTTCCTCTTTCTTCACTCCTGACTGTCCATTCTGTTAAGCGGGCCCACACTCTAAAAACAGCCTGGGTGCATTTGAGTGGCAGAGGCAAGGCAGGGGGGCTCCTGGGTCTCCATTTAGCCACTTCCTGTTTAAGGGAGCCAATAAGTATGCCCCTCCAGGCCATTGCTCAGCTTGCCATGTGTAAGCAAATGAGGCTTTTTGGTGGACCCGATGGGCTGAGGGAGCTCAGGTTGCAGCTACAAAGACTCCGCTGAATATGCTAATGTTGAAAAATCTCCCTCAGCTTGTTTGCACAAACACAGAATGGAATGCTAAATATATGCCTATGATTTGTTCTGGTTTTGTCATTCAGTGTGCGGCTGATGAGAGTAAGCTACACGTCTGGGAGAAAATTAATGAACTTCAAGCCGGTGAATTATGTGCACTGCTTTCCCCAAATACATACTGTTTGCTAATCCTACTCAGAGCACAAAAACGGCGAAATGTAGTTTCTCTTTTCTCACACTAGCTCTCGCTCATTTTCTTGTTCTTTCTTACACACACACACACACACACACACACACACACACACACACACACACACACACACACACACACACACACACACACACACACACACACACACACACACACACACACACACAGAGTATTAGTACAGCTGGCTGTCAGGTCCTCGATCTCACCGAGAGGTCCCTAAGTACTGAAGGCTTTTCTTCCTGTCACAGCATGGGGTAGACAACTAATTCTGTATATATGTGTGTGTTGGGAGTGTATGTTTTCAGCTGGCACCTCTCAACCTTGGCAGCGGTGTGTCTCCTAGCACCCACAGGAACAAATTTGTCTTTGGGGTTTGGTTTGCTTTTCGTCTCCGATGTGCGAGTGTGCGGGTACATGCATGTGTGGGTGAGGCAGTCGAGAGGTCTGGTCATTATCACCACTACAGCCAGCGAGCATGTGGCCAGAGCAGCCGGGGAAAGAAGGTAAAGGAGGGTGAGGAAGGAGGTAAATAAGGACAGAGCTGAGGACAAGCCGCTTAGGGGGTGAAAGTAATCACATCGATGACAGCGAATGCTCAATCCACGCAATAAGCCATTTAATCCTATTGAGCGTAGCGAGGGCCATCCTAAAAATGCATAGCGAATGCGTTTGTCATTGTTTCTCTAAAATTAGATATTCACTGCAGTAACCCCATCCTCTACGCAAACATGAGAATACATGCAGGCAGTGCGTCGCAAGGGTTGAGATGTTGCTAGTCAGCCTGTGGAATGTCGACAGAATTGTGTGTGTTTTCCCAGCTTGTCTTAGCTTTGCCATGTTGTGGTCGCCGGGCCTGTGTGTGGTCCTGGTGTGGTTCAGCTGCTCAGAATCATTTCCATTTAAACATATCTGTAGGCCTCAAAGCAAACCACCAATGGTATCCACGCCATTGGAGGTAACAACAAAAGCGTTGCCCTCTGTGTGACCGCCAGTGTGTGTGCGCACATGCTGTGTTCATCATTGTGTGTTAATGCATGTTTGAGATGGTGTGTGTGTGTGTATGCGCCGATGTTTGAATGTGTGAGTACGAGTCCGATTCACTGTCATCTGTCTTGCGGCATATTAGCAAACAAGATTTCTCATGTAGTCAAGATAATGGCGAACAAACAGAGCTAGAGTAGTGTGAGTGCTGATGGATTGGTGTGTTTTGAACTGCAGGGCCCCTTCAGGGTATTGTGTCCAAGTGATCAGTGACTCCTCTCTCAGGGGTTCCTTCCCACCTCAAACAGCAGCACAGATTGGATCACTGCGAAGGAATGTGGATGCCTTTTTTAAGAAAATATCCTCAATGCTGTTTGTATCCCTTGTTCTGCTGTTGAGTGTATCTCTTCCGATGAACACAGAATATTGAACTTGCTTGTACAAGTAAACATTGTTTTCCCTTTTATTCAAGTACTTTGTTTTGCAACTAGCTTACGCTCATTGTTACCTGTATGCATATAAGCCATCTACTGTGGAAAATTCAGAAAAGAGAGTCTGCATGCGTTTATGGGCCTCTTAGCATCTGAATGGCTTTGGTCTCCCCTATCAGTGTGCGGGCAAAACAGCTTACAGAAAACAGAGATGAGCATTTATCACTCACAGGAACAAGGAAGGTGGCAACAGGGTTGCCAGTGTGGCTCCTTCCCACAAAGAAGATTGCTTTCCCAAGTCTGCCTTTTGTACACACACTGGATGCACTTTCCCATAACTCATCTGGCAAACAGGAAGGAATCACAGACCGGATTGTATGCGTGTTGACCCAAAACAGCTCCGATCCCATTATGCAGTGATAAATGACCCACAAGCAAGTCAGAGAGTCTTTGGACCATAGCAAGAGGAAGAGACCTGGGAATGATTAGAGTCAGAAAGTTCTGCTCAAGGGACAAGATCAGTAAAACAGTAGAGAATAGATTAGACCCCTTGGACATTTAGAATTACTTTGTCAGTGAAGGAAAAATGGCGAATTAGTAGAACCCACTGGTTGAGAAGTGGGGAAAGAGAGGGAGTTGAAGCATGTCCCGTTCTTGACCACAGGGACTTTAGTGTTGACACGGAGACCACAGTGGAGCTTCCTCTTGCTGGTACTGACAGGGTCTCTGAAAACGTCTCTGCTTCTTTTCACTTAAACAATAATGCGACGTGTTTGGACATCTGTATGCACAATATCAGTTGCCCTAAGAGTCATATTCTGGCATGGATGTGCACATACATCAGCAAATCCCGAAGGATTGTTTGTCGATTCCTAAACAAATACAGATGAATGTTGTGGTTGGTCTTCGATTCCAGTGTCATGGTCTTCATTGTCTCTTTGTATGGAGGGATAAGCCTCTGGGGCATGAATGACAGAAAGGAGAAATGCCAGATGCACACACACATGCTTGCCACATCTCTGCTCATGTGGAGGCCAAAAAGCAGCCAAACATTTCCCCATAGCCAACCACAAAGAGCAGATACTATTATAATTAATCAAATTTGCTAACAACAATAGAGCAATGTATAAGGATGACAACTAATGGTTCATCTTAATTCTATTGTTCTATTCAGTTGTGCTTTGTTTAAGCCTTTCAACAACATGACTTTAAACAACGGTATAAATTTTAAACATCATTTTATTTCAAAAGTACACAAACAGGACCAATATCGTTCAATAAGGCAAAGCTCAAATATTAACAACCACTCACATCAGAGGACTGAAAATCTCATAGTCACAGTTTATGGGTACCACTTGCAAATCATAAATAAAACTTTTTTTCTTCATATATATATATATATATCTATACTCGAACTTATTTTTTTCTCATCATGAAAAAAAGATTGTTAGACAAACATTTCATTACAACCCCACCCACATATAATCATCTTCATTTTCAGTGTTATTATTATAATTTTTTAAATCTTCAGAATCATTATTGTCCATGAAAAGTCAGAGTGGGCCAGGGGAAGGTGCATCCATCTTTATCCATATGGGTGTTACGTGGCTCTAATGCCCAGTTCCAAGCCCAGCTACAGACCCTAGCCCTTAGCTGCTACCTGAAAGGACTGAACATCGTGGTGTTAGTGTCAGTGGGTTTTACTAGACCACTTGTGCAGTTTTTAAGCTACTAAGTGCATTGTTAGCAATATTACTATGTGTTTCTAGACTCTGTATCTCCCCCAAAATCTCTCTGTGCAGCTCTTGTGATATTGCTAAAGCACCTTAATGATCACTACTTAGCAGCTGTAATACTATGCATTATCAATCCTTTCAAATATGTACCTTAAAGGGAGGTACCATTGGGCTAGGGACTTTGTAGGTGGTGAGTTGAAATTGGGCACAATTTTATACAGGGCAGGAGTGTTTTTTTCTGTGGCATCATTGCGATTTTTTTGCATGCCGAGCCGATCCAATCCAAGTCAAGTTGTGGATGGACAGGCGTGGCCAGCTCTGGTCACCTAGGGAACAGTGCCACGAGTACGCAGAGCAGTGTTGCCACAAGGGACGGATTGAGACTCGCCGCTCCTCCACACTCCATCGAGTTCTCCTACAGACAGAAACAGATATGGAACAAGTGAACGAGAGAGAGTGCTATAAAAGTGAGTGGTGTGTATGTGTGTTTGTGTGTGCAGTATGTGTGTTTGTGGTGAAAATACCTCCGGGTGAAAAGGGTGGCAGGTGTCTGGGCGCCTCCTGTCCTTCTGCATCTTCAATCTCTCACACTTGAGAGATTCATTATGTGCAGCTGAAGTTAAAGCAATACCAGACAATGTGTACACTCTGCAGGAGTTTTCCTGCTGGAGTAGATTTCTTGCTTATAATGGAAAGGAATGCATGCTCTTTGAGTGCATGATGGAAGTAGGTTCTTCTAAAGGCTGGGATAGCTTTTGTGCACAACGCAGTATGCAAAAAAATGAAAAAAGAGACAACTTTAACCAGTGTTTGATGAGTTTTCTTTTGTTGCATAGCAACAGAATACCAGGATTTATGCTACAGTAAGCACTCCACAACAAAATAAACACTGGCAGACATTTATATACAGCGTGACTGTGCTGCATAAAATTTCAAAGAAATGCACATTGCAGGGGAATCCAGCCTGTTTTGTGGTGATGAACTAAGTTATTTCAGACTGAAGCCTCTCTAAGCTTGCTGTGTCTGCTGTTGATCAGTATCCGATCACAGCGTGGGCTGTAACACAGTCCAAACTTATACACATTCACAGACCACTTTGAAACACACTATCTGGTGGAGCACTGTCTCAGTGCCCAGCATCAGATCGTGTCCCCCACAACAATCTCATTTCTTTCATCCACAAGGGGTAGAGGGCAAACAAACTTCCCAAAGCTTTTCCACACATCAAAGCGCTCCATGGTATTCCCATCACGATTATATTGATGGATACACACAAGCTGTAATAATTCTGACACTGTAAGTCATGAGGTGGAGGAGAACAAATCTCTCCATTGAGAAAATAATAAGGTAACAGTATTTTTCTCGGCAGGGGAAAAAGCCTTTCTGGGAAGCTTGCAACATGTCAGCTAAGTAACACAACTAAGCTTAACTTCAAAACCCATCCATCCAGTCGTTTACTCTTTTATTCACAAGTTTTCTGTTAACATCCTACTAAACTGCATGCCATAGATACAGAATACTGAAGGTTTACTGCTGAGTAGTTTTGGTAACGTTTCGTAGCATTTATTTAAGATGTCTGCGGATCTTTACTTTCTGACAGAACTGCTCATTTTCATGCTCCTGTCATGTTTATCTCTCTTGTTTGTATTTCCTTGATCCATCCAGGATATCCTCTCCATGACGCTACCTCTGAATTTTTTGGCCAGTGAAGGATATACATGATTTCGATGGGGTCCATGGTTATTGGCTCAAACATGCTGCAGTCACACTTGTTGTCCACCACCACCATGAAGAGATTACTGCTGGGGATCTGCTGAATCACAAAGGACCTGCCAATCACAGCACAGACAGCCAGAAACAAAAAAGAGAAAAAAAAAGATGAGGAAGGAAGAAGGGAAAGCAAGCAAGAGATGGTTGAAAGAAGTATTGGCAAGTAGTCAAGGTGCATGGGTGTGATGTAAATTTCCATGTGTGTCACAGGATCTGTGTTATGATGTTCACATTCTCCTCTGGCGGTCGGGAGATGTACTAAAGAGACTTCCACTGGATTCATGTCAAGAGGATGAAGTATCTCACCGCCAGTTGTCAATAAACATAGAAAGTCATAGAAAGGCTCACACCAGCAAACACACATATAAAGTACACACACATACGTCTCTAACTCATTCCATCCTCTGGTCTTCCTCATTCTCCTCCCTTCCTTCTCTTCAGGCTTTGTTATATCTTATCTGAGGCGAGCAATGAAGTGTTGCCGAATATAAAACACTCCAAAGGGAGACAAATGGGAACCACACTTTTGTGCTCATAGCTTCCCAAAGGCTGTGTTTTACTGGCCTGAGAAGATCTGGCCTTGCCTCGGCCTCCTGGCCAGTGATTTATGTCCATGGATAAGCTTTATGAAGAAGAGAGGTCGTAAAGATGATCTCTTCTTTCTATCACCCTTTCTTTCTTTATCTCTTTCTTCTCTCCCTCTCTCTCTCCTGCTGCAGCTGGGTGATTTATCAAATTCATTGTGAAGAATTTATCAGGCACGTATGAGAAGACGCTTGTGTGACTGAGTGAATACACATACGTGCAAAAATACCACACACACGGACACACTATCTCAACTCGTGTGAAGGAGGACACGAACAAAGACAAAGACGGAGTAACCTGATAGATCAAAACAGTTAGGAATCTCTCAGTCTTTACTAATTCAATACCATGACCAATTTAATCTGACCACAAACAGCCTCCAATCCCTGAGTAGCACCAACCCACCACACTCTAATACACTTATCCCACCGTGACCAGCCAAACCCAACCAAACCAACCCAGCAAATACACCAAGCCAGTTCCAATCAGGGTGAATTAGGATCTGCTGATGTTTAATAATCCGTGCTCACCCCTGCACAGTGCCGGGCCGATCCAGCTCTGCTCGCTGATAGAAAGCAGAGCAAGTGTTCTTGGAGAAAAGACTTAAACACATCCTGACAGCACAGCTGCTGGCCTTGAACATACTCAGTGCTGGAAAAGGGAGCACCACACTGCATACGAATGCGCAGACAGCGATATGTACAATATGGACAGATACACATGACAGACATGGATGCGCACACAAACACAAATAGTAGACAATTTGCTCTCAACATGGTCTCATAGTGCTGTTGCCTCTAAATTTTGGCCAGAAGGGAAACGGAAAACATTCAACATGTTTTTCTAAGAAAAAATAGAGAATGACAGCGAGACAGATACTCCTCTGAGTGACATGGAGACCCACAGGAAGAAAGAAAGGGCAGAAAAAGAGAGGAAAAAATGAGAGTAAGATAAATATGTAAAGCTGAGGTACAGTAGGAAAAGATTATGGCACACACAAAGACATAGTGACAGACCGTGTCTTATTCTCTAAGTTCTGACAAAACATATCACACAATCTGTAGCTGAAGCTGATAAAAATTAGCACCGCTTATCAACGCTTTCAGATCAGAAAAGAAAATGTTCCAGTATCTGCTTCCTGATGCTCAATTCGGGGATCTGAGTTATGATAAGATGACATTAATTCATAATACGTGTTTTGTGGTTTGCTATTGTTTCAGAACAGAAGCAGTATTTTTGTAAAAAAGGAATGGAAAAATCATTTTGTGCTCAGGTTTGGCTAAATGTAACATTTCTATGTGTCCCATAGCGAGCACTGATATTTTTCTAAGGATTTAATAGTTGCATAACATAGCCATAACCATAACTGCATGTACTGTATGGTTTTCAGAAATATCTGTCATCACAGTTGGGAAATTTGACCAGTAATTACTGTGTGCAATTTAACAATTACTAATTCATTGGGTTGAAATTGCTCCAATAAAATCTCAACAAACAGACTGATGAGATTTCAGAGCAATGCTGTCATTTTATTTCCATGTCTCAGATTACTCACTAAAAACAGGCAAGCACGATTAAATGATGATATTTTCTTCCTTAACTTGTTAACCATTTTACATAATTCCAGTACATACATTTAGAGGGACATTAATAGAACTTTTTCAAAAATATTTAGCTTCCAGTAGCTTTAGGTATCACAATGCACTAGCAACAAAATTAAGAAATATAAAAAAACAAAAATTTAAAAGGAGATTATTCACAAAGAAAGCTTCAATTAAAAGTTAACCGAATCACTGGAACCTAATTTGGCATGTTAGATACACATATACATCACTTTATGTGCATAAAATATTATTAAAATCATAAAAGCCGGTCCTGTAATAAATGTTATAGTGGTTCTACTATATCACATTGATTTTAATGCTTCTTTTTTGCACTTGTAACATTAAAAACTGCTTAAAAAGGCTGCAGGCTACACTATCTCAGGAGAACCATCATTATAAATGACACGTCAGATGAATCCACATCTACATACTGCTGTTCACTGCAACTTTGAACCTCTTTATTTTTGTAACATTACTCGTCTGTCATGGTCGAGGGAAAGAAAAGGAGCACGTGGAGTGGTAGGATATATGGCCAGGAGTATTGTCGCTAATAGTCCCCTTGAAGACCATTTCTGTTTGGAGAGACACTCTTTGTCCCGAATCTCATATTACAGTCTAGAGATGCTGGAAGTGCATTAATGGAAGTTAAATCACCCAGTAGAGGCACTGAGGCTATTACAGCATTCACTTGTTTTTGATCTTTCTCATTCTCCCTCACACCAGTTTGGAAGCTATGGACAAATACAAATAGTAGGACACACATACACGCGCACACATAAAGAAAAAATTCAGCAAAGAGAGGTTTAACAGGCAAGAGCTTAGGGTATATTTCCTAAAGCATAAAGCATACACGCGTGTCCCAATGAAAATATGAGAGAAAGGCCTCGGTCAGCCTGTAACGTGAAACAGATGTTTATTACCAATATCCTCTATTACAAATATGAGCTATAAAATACATATAGCCGAAATAAAACCTCCTTTTTACTTTGTCAAATTCATAGTGTTTTAAAAAAGATTTATTCGAAGGCGACATGTTACTCCGAGCACACAGACCCGGCCTGCTAATCCCAGCTCGGGTGTCATCGTCGGAGATGAGGGCATTCTTCTCTAAAGCATGCTTCTGTCATGTGTGTGGGTGGATGCGAGTGCATGAGAGGGTGCTGTGTGTGTGTGTGTGTACAATATGCGTGTTGGGGTCGGACTGCATCCCCAACCGCATTTTAGTCCTGGCACCCAGGGCAGTGGTTATCCTGCTGACCTTGTGGGGCTGTACCAGCAGCAGACACACAAGGAAAACACGCACACGTACGTACACACACACACACACACACACACACACACGCACACGTACGTACACACACACACACACACACACACACACACACGTACGTACACACACACACACACACACACACACACACACACACACACACACACACACACACACACACACACACACACACACACACACACACACACACACACACACACTGTTCTGAGCTCCCTGGCAGTTCCACAGCTGGGAGCAATGAAGGGCCCACTGGAGGGATCCAGAGAACACCCCACAATTGCCTGACAGAAAAGCCCAAATTGTTAATGGGGACCACACTCATTTTCCCATTTTTAAAGGAAGCCTTTTTTTTCCACCTCTCTCCCTCATCTCTAAATGCCTCGTATTTCAAACTGCCGGAGGAGAGAGTCAGTGTCCGTGCGTGTGTCTCTGATGTATTGCCTGGATAAAAGTGTTTTCAACGTACGACAAATGATGTAAATGTGTTTCTCATTATGACAGATACAAATATTTCACCAAGACGAGAGTTAACAGGATCATTCTTTTGCTTTCTTTTACTGTAAGCATCCTTTATCACGCACAGTGGACAGCTTATAACCAACAAGTTTTAGTTTACATGAGAGAGATGCATGTCTGCTTGTGTGTCCCATACTTGATGCAGCCGTCGCAGTCGATGTTGCCGGTGTTCTCTTTGATGGTTCTCTCGGAGACAAACGCCGGGTACTCTGTGTCACACGGTACCTGCATGGACCGACCTATCCTCTGAGCTTGAAGGGAAGAAGAACGGGTGGCAGTGAAAAAAGAAGCGAGGAATGAAAAAGAAAGGCAGAAAAAGATGCAAATATAGAAAGACAGAAGAAGAGAAAAGACAGAGTGGAAGCAGCAGTGAAAGAAGAAAGAAGAGGACATTGCGTCAAAGTTAGTGGAAAAGTTATGGAACATCCATTTCAAAGTCAAATTATGTATTTAAAATAGTTATGCAAATAGATCGTAAGCAAACAGTTAAACACACCACATCCGTGTAAATACACAAGCTTGAAAGAAAACAGCATTTCTGAACCAGAGCTGCCTCTTGTCCTGCTGGAAATATTTCCAATGTAAATCCAAGCCAACCACTGTCACAATATTGCTTGAACTCTTCTGCCACCAAGAGGTTTGAAACGAGGCTACAGGATGGCTGGTTTCATGTAGTTCAAGCTGGATTACTAAAGAACATTAAGCAAACTTACATGTAGAACGCTGCAGAGCGCTCCACATATTTTTACAGCACACAGAATTCTAAAGATGGCAGATTATGTGCGTGATTTGAATGGGGTGGTTTAATTACTGGGAGTCAGCAGTGCAACATTATCGCATGTGTGTGTTTGTGCGTGTTGTACATAAACTATATGGATGTGAGAAGCGCAGCCTACATGTATAAACGTCTGGGATTAGTTCAGCTTGAGAGGCTGTGCAGATTGGGTTACAGCCTGCGAAGTTGGGGTGTTTCAGCTGTGTGTCACAGGCCTGTGTCTCTATTGTAAAAAGATATAGAAAGTGCTGCTAAGACCTGAGGCTAGCCAGCTGTGAAATTGTCTCGACTGCCTGGCGCGCAGCGATGCCCAGCTTCACTTCATTCAGGATTAAAGTGTGCAGGGAAAGCATTTCATAGACTTTCATTTTGTTCTGCATTCTCCCCTCCTCTCTCTCTCTCTCTCTCTCTCTCTCTCACGTTCACAAACTAAATATTTTCATATTAGTTTTGGCTAGAATTAATACGACAATAAGATGCTGCTTAGTGAGGCTTTCATTTCAGACAGGCAAACTGTATTCAACACTCCATAAAGCATTAATCACAGCATTCATAGCCTGGCAGTAATCAAAGGAGAATGTGCGTGCGTTTATGGAAGCAAAGAAGAAAAGAACATAAAAGCAAAGAAAAAGAGATAGAGTGAGTGAGAAAAAGAGAGAGAGAGGTGTTTTTGTCATGTTTCAAAGTGGATATTGCCTCCCACCACTACCAATATGACATGCATCCGGACAAATCCTAAATACATCAATTACAACCCCCTCCAAACACACAGTCTCTGCTGCACTGAGTTCATTTGAGGTGATTTTATGCTTTTTTTTCACTTTTAAATTTTGGATTATGCCTCTTTATTCTGTTTTCGTAGTGGTCACACTGGCTCAGACCAAGAGGAAATGGAGGGGAGATGGCAAAGACTAAGAATGAAGACAGAAGGTCAGTGCTGAGGACACTGGTTGCTAAATTCTTCATGAAACAAACTTTGTTCCATAATAACATAAGTATGAAACAGTGTATATAATGCTTTTAATCTTATTTACATTGTCCTTTTAAAAATGTAATTATACAAAAAGAACTGGTTTTGTGATTATTCAGTGAAAAATCAGACAAAAAAATTATGTTGGATTTAGCCAATGTTAAATACCTTTCTCTGTTTTGTGTGATGGGAAAGAAAAGAAGCAAAATTGCTCTTTTTATTTTTTAAGAAACAAAAAGAAATTTACTTTTGCATGTAGTAGAAATATGCTTTGAGATGGTTTAATTCAGGTTTTAGGCTGTGTGTTATTATTGTCTGATACCTGCCTTTTTCCATAGAAGAGAATACGCGCTGTTGAAACTATTTTCTGACTATTAAATTATTTTTACCTATTTTTAACATTGTTAAGTCAAGAGCAAAATTTTTAGAGGTCCACTGCCATTTGGAAGTCATTATAATGTAACAGAAAATCAAAAAGCAAAAGAAAGAAAATTAAAAGCTTATTTTAAAAAAGTCAAATTTGCTAGTTTTCAACTTAAAAAAAAATCGACTTAGTGTTTAAGAAATGTATACTGATGCTAGAAGTTTGAAGTGAAATTTAATGTGTACTAATTACACAAAAGTATTGTCTAAATAACGCTAATTATTTTTCTATATGTTATTGTCATATTCATTGAAAATATGTATTATATTATTCAAGGACAAATTTAATGTGACTGTTATGCATCTTATGTGATAACTGTGGCTATTTTCCACAGAAGAAGACATTCAGATCAAAATATGACCTTTGCAGCTCTTACATTATTTATTATACAGCACTGTATGCATGAACCAAGCCGTATTTCTTGAGAATTTACAAAAACAACATGGTTTGTAGAAAAACCTGTTGAAAGAGAATGGTAGCATGTTTGTTTGAGTGTCCTTTAGACAAAAAGCTGTAGAACAGACAAATCCCCCAAGAGTGCATTCTTACCTTTAGTGGTGAGGTCAGAGTACCACCAGCTGTACAAGTTGAACTCAACCAGGAATCTAAATGTGGAGACGACATCGACCACAATTACACACTTGAACATATGCTTATATAATAAATACACTCTCTACTGCATGCCAACCATTTCTGCAGAAGTTCCTGAGAAGATTGAAATTGTTTCAGTTTGCAAATGATAACTCACATGTCTTTAAAAGCAACCGTGGCACAGATATTATCCTAAATAAATATCTACTGAGAACTATTTTTTAGCAGTGTGTGGCCAGTCTTTGTTTTCATGTGAGTTCATTATTTCACATTAGTCATCACTTTATACAATTACTGTATTGAATAAATATTTTTTTGAATTAACTTCATATCAAGTAATGTTTAAAAAATGAAAAAAATACTGCAGAAAATAGCACATTAGCATTGTCTAATTACATATTAAATGATTATGTATGAATTCAAATTGTATAATTTTTAAAATGGTTCTGGATTCTTCAGTGTAAATTCTATTTATGTTAAGTCAACACCAAGGCTTCACTCTTAACGGCTCTTTGTACTGATCACCGAATGGAACAATATTAGAAAATGAATCACACATTAGGAAAATTACATTTCAAATGCAACAAAACAGTCATCACTGTGACAGACTGTAAAATTAGCACTGACAACTCAATCCTCCCATGATGCACCGTGGCAACAACAGACCACCCAGGAAGGCTCACGTGGCATCACTGGAATATTCGCGCTAAAGGAAACATCAGGTAGCCATTAGCGCTTGTGATCGCGGCGGATCACGTCAACGTACATGTGGAGGCTCTGGCAAACAAACATACAGTTGATATATAGCCACAAACACACACTTAATCTCAGAGCGGAGAGGCCACTTACTAATCCTCAAAAGTGTGCACGGTATATGCAGAAAGTGCATTAGAAACAGACACAAGACACTGTCACATACACAGAAGTCTTACATGACAAGCTCGGTCAAAATCCACTTCACAGCAGAGAAGAATGCAAAGTAAGGCTGAAGAAATAAAGAGAGAGAAAATATTGATATGACACTAATAGATGTAGGCCCAGCTTTGCATGGATTGAGGTGAAATGGTATAAAAAATATTCAGCTCTTACATCCAGCAGTGTGTGTCCACTGTCGCTACTCTCTGAATAGACCCAACAAAGAGCCTGGTAGTCATATAGGGTGACCCTAATGAGATAAAGATAGAAAAGACAAAACAAGGAGGGAGAAAGAACATCAGAAATAGAGGTAAAATGAAGTAAAGAAAGCTTTTGTGCTTTGACTTTTCATAATATTGTTTTGTCAGGACAATATAGCCTGGATAAGGTGATATAAGTCTCGATTCACACATTCTCTCTGCTATTACATGCCCGTGGGGCCTTTTTGGACTTGCTGTGTGGGAGCAGCAAGAAAAGAACCCACCTCTGCTGTAACTGCTGCTGCTTTACCTACGAATAATATATTGGATGGATGTGGCAAGAATGGGAAAAGGAAAGCGGGTGAAAGCGGAGAGCTTCCTGAGAGGTTCCTCAAAGTGATGCAGGAAGGTGTGTGCATTTGTGTGTCTGTGTGTGTGTGTGTGTGTGTGTGTGTGTGTGTGTAGATGATTTGGGGATATTGGAGGGATATAAGGGCTTAGTAGACCCTGAGGGTGTGAGATCTAGGTCTGTCTGGGTGAGGTTATTGAAAGGGTTTCTAACTCACACAAACACACTGGACACTTTCTTTCATAGCCTAGCCTTTGGACAAGTTCCTATATACTTGACAATACTTAGTGTGTCTGTCCGAGCATGTGTGTGATGTCTGAGTGGGTCCGGTATATCCACAGCCCTGGGCGATGTTCAAACCTCAGTCACAGCACCAGTGACACACAGCCCCAAAACAGCGCCAGGAACCAATTACTGCTAAGCCAGGCCACATAATGGTGTTAGCAGCAACGCTACAGCAAATGTAATATCTGTGTGTGAGTGCATGGATGCACAATTACTCTATGTGGGTGTGAGAGTCGCAACATTTTTATAGATTTCTCTCTCTGTTGCTTGTTTGGAATGATGGATAACGCAAAAGTACGTAAAAATAATTTGTCCACATTCATCTTCATCTGCAGCCTTGATGTTGACCAATAAATTCGGGCTGGCATTTTGTGTCAACTTTAAGTGGTGCATTTTTTTTTTTTTTTTTTTTTTAAATCAAGACAAAAACTGTACTTCAACACATTAATTCTCCACAGATGGCAGTGGCTTAAGACAGCTCGTACTGGATTCATTAGTGTTAAGATCTAAAGGCTCTGTTACTCATCATGTTAATACTTCACCAGCGCAAGTCATATTATTCATTCATCATACGCCGTCCTCAATTTGAAAAAAATCCCCCATCATCCGACATTAAAGATTCAGTGAAAGCACTTGTAGGCCTCTTCGTTTTTATGGATGGGTCTGTAAACTATTTGCTATCAGCTTTTGAGGTTCATCCCTATGATATATAGGCGGGGGTGTCTACTTGTGCAATGATTTGTCATCCATGATTTTTATGTCCTAAGACAGCATGGTAAAAATCTCCTCACCCACGTCGTGGATGCTTGGTACAGTTCTGCCGTAATGTTGGAGATGTGGTTGCAAGCTTCCTTGCAATGTAAATTTACACTTACTTGAGCAACTAAGTTAAGATTCAAGACCATCTCACTTTGACGCTACAGTCAAACTAGAATTTGTGTCTGTCTGTCTCTGCTTTTCTGCATTTCTGCTCTGTAATACTGGCATCCTCCTGGATTAGATTTCCAAATTAATTGCAGGATGTCACCACCCACTGCTCCTGGCGTTTTCCAAGACACACAGATTTACAACAAGCGCAATATGCATGCCTATGTGCGTTTCTTTCTCTGTGTGTGACTTCAAGTTTCTCCTAATTCTTTCGTTTCAGGAAAAGATTTGCTGTAATCCCCTAACGGAGAACTCTGCTGAGTGAGAGGTCGGAGTTCAGCGCTGAATAGCTCAACACGATTGGCCAAGTTAAGAGCTGTCAGCACGAAGGGAGACATGCTCTCATTTTGCGGCCTGCCTGATATTATGCACATACATTTACACACATGCATACACAGACACACACACACACACTCGTACATACACTCTATCTAGCACATCCAAGCACACACTCAGACGCAGATGCAGTTTGAAAACCTTACCTCTTGAAAGAGCCCATCTGCAGCAGCTTACTCATTACAGCTCCTTCTGCTTCACCAAAAAATTTCCCTGTCTAGAAAATAAAGAGATTTTCTTTAATACGACAAGTCATGAAAAACTGTAATTAATCTTAAAATATTGTTAGTATAGCTGGAAACATTTGCAGCTTCAGAATTTGACACATTTGCAATCAATCATAAAACAAGCCTTTAATTACCCAACTCTAAAGCACACAAAAACGACCAAGGAGCCGTGGCTGTACAGCAAATCCAATGATACTGGTAATATTACTTTTAGGCAAAAAGCTTGCCTATTATACAGGACACTGAAATTCCAAATACACTCGCAAAAAAAAAAAAAAACCAAACCTTGTTACATGACGCAAACACACAGCAAAAAAGGCTAAAAGGCATCTTCAGATTTAGCTGAGCTGGAACCCTGTGCTACACTTAAGGTTCAGAAACAAAATCCAGAGGACCTTTGTGGTACTTGAACAACAATCATTTTCATTACTGAGCACTCTAGAACTGTGTCAGCATCCAAAAGGGTTTGGAAGACTGTAGTTGAATGTTTGGCTTTATTTCTCCTTCTGTGAAGTGGGTTAAAGAATGCTACTTCATGTCTCGCTAAACAAAACTTGATGTTTCGATCTCCTCATGGTGTGGTCAGCTGCATTTTTAACCTGGACAACGGCTGCCATTTGATTTACTTGCACTAGCCACTGATGATCAAATCCAGTGTCATCGCAATGTCACTGTCATAGCTTCTTGTGTTTTCAAATGTTTCTAAATATAGCATGGCCTGAAATGACACAGCCTGTTAGATCTGACCCGAGCAGACCCACTCATGACCCGTCACACAGTTCAAACAGCTTTTTGACGGATCGCACTCATGTTACCTTGACATGAAATTTTCACAACAATGAGATGAAACAAGTTGACAAGTGAAACATTAAATGCTAAACCCTAAATTAAGATAAGCTAAAGCAGTGGAACCATCAAAGTGAGAGACTCGTGAAAAGCACATGCAGGGTAACGGAAGGGCAGTGACAGCCAGCGGACTGGCTTCTGGATGAGCAAAAATCAGAGTGACAGCATGTCTGGTGACAGCTAAGCAGTGAGTATATGCTTGGGCAGCAGCACGTCTCATTGAGAGCAGTCTAAATGACAATATGTATGTATCAGATGCATAAAAAGTGACTTTAAAATGAAAATAAATCTAAGTTTGAGAAGTACGCAGCAAGCAACTCACTTTGCAGAGAAACAAAAATCTAATTTTCTCACTGTGATTATTTGCTCCTTTCTATTCATCAGCTCTTAAGTGTCTTTTTGCATTTCGCATGTCTCACCAGAGTATAGTCCTCTGCCACCAGAACGAAGCCGTTGTTGTCGATGAGGTAGCAGTTGATATTCTGTTAAACAGAAAATATAGCATTCAAGCAATCATAACATACAAAAGTCACTGAATCATGGAGGGTTGATGAAGAAAAGAAAGGCTGACTGACCTCATCGTCACAGCTTATGGAGCATTTGCCATCTAGTGCTGCACACTGGAAGACCAAAAAAATGATATGTGCATGTGTACGTGTGTATTTAAAGACATGACTAATCTTTAATAAAAATAATAATAATAATAACAAGTTGAGTGGGACAGACTGATGACCTTTTTGTGTTAAAAAGTTCTACCAAAAACTTGACTTTTGTGAACCATAGAGTAATTTAATATTGATTATAAAAATACACAAAAAAGCAAATAAAGTGTGCCACACGTCCATCAAATAGAAGCTTGCAGTAAGATCAAAATGAAAGGTTAATTCTACCAAAATTATCTGTCCTCTGAATAGATAATAAACGTGTTGTTTTTCAAAATGATTCCTCTTTGTGTGTACCTGTCTGCTGGCAGTCCAGAATTTCTTCTGAAAAAACTCCAGTTTCATCTGGATGCCCACAGCTGAAAGAAGCACAATGCAGTCACTGAGATGTAGCAACAGGTCATGTGTGTTCTGTACGTTCAAGTGCAAGTACATTGTCATCTTCCTTACAGCAAACGTCATCCTACAGGCAAGATGGAGTATTAAGATACACACACAGTCAAAGTGTATCATTTGTTAACCCTGAAAGAGGGAAAAGCCACAAACAATTCCACTGGAGAAAATCCCTGTGAGACAAAATGGGTCAAAAGGGCAAGTACACACTGCATCATACATGTGTCAGCCTATTTTTCTGGGAGGCTGAATGCTTGTGTGTCTATATAATACTGTGCAATGTTCACACACGTATGTGGAGATGCTGCTAACACTCTCAGAATTTCCCATGATTCTAAACCAGAGCTCATTCTCCACGGGCACATGAAATCCATCCCTTTCCTCAGCCTGCCTCCCTGTTGATATCCCGACAGTCGATTCCCGAGTTGGTACACAGAGCTGTTCTTACTTCTATAAGCCCGATCTCAGCGGGTCTCTAAATGCACAGATCTGACCAGAATTCCTTGCCTGGAAAAAAAACCCATCGCTGACATTAAATGTGTCAGCTTTTTCAGAGTTGGCTGCGGAAAGATTGACACATTCACCACAGGCTTTAAGTCCCCCCCTCTCTCCTTCTCATCCTCCTCTCCCAGTACCCCATGCTACTGAGACTCAAAGGACCCGAGCTTTCACTCAGTGGGGGTTTGTCATACTTTAGGGGTCTGTAAATCTTTCCAGGAGCAAATTTCAGAGCCTCATCCAAACGAAGAGCAGGCAGGTAGTAAACTAAATGGAAGGGAATGAGGCATTTGAATGGATTTAACGGCTGGGAGACTAAATAACAGTATGAAAGATATACTGATTGGCATGACATTTGTTGACTTACTGTATCTAGCTGATACAGTGCACATATAATCTACAATTATATATATATATACATATATATGTGTGTGTATGTGTGTGTGTGTGTGTGCATGTGTGTGTTTATGCAATACAATATATATATGCAATATAAACTGCTATTTTACTGTCTTTATTTAAGCTATGAGATTTTCTTTTCACACAAAATGAGGGAAAATGCAAAAGACTGAATGCAAAGTATGTAGTGCATTCAATTTCAAAGGGCAGTGGAAGCTTAGTCACCACAGACCTCAGTTTAAAAAAAAAAAAAAAAGGCAACAGCTTGCCAGATACACATTTTATTTCCAACCTGATTGTCCCACATTTGTACAGCCATGCTAGCGAATTCCTCCTGAAAAAAGTAGCCATGCCACAAAGCATGTATTTATTCATTTATGAAACTATGGAGGTGTTTGAAATTACACATTATTAAAACCCCTCATTTAGATATGTTAAAGTTAATTTGAATAATTTCTTTATTAAACAGTAGCTATTTAACAAAAAATATTCTCAATATTTCACCATCTGTGCTACTGGAGTTAGTCCTGTCATATGAAAAATTACAATATATTCATGAAAATATAATACATATATTTTTGTCAATTTCATGAAATGATTATTCTCATTTTGTCCCATTTGTTGATTTGATGTTGTGATAAAATTTGGTTTATATATACATAAATGGGGATATGTAGCAGTATAACAGTAATATGGCTATACTATTTTAGAATAAGCACTACTATTATTCACACTACAGGCCACTGGCAGTAATGTATGTAGCTTAATAGCTGTAGCAGCGGGAGCGTTAACTGTACACTGACATTGTTTTTCAGCACAAAGCTTTATGTTACAAAATAAAACACAGAAAGCGTCACCAGATGCTAACATGTGACGGGATTTTATCAGTGGGAAATATTCCTTCGGCTTGCATTTAGTGGAGTGTGATTGCGTGTTTAAGTACAGAGGGGTGCTACTGTGGCCTGTTTTAGCTCTTGCCCAGAGGAACAGGTGCAGATTATCCCGTCATAAGCTTTGCCAGATCCTTTCAGCAGCCCACCATTTCGACACCCACATGGAAAACCCAGGAGGAGAGGCTAATTTAAGATGCTGGGCAACAGCTATGGAAACACACATGGTACAAAACCAGGAAGAACCTAAATCATTAGGACAATTAAAGACACACGATCATCTATGCTGACAAAAAAATGCAAAACAAGAAATTGTGACCAGGAGGAAGAAAAAAAACAAGTTGAAATACAAAAGGACTGTGATTTCTATAAGATAAAACCTTCAAATAATTTGAAGATGCCAAACTATTTCATGTATACATAGCATGTGAAATGAATAAAACTATATTTTAAATGTTGATACATGTACATATATTGAGTATCTAATCAGCAAGAAAAAAAATGTTTAACTTAAATCCAATCGGAACAGTGCAGGAGTTATGAGTAGAGTAAATGTTATTAGAGGTTAAAAGTGCACTGATGTTGGCTGCTACCTAGAAGTCGGATCAAAACAAAAGCCCAAATCTGTCTCACGGACGCTCAGGAATTTTCTGTACTGAGGGGGAACATTTAATTTCCCTAGGTATGATTTAAAAACTTGGGGGTATTTATGCTCTGAGCTGGGTTTATGAGTCCAAAGATGAAGAGACATAAAATCCACTTCAAATCCACCCCATCACCAATCTCCTATCAGTGCAATCCCAGGCAGACACAAATGACAACCGGTTTAAACCTCACAGATATCTGGGATTCTAATAAGGATTTTATGAATGTGTACGTCCATCAGCGCAAGAGTGCATCCGAGCGTGGATATTTGCTCATGTACTGCAGCAAAGGCAATTAAAAGTGTCTGAACTATGCACGCTAGGGTATTGTTGCTCTCTGATCGAGTGCGTGCATGCATCAATTCACATTTCAGCAACAGCAAAAACACCTCTAGGACAAACGTATTTCCCCCCCACACACACACTCAAGCGCGAACACAGATTTTCCTGAGAGATGTAGTGATTTGCAAACTTGGTGGCACAGCAACAACACAGCACAGGGGGGTTTCATTTCAAGATGTTAAGCAGCTCCCAGAGGATGAGCAGAACAAGAAGCTGCATGACACAGGCTCCACTGACCTCTCCCTCCTGTATTCTTGCTTAGATGAAATTGACACTTGATCGACTGTTTTAAAATTTCAGTTTCTGTTTTGGCTAAATCTCAAATAGATCTCCGGATTAGTCAAAAGATTTAAAAGAAAACATCATATGCAAAGAACCATCTTTGTAGTTTGCCCTCAAGGCCTTCATGCCACATGCACTGAATGCATCACAGGAGATGTGTGAGTCACATGGTGATAATACATGGTATTCGGGTATGGGGAGGAATTGTAGGGCATGGTGTTTCTCTCTCTGTTTTTTTTGTAAGTTGATGATTAACATTTTTAGACATTGCAGCACAAACACAAACAGACTGTCTAGACACATAAACCATATGGGCATTTAGCAAATACAAAGGTGTCATCACACATTTGAGGATGTATTTTGCCTGTGTAGGTGTGCTACTCAAGTGTGCATGTGAGTGTGGATGCAAGTGTGTGCATGTGGGTGTGTGATCAGGTGCACGCTCCTGTATGTGCATGCACGTTTTTCAAAGTATTTTCATGCATACACTAACTGCTCGAATCTGATATCTTCACTCACTTAGCACAATAAATAGAATCTGGTAACACAAAGTGACTTCAGTTTTTAATGTATATGACAAAATGGAAATAATTGTCATGCCCCTCAGCAGAAAAAAAGAATATAAATATGGATGGACAGGAGGGCAAATACCAGGGAGGATACTGAAAGCCAAGGTCAGCTTGTAAGCTTAATCATATTCATCGTTAAAAATGATTCAATCATTAATCTCATCCTGTCTCTTCCTTTGTTCATTTTTTTTTTTTGCTTCTCCTTGAAGTGACCCATGAGCTTAACAGTCAATCTATTTACACGCAAAAAAAAAAAAAAAAGCTATGTAAATGTACTGCAACAGCTTAATATCCGGCTGTGTGTGTGCATGCGTATGTGTGCATTCGTGCGTTCTGTGTTGCTGTGCTGGGGGCGTGTTCTGCCAGCCCTTCTGCCCACGGCTCACGCATAATACCATCAGAGCATGCCAGAGCAACGGACATCCTCTCACAATGTTCACTGTGCGTTCGAGTGTTTGAGTGTTTGCGTAGACACACTGCAAAACAGATCTTGTTCATTTCTTGCCACAGATATAGGAGGTAACGTGAATGTCAGCGAATGTGTTTGTGCTGTGATTTAAGAGGCACAGCTGTCCGCTGGGAGATGACACACCATCACACTCACCAATACAACTGGGGACAGGGAGAGCGAGAGAGCAAAACAGAGAGACAGAGAGAGAGAGAGGGAGGCAGAGGGAGAAAGAGTGCTGCGGTGGTTTCAACAAAAAGATAAGCAGAAATTCAACTAAATCAAGCAGGAACAGAGGTAAATTAGAGGAAAAGGAAAACAAATAGTATATAGAAAAAGAGAATAAGAGGTTGAGAGATAGTGAGAGAGCAACTGAGAGAGAAAGACAAGGAGCTAGATAGAGAGAGACAGAGTAAGGGGAGAGATTGTGTGTGTGTGTGTGTGTGTGTGTGTGTGTGTGTGTGTGTGTGTGTGTGTGTGTGTGTGTGTGTGTGTGTGTGAGAGAGAGAGAGAGAGAGAGCGAGAGAGAGAGAGAGAGAGGGAGAGAGAGAGAGAGAGAGGGAGAGAGAGGCAGAGCTTCCCAACTCCAGTGATTCCCAGACTGGCTGGCTGGCAGTGAGCTCTGTGCTCTGATCTGCCTGCTCTGATGGGGTTTCATGCCCTCACAAGTGTTGTTGGGGATCCTGAGGGCAACACAGGCTTCGGCTGTTGATCTCGTCCTCTAATTCTCACCTACTGGCCATATCAGCCTGCACAGATGAGAGTAAGGACAGGCTAATCTCAGCCTTACTGACGGCTAATGGATCATCAACCAATGACAGTGACTACCATCCAAAAAGGGAGCTAAAAGAACACTGAACACAAGCGGTCCAAAGACGACTGGCAGATATGAGAGGTAGGAGCTCCATGTGTGTGTTTGTATATGTGCATGGCTGGGCAGGCCAGTGTGCTGATCACTGTTGTATAACAGTGATCACCAAATACTTGATTCTCACATTGAAACAGTTGCATGCAAAACCACATTCACATGTTTATGTTTATTAGCATTGCCTCTGAATTTTTGCTGTTGCCATTTGGTATTGAAATTTGCACCAGGCTGATTTAAAGTGGTACTTGCTGTGGGTTGTGTGTGCATGTCATTACAAACTTATTTGTGTGCACTTTGCACTGGAGGGACACATCATAGCAAAGAGCCATTCTCCTGTGTTGACCTCATTCCAGAGCTGCTGTTACAACGCTCCACTGAGCTGATACTGTGTTCATTTCTGTCTGTATGTGCACTGTATTTATATGACTTTGTTTATGAGTAAATGTACACGTTTACACATGTGATTCAATGCATTCTTGCATACACACACTCAAACTTCATTAACAAGGATGCATTACACAGGGCTTTGCACTACAGCGTGTTAAATCTCAATCCAGCCATGTTATGTGGCTTTTTACTGAAACAAGTAACACAATATCATAACAGCAACACTGCCAAGAGCCACTGTAACAAAGTAACATCTGAGATTAGACCTGGGAGCACGTGTGCATGGATACTTGTTAACCTGTAAATCATTATTCACTGCAAAAAGGCCATCAGACAATGCTTTTGTTAATGCAGTAGTTCAATTTTAATTAGTAGACCATGTTATAGCATTTATTCAAAGAAAAAAATAATGGATTTGTCATAAAATATTGCTAACTGCTGAATGCTAAATGGCAGTTGTGTGAGTTTAGTGCTGTGTGTTCAGTTTTACAAAACACATTTTGCCGTACCATTTAAATATTTAACATACCTTAGTGGTTGGTTGATTATTACTGTTATTAGCTGCACAGTGTTTCTTAATATATTTCTGGAAAGAAGTATCAGGCTGCTGTGAGATTCAGAGCTGCCTCCAACAAAGGCATCATTTTGATTCTAGTGGGAGATGCTGCTTGATACAGACGAAAACGAGATAACATCATTTTGAGCAAACATTAAATATTCCCAGGTATGAAAATTGCCGTGAAATTGCTTACAAGAACATTTCAGTTTTTGTGCCTATGAAAAGAGACATGGTGCTGCTTATCTATCTATTCAGTATCTGCGACTGCAACTTGTAAGCTAACGGCATTCACAGGCTTGGGTCAGAGCTTCATTTCATTGAGCCTCGAGCTAGTCAAGCCAATGCTATAAATACTGCTGTAATGTTCCAGAAGGAATGGACATGTGAAGTTATCTCAAAGGGAATCAGACACCCAATATGTGCTGCGTATGGATTTGTGTGTGGGTGAGGGGTTATGAGGCTTTGGTGAAGTCACCAAGGGCCACTGTCTAAGGGGGTGGGAGGTAGGAGTTGGCATATTAGTAATGAATTTACTTTCTTGTTATCAGACAAACAACATTATCGGAACGAAAACTAAGTGAAATAAAGACTTTATGCATTTATACATATTTTTTTCATGTAACAGTAATATAGGATATTGCTGAAAGTGAAGTTAAAATCTTTAATCTTTCAAATATGGACGTATAGCTTGTTTCATGTATGGTTGCAAATAATCTACCCATGCTTTTAAATGTCTAATCCAATACTATGTCCTCGTGTCTCCACAGTGATACTGGTGTGTGCTCTCCTCTCCCCCCTGTCTCTGTCACATGCCTGTCCAAAGGAGTGTAGCTGCAACAGCAACACCAAAGTAGTAGACTGCCGGGGTCGAGGCCTATATGATATCCCTCGACGCCTGCATCCTGACACTCAAGAACTGTACCTCCAAGACAACCGCATCAGGGGGCTGGGATCAATGGCTTTCAGGGAAATACCCCTTGTCCGCATTCTTGATCTATCTAATAACTCTATAACATCTATTTCACCGACTGCTCTGCTCGGTCTGAGGACTTTGCAGCGCCTCAGCTTGGCCGACAACAGCCTCAGAGAGCTCGACAAGCGGTTGCTGGGACCTATCCGTTCACTTTCACACCTCGACCTCTCGCACAACAGGTTAAGCTTTGACACTGGAAAAGATCACATTTGTTCAGTTGCCTGTGCAGTACATACTATACATTTGATGCTTACGTAACTCATTGAATCCTGTCTCGTTTCCATCCCACTGCCCCTTCTGCCAGCCTGTGGGGTTTGCCCGGAGCCATGGGGGACAGTTTGCGGAACCTCAGCCACCTGGGGCTAGCGCACAACAGGCTGACAAGATTGGACCGCTCCCTGTTGGAGGCCCTGACTCACCTGGACAGCCTCACACTACGAGGCAACCCCTGGAGGTGTGACTGCCAGCTTATAGGCCTCAAACTCTGGCTGGAGACCTACCTCTTTAAAGGTGAGACTGCTAGAAGCTCCACGGGACTGAAGAATGTCTGTAACTGTTCCAGCATTCATTCATCACAATGCCTTTTCTGCTAGGGCTAGTGTTAAATTATGGTAATGCTGTACTTTTATAATAGAATATATTTTTGGCATTTTGATTTTATTGAATAGTTCCAGTGGAGATATACAGGAAATGTGGAAAAGAGAGCAGGGAAATGGCATGAAGCAAAAAAGCAGGAAGCTGAAAGTTAAACCAGCGGCTCAGCTGCTGAGAGCACCCATGTGTTATACGCTTTAATCATTCAACCATTGGGTCAAGCTGGTGCAGACGGCCTTTAATAGAACCAAATATCTTAAAACCAGCAGAACAAAGCTGATGTGATCATTTGCGGTGAAATGGCACTTTACAAATGAGAATCTCTTTTAGAGATTAAAAAAGGGACCCCAAATGGATTATCTGTTTACATGCTTGACACTGAAGCCTGACAGTGGAGATAAGACCTTGTTAAAAGTTCTGCTCAGCTAATAAAGATGTTGGAATGAGCTGTTAATTTGAGCAGTATTGTGTATGAGATGAACGCTAGCGTGTCAGACGTATTAAATAATATGATGGCTTACAACATTTACAGTTTTAACTATTGGTGCACAAATCTCACAAAAAGACTGAGCTACACCCAGAGGCAGTATCTAGGGGCAATTAAGCAGTATTTGTCATTGCGAGCCACACTATTTCCCAAGCTACATCAAACCTTGCAGGCATTAGATAACAAAATTACCACTGTACAATGAAAGCTCGACTTGCTCGGAGTTGACTGGCCCGCCTACATGCCTATGTTACCCTGACACAGTTTTCCTCTTAAAGGCTGAAAATTCTAATTACTGCAAAACAGAACAATGAACTGAGATACAAGGATGTATGCTTAATAGAAAGGCAGTGGTTAATCGGGCAGGCAGAAAGGAAGTGTGTGACAGTGTGCTCGACACGAATACAGATGAACAGTAAAGAGATTTATGGAACACACGGAGGGCAGCTTAAGTAGTTCTAACTCAACGCTTTCCCCAACAGAATTCATTCATTCGTTTCCTGTGATCCAACTGAGTTTGAGCTGTTAATCATATCACACTTGCTAATGCTGACCCATAAAATAAGCCAACAAACCCCAGATTTAAAAAAAAAGAAAAGAATTTATAGACTGTTTTAGACTAAATTATGATAATTATAATTGTGTTTTCCTGCCGCCAAAAAGGAAACAGATAATTAACAGTTCTCCCTATTCCTTCCTGCACCCTTGTCGGTCTTATCTAACTCTTAAACTCTGATCCCAAGGTGGAGTGGTTGATGAAGTGCTTTGCTCCCAACCAGAAGAAATGAGGGAGAGAGACCTGCAGAAAATCCCTTACCAGCTCTTCCATGCCTGTATGACTACGAGCTATCATTACCTGTTTGCCAACATACACCACCTGGAGTCGGAGAGGCTAATGCGAGGCCACACCCATGGCAACCACGCTCATCCCTCTAGCCACACTCTCCACGTCCCCATGGCAATGGGGGAGGGTTTCGGTGGCGGTGGGGGAGGCGGTGGGGGAGGAGCAGCGGGCATGACAGAGTGTGAAACTAAGCAGAGGCAACGGCCTGTCAACTTGCGCCATGCCATCGCCACAGTGATCATCACCGGCGTGGTGTGTGGGATCGTGTGTCTGATGATGCTGGCTGCAGCAGTGTATGGATGCGCCTACGCTGCTATCATGGCCAAATATCAGCGGGAGTTAAAGAAGAACGAGGAGTTGGCAGCAGCGCAGGGAGCAGATCATGCCACAGCAGATGAGAAGGAACCACTGGAGAACGCCATCGCCTAGGAGACGATAATATTAACCCTGGACTTGAAACCTGGGCCTCAACCCTTTAACCTACTCGTCTCTGGATGCAATGTGTGTGCATGTATGTTTGAGAGAAAACAAAAAAAAGAAGAGAGCGAAAGAGTGACACTATTTATTTTTGTGTATGTTCACTTCATTTCTGAGACTTGGGTAGCTAAATTCCACAGGTATTTGACTATGCACTGATGAGAAGACTATCTTCTACTGTATGCGGGTTTGAGGGGCAGGCCAAAGAATTCAAACATATAAATTTCATTTTGTCTGAGAAATGCATATCATTTATAGGAACAAATTGCTATATATTTATAATTGTGTACTTGTAGGTATAATAGTAAAGCTCTGGTATTTATAAAATGGATTATAGAATTTGGTTGTTGTCCATGATTTTGAGTCTGTTTTTGACGTAATTTTGAAAACTCATAGTAGGCAGCTGATGTCAGTTATGTCCTAAGTTGTTTGTATCATTGATGTGTGTGTCTGAGAACAAGAGTGAGACTGTTTATGTCAGTGTTTCATTTGTGCTTGAGCGTATGTGTGAAGATGTATACTGTGAGCTCATATTACAGAGAATTATGCGTCTGTGCCTAATAACGTTGTAAAGCTTTGAGGAGGAAATATGTTTTCTTATAGGATATTTTTCTGACGACTGAACTGAAAATGGGAAATTCGTTGAAGCAATAATGAAACAAACTAAAACGAAAACAACAACAACAAAACCCGGACTCAGCCTTGTTGTTTTTCTATGACTTTACAGGTTCATCAGTCTGAGTTCTCATCCTGCTGCGCACCATCACACCCACACACACAAACTCTTAGAAGTACAGTTTTTTGAGATCAGTGAAGTCTTGTTTGTTAGTGAATTAATGCTGATTACATAATGGTAGTCATGTCCTTCAGTATGTATTATATAAAATAAAAGGAAATATTTTACCTGATTACTGTATGTATACTGGCAATTAATTTCAGAAGGTATGCATCTTCATTTGGACTCATCAGACCAAAAAACAGATTTCCACCGGTCTATTGTCCATTCCTTGTGTTTCTTGGCCCCAACAAATCTCTTCTGCTTATTGTTTTTCCTTATTAGTGGTTTCTTAGCAGCTATTTGACCATAAAGGCCTGACTGGTTCAGTCTCCTCTGAACAGTTGACGTAGAGATGTGTCTGGTGCTAGAACTCTGTGTGGCATTTATCTGGGCTTTAATCTGAGGTGCTGTTAAAACTTGCGATTTCTGAGGCTGGTGATTCAGATGAAGTTATCCTCAGCAGCAGAGGTGACTCTTGGTCTTCCTTTCCTGGGGTGGTCCTCATGTGAGTCAGTTTCGTCGCAGCACTTGTTGGTTTTGCAACTGCACTTGGGGATACATTCAAAGTTTTTGTAATTTTCCGGAATGACTGACCTTTAGACGGGTAGTGTATATATAGGTTGTCTCTTTGACATTATATTTTCCTTAAGGATATTGCATAACCTTCCTTTCTTCTGATGTAGCTTCCTGATAGCATTGCAATGGATTATTTATATCAGATCAGAAATCAATATTTTGTATTTTTATTTTATTGTATGTAAAATGTCACAGCGAGAATATTGAGGCAATGTTGTTACATTCAAAATGTAGTTTGCTGTGCACATTGCAAGCATCTATTATTATCTATCTGTAATTAGCTATCACAATCGATTTTTTAGCTCATTCAGTGCCGTGTGAAGGCACATGAATGTAAACAGATGCCTTTGGTCCTAACGCCTGGCCTGACTTTTATGGCTCTGTGTGTATTACAGCAGCAGACTCGCTGCACGTGGATCAGGATGTGACCACAAATACTGACACACACAAGCAGACACGCTGGCACACACACACACGTACACACAGGCCTGTACGGACACACACAGTAACATTGTGACTCAAGTGATGGCTGCAGGGCCCGTGGTGTGTGATGTCATCAGCCTGTCCTGTTAAGTTAGTGTATTAGCGTATTCACAAGTCTGCAGCTCAGTGGAGCGCAGGGCAGCGAAAACTGGCCCTAACCGGCCTACGCTAAATTTGCATTCTAGCCTACATCTCTCTTCCCATCTGACTCTTATATAAAATCATCCTTACAGACATCCCCCGATCTGACAAGCATGATCGTCATTACTGCACATCAGCACCCACAGTAACAATAGGGTCTCGATAAATCCTTGCTGCTGATTAGTCATTTGAATCGCTGCTAAGCAGGATTTCAGAGAATGCTATTATCTTAAAACAACAGTGATTAAGGCAACAGGGTCAAATAACACTGTGGGCTGGTGTAAACTGTGGGCTGCTTGTGTACCACTCTGCTAAAAATCTGACACGCGTATGTATGCGCATGTGTGTATCTGCGTGCGTGTGTATGTGTGTGTGCGTGTGTGCATTATTGTGCATGTGCTGTGGCATCGCACAGACTCTCCCATCTCTGTCCTTCTGCTTCAGTGGTTTCCCCCAGGCCAAGAATACCCACAATGCACTGCTTTCATGTCAACGCATTCAGGCACCGTGAAATAATTTTCTCTTTCTCTGCCCTTTTTTATTTCCTCTCTTATTTTATTCCTACATATCCAAAAGACTTTTCCCTTCCTCCTGTCATCATTATTTCTTTCCTCTGCCTGGATATTTTCCTGTGATTCCTCTGCTGGCATATCAAGCCCTCATACGTCAACAAGAGAAGGGACATGGATATTTATCTGAACATGTGTTCTCTTAAGCAGTTTGATGAATTAATCTTTGTCATCAGAGTATGATTATATTAAAATTAATGTAGACAAATAGTCAAAAATGTATCACACAAGTGATTCCAGGAAAACCTCAATAACTTCAATTTCTGAATCCAACCTGAAGCTGAAAAACCCAACAACAGGAAGAAATTCAGTGAAATCTGCATCGCTGATGGTGAACAGTGTGGGATTGTCAACACAGACAGCAGACGTAAATCTCTGGTTCACTGTGACACACATGAGAATTACCTGCTGCTGACAGGCCTGGCCAGCAGTGTGTGATTTATATGGAAAAGTACTACATTCCAACTTTGATGTAAAGTAGAAATACCACACTGAAAATACTAAACAGCTATGAAATGTTAAGTGGAGCAGTTTAGTATACTTTTACAGCAAAGTTGAAGATCAGGCTGAGCACAAAATCTTAGTAGAAAACAGACTCCAGCTGAGGATCAACTCAGTCAGGCAGTATGAAAACAACAGAGCTGAGACTATGTTTAATTAAAAACTGATAATGATGTAGTTTGAATCTGTTGTTGTTTAAATCAGCAGTTATATTTGTGAAATTCTGAAGGATGCTCCTCATTTAAATGGTCTAGAAATCATCAGTGTTAGCTGCGTGTTTGTCCCTGATGTTGAACACATTTTTTCTCTCCATGTTTGTGTATCAGGAACTGACGGCTCAGTCTTCAGTCCCTGGGACCTACTGGCTGGTAGGATTGCCGATTACCAGTTTGGGAGCTTCAAGCATCGCAGGTACTTGAGTGACGTCACTCAGTGCAGAGTGATGGATATCAACGACACCGTGGCCATAAAAATCTTCAAGAAGACGACCAGAGACTCCAAGCAGCCCAACAGATCCTCAGTCTTAGTCTTGCACATTTCATCTCATTGTTAACATGAACTGTCACTGAGCTGCATCGTCTGTCTAATGTCCTATTTTCTGTCCAGCTGGACGTTCTGAAGAAGATCCAAGGCCTTGACCCCGTCCACGTTGTTCGGTTCTTTGAGAACTTTGACCACAAAGGACACGCTTGTCTAGTCTTTGAAAACCTGGACAAGAACCTTCATGAGCTGTTGAAGGAGAGACATGGAGAAATGACACCGTGGTTGCTGCTGATGAGGCCTCAGAGAGCTCTGTCAAAGCAGACAATCAGACAGCTTCTGCAGAACAAGGTCCAAAGGAGTCTCCAACAGGAGATCTGACTGAAGCTGCGCTCACCTCTGCTTCATCCATTATCATTCAGACTGATCTGTATGATGCCCTTTCAGCTGATGAAGGTCCAGTAGAAACTCCTACTGCTGCTGAATTTACAGATGAAGTGACGGGTGAAGTTCATGATACCACAAAGGCTTCAAGGAGACCTCTGAAAAGAGTCCGTAGATTTTTTGGCAGAGTGTTTAGAACTCTGTGCTGTTGTTGCTCTGTACAAGTTACAGAGTGACTCCATGTTATTCTTGACCATTTCATTTATTATTTACCATTTCATTCATTGTTTACTATTTCATTTATTGTTTATTTCATTTATTGTTTATTATTTCATTTATTGTTTATTATTTCATTTATTGCTTATCATTTTGTTTACTATTTCATTTATTGTTTACTGTTTCATTTATGGTTTATTTCATTCATTGTTTATTTCATTTATTGCTTACCATTTTAATTATCGCTTATTATTTCATTTATCATTTACTATTTCATTTATTGTTTGCTGTTTCATTTATTTACTATTTCATTTAATTTGTTTCATTTATCCTTGCAAAATAAACAAAAATATCAACTGCATTAAATGTCCTGAGTAGTCCGACTGTCAGCTGGAAAAGCAGTCAGAGTATCAGCAGTGGTTTGAAGTGCAGAATTAACAGTCGTGTTGTAGTTTAAGCAGCAGTTTAAGGTAACAGATAGATCTGATTTAGCATTTTGTGCCAATACCAGGCAAATGTTGCCCACCATATTATTTTACCCATGCTCATTTGGACAGTTGAAAGAATGGATCTAATTAAATTTATTTGAAAAGAATAATTAATTCACTCAAAACTCAAATCTGTTAGGTTTCTGCAGCTCCCAGTCCAAAACAACACGGAAGACATTCAAACGGGGCGCAGGATAAATATGAAAAAACTGGAGGCACCTTCTTGCACATTATTTGAGATGTCACGTTAAAAAAAAAAAAAAAACAACAACCTTTGATCACATACAAATTTTTTTTTTATGTTTTTGACTTGTCATCCTCATCTCAACTGTACAAGACTTCAGTAAAAGTACTACATTAGCTTACAAACTTACAATTCGCCAGCATCTTCTTTTGCCTTTGGGGAAATGTATTAGGTGATGAATGATGTCATATGACAATCTTCCTACAAATAATGCATAACTGCTGTGAAACCATACGTATACATTGATCCTCCCATTTTGCCGCCTGCTTCCCATTTAATCTGCCATTCCTTTCCTCTTTAACCAAGATGATGGCTACCAGAACAAGAGCTGCATTTCATACCATCAAATTACTGATTGCACCAACTTGCATTATATGGGCGTAAACTCGTGGGGCTTCTGAGTCACCAGGACGTGAGATGAGGCAGACCACAGAGAAATCATGGAGACCACAACATGTCCTAAATAGGCACAGAGGCAAAAAAAACAAATGCAAAAAACAAATGCACAAAAGGCGTTTATGAAACTGCCTTCAATTAATATATTTAGGAATAAATTCTCTTAGATGCAAATATCCATGTAGTGCTTTAAGTTTATGCAGAGGCAAACTTGCAAATAAAAAAAAAAAAAGTAGCACAGTCAGAATATGTGGGCAGCGAGAGGGGGTGACAACTGCAGACCAGGAAACCAAAGCAAAGCAGCATAAAGAAAAGAATATTGCAGTTTCTCTCAATGTAGAAGTGTGTGTGTGTGTGTGTGTGTGTGTGTGTGTGTGTGTGTGTGTGTGTGTGTGTGTGTGTGTGTGTGTGTGTGTGTGTGTGTGTGTGTGTGTGTGTGTTTGTGTGTGTGTGCGTGAGTGTGAAAGAGCCATTTGAGTTCCGACTTACCCGCAGCTATGGGTGATTTCCTCTCATCCAGAAGCTGAATGGCAGTACTGGCCAATACAACGCTCTTGTTTTCTGATCCTAAACCACACACATAAGCACACACACAAACACAACCCACACAGACACAAACACACACACACACACAAAGAGTTCACATCACAGTCGTCTCGTAATTCCTTATATTAGTTCTGAACCGACCACAGGGTGTTTGGAGAGACAAACACCGAACATAAATACCACAGAGCACTATTTCATGGCTACATAGCAAACTGCCGACCTTCGGAGAGGAAGAGTGCATCTGAGGCAAGTCCAGTGAGTAAATAAGAGCCTTTCAGATCACTTGTATTAGCTGGCACTAATGGAAAGCCTGAGGCTGAGGACAGACGAGAACACATTCTCCCTTTGGAGTAACCATTTTTTTGGGGGGGGGGAGAAATTGTTTAACTGAATATGAGTGAGGTGCTTGTGTGTATGTATACATGTGTCTTTTTGTGACTATGTGTGTGTGTGCCTGTATGTGTGTTCTGGGCAAGTGACTATGGAAAGGGCTGGACCACTTCCTAACGTATCTGGTTTCAACCCACAGCAATCAGGCCTATCCACAAGAACACAGCCCAGAATTAATAAGAGAGGAAGGGGAGGTACAGACGTATGGCCAGAGAAAACGGACAAATATGGGTGAAAGAGGAAAAGAGGGGACAGAGAACATTTCGAAAAGTTCCACTAATACAAGTGACGGTGTTGAATTACTTGTGAATTTGACAAAATACAAGGTTGTACTGAATTACCACAAAATAGATCTTGGTTACAGACAACTTGGAGGTAACAATCTCATCATAATACCACACTAGTAATGTCTACTTTAAAGAGCTGGAAAACATTTGCATCTGACATTATGGGATGAATTGGTTCATCATCATCAAAGTGAAATTTACAACTAACCTATGTTAAAAGGCAGCGAGTAAACAAAGGTGCCAGGAACTTGTTCTGCTGCTCTTTTGTACCAGAGAGGAAAGTGATCGGCGTTGAACACCCCCTCTTTGTCTTCAGCTGTCAGGAAGTCTCTTGAAACAGACAGAAAACAGAGGACACAAATGATGCGCACACAAAACATAATATCCAGCAGACAAATTGGAATAATAACCAAAGAAACAATCAACGCAACATTTCAATGCACACCTCAGTTCATGTGTACATGCACACATGTTGTATACATACACTCAGCTCACTTACTGGTTTGTAAGTTCGTCAGGTACCACAAACAGGTTGATTCTGGACAGTCCGGTTCTGGTGCCCAGGTATGCGATCTCCACCCCTTTATCTGAATTCCTGAAAAGTGTAACAAATACATACATGTAGGATCAATCAGTAAGAACCAGCTTTAAAACAATAAAAGAACAGATTTCCCTCCCCTTACAACAATTTTACTTTTTTAGTGTCTTATCTGTGTCTGTTGCAGTATTAATGCTATTTCCATTTAAGGGAGCAAAAATCACTTATGAAAATTGATCTTTGACCACAGGATTTAGTGTGTGTTGTGTCCATATTGAATAGTTGCTGTTTTCAATCACAACATGGAAAAATAAGAACAAAGTGGGTGACATACTCAGATTTATTGAGCACGAGGCTGGTCCAGTAGGCTTCTAAAGGAGCAGTTACAACCGCATCAAACAGAACCTCCTGAACCAGCTCCTTGTCACCTAACAAAGCAGAAAGCAACAAGGCATATTTTTATATATAAATCATTGTCATCAGCTTGGCAAAGCACACAAAAAATATCAGTTCATATCTGTTGGTTGTGGATGAGTAAAACTAACATTTTAGGTGGGGTTCGTGTCCACTGAGGTAAAGTTTGATCGCTTCTATCTGCGACAGGTAGCGGTGCTCTGGGTGCTCGTCTGTGTTGCAGTATGTCCTGTAAAGAGTTGTCAAGAGTTGAGAATATGAAATGATTATAATAATACATAACACACAATGATACCAGGCTCCAGAGATTTTCCTTTCTAAACTGATTTCTTGGCTAATTGAGGAGTATCTGCATAAAAATGTGATCACTACCTTGGCAATGACAGCGAGTTAAATGTGATCTAAAACAAAGATAGTTTCTTTTTTTCTTCATTTACAAGGATTACTTTGAAAAGCATTTACTCTAATGTGTTTAGATGCTGGTTCCCAATCTTAGCGACCACAAGTCATCAAGTGACACAAACACTCAAGTCAAACAGACTTCACTAAAGATCCCAAAGCTGTTGTAAAACAGTTGCACTGCAGTGAAATCATAACTCTGATTGATTTTATAATTTGGCAGTTTATTTAGGATAAAGTCCAATCACAATGTCACTTGAGCAGGAGAAGAGGATGATAAAACACCGTCAATACTCTCTCACCATTCGTCTGCCAGCGCCACATCAGGATGCTCCAAGTCATGAAGACCTGCAATGAAATGAGAATGACTCAAAAATAAATAAGCAAAAGCACTCAATGTGAACTCATAATAATAGGGGGAGGCATCGACATCTCAAATGCACACGCTCTTAAACACACACTTGGGGTGAAAAATGTGTTTTTTGAATGGATGTGACAGGTCTGATTAGATCAGGAAGAGCCAAGTCATGCTCAGAGGGCTCTGCATGATAGACATGTTTAGAGAAACACACAGACAGTCACACACACACACACACACACACACACACACACACACACACACACACACACACACACACACACACACACACACACACACACACACCACCGGCATTTGAATATTAACATGCATGAGGCCTGACATGAAAATAGACATCTATACAAGGAGTTACACACAAGCAGGGGCAGACACACACACAAACACACACACTGTCAAGACAAGGACACACACCTACAGAGCTACTAAAGAAATATTTAACTTCCTGTCCACTTGTGGCTTTCAAATTCATTATCACTGTGTTTCTATTCAGTGTGTGTGTGAGGATCCCTGTGTGAGTGTAATAGCCACAGTACTGCAGAGAATAGGAGAAAACAAAACTATGCAAAAAATTACATATTTATAAAATTAAAGTCAGATGAGTGGTGGAGAAAAAGTAAGGATATGTAGCATTTGATGCAACTTTATAATTATAATCCAGTACATTTTAAAATGTCATGTGACTTTGGAGACTTTAAATACTAGAAAAATGATTAGATTATACGCATGATTACTACACAACATGGTAATTATACAACATAATACAAAGCAGGTAAAGGTAGTTTCACTTCAGCTGGGTACAGCATTAAAATGCCTTAATCCAAAAGTAATATCAGCCTTTTAACATCTGCTTCATTTATACTGAAAAAGAATAAAAGTTTGGAAGCATTTGATTTGTGAAACTCTTATAGTACAAAACACATCGTGATTCAACAATTATATGCTACTACAGATCTCAAAGCATTAAAAAATATTGTTTTTCTGTGTTTTTATGTTTATTACACAGAAAGCAGATATTGTAGCTACTGTTGCTGTGGTGTTATCTTCAAATAGTTTACACCATTTCAAACTCTGTGCTTTCAAATAATGACTCAGAATGAGCCAACACTATTCAAAAAAACAATGGCAGAATAATCATTAGGCCCACGTTTGGCCCATTGAATTTTGAGTACTATGACTACTTTTATTTACAGTACTTGCAATAGTGCAGCAATAGTGATATTGTAGACACTTAAGGTTTAGAGTTCAACTGTATAAGCAGTGTGTGCTTTAAAAAAAAAGTGCTCTTTGTTTTAACAAATCTTCAAAAAATACAAAGACAACAAATACAATAATAATATCTGAGACTAGTGTTCTCTCTAGATGTTCAACTGAATTAACAGTCACATGTGCAGACAACTTCCTATAGACAGTTAATCAAAGTCAGAGTTGACTACAGGTATTATTGGTCCTGCTGAAACAATGCAATGAAACTCTGCTGCTTATCCCTAAAAAATACATGCTACAAAAAAATTGTTTTTTTTTTGTGTGTGTTTTTGCATGAGTAAAACTTAAAGTAGAAATATTACACACTGCTATGTTAGCGCATAATATTAACATGCTATACTATAATAGTAGTGTAATAGCGCTATTATATGCACAATGTGGTATCGTGTGGTATTATTCTTCAGAAATCTGAAATCTTTAACGAAGACATAGAAAGAAAAATAGAAAGTGATGGAGAAAATAAAGAAAATGGAAATGACAATTTGTTTTACGAAAACAGAAGTGTATAAGTCTCAAATGTGATAAAGATGGGAGAGGATTTCCTACCTTCCTCCACTGTGACATTCCCTCTGAAGAAAAACTTCCCGTGGCCTCTGGAAAGAGCCACTCCTAGACTAAAAACAAAGAAAACATCTTTTCAAAAAAAAAAAGAAAAAAAAACAACAACTCACCAGTTCTTTGTTTACAGAGAACACAGTGAATTTAATCATTACAAATTTTACATAAATGTCTCCAATCTTCTTACCTGAAAGGAGTCCCTTTGATGTCTGTGTAGTAGTAATCATTGTGCAGAACCAGCACGCGTCTCTGAAATAAAAGAGATTGATATCCTCTATTAGCTGCTATGGTAAACATTGGGCAGCATGATGACAGTTATCTGATGTGATTCCTTGCAATGTGGCTCCACCTAGTGGCACAGAAAATATAGTAAGTTGCAGATGCATGTGTGTTTTTGCTGTGTGGGTATTTGGATAAAGATTGTGAATATGCATGCATGTGTGTACACTTAAGAGTGTGTGTTTTTGTGTGTATGTAGATTTATATTTACATGCTGAATGCTTAATAATCAGGCAAACGTATAATGCTCTTTAGTAAGCTTTTAAAATGCAAAATGCACGCACACCTGAATGCCTCTCTCTCTCTCTCTCAGACAGGCAAGTAGTAAAACTGAATCACTGGGTGGCTCTTTCCCCCGTATTCAGCAACATGTGCTGGGTAGAGATAAGGGGCTCACACACACAGAGGCACACACCAGTGCATGCAGAGCAAACCTAATCAGAAACAAAATCCCCAAGTCAAGCCTGTACATCACTGTGCCAAGTGTAACAGCCCCTTGGCAGAGTGGATTCTCCCAGCTGGGTATTTTCTCTGGCACATCTTTGGGGACCATCTGAAAAGCTCTTGTTTGTGTGTGTTTGTGCATTTTTGAATTTTGGGTTCCTCACCCCTTTGTCCACACTCTTCTTCACCTCCATAGAGAAGGTCCCTGTCTTCCTGTTGACCATGGCATTTCTCAGCTAGAAAGGCAAAGCACACACACATATACAGTCTTGTAGATCAGACTGATATTCAGAGTAGTGCTGCGGTGATATTTAATGTAGATTTACTACCGCAGCGTCTCACCGTGTCATCCTTATCCTCCCATTCCACCTCAGACAGATCCACGCTGCTGTAGTTTGGCTTTCTTCGCTTCTTGCCATCTCCATACTGGACACACATGCATGCACAAACAGATATACTGAAGAAAATATAACAGAAAGAGCACACCTTAGCAGGACATTAATGTTTAAATGACAATTTATCTTTTTTTCAGTATATATTGAAATAGACAATGAAATGTCAAACGTCAGTGAAAATGCCCCTTGCAATTTCTAAGGCTACAAGATGATATCTTCGAATATGATTTGTTAAAATTTCTAAGATATTTTATTTATAATGATATAAAATAGAGAAAACTGACATTTGAGAAGCTAAAACCAATAAAAACATGACAAATGATTACTGACATAAATGATCATTCAGTATAATGACTAAAACAGTATTGATGAGTAGATTGATAACACTCATATATGTCTCATAAATATTAAGCTAAAGGCAGGAAATGATTATTTAAACTTAATTTGCTCATTTAGAACATAAGTACAAATAAAAATGAAACCTTTTCATTTTACACAGTTATATTCTAACTGCTGCTAGTTCTTGCTCGGTGCAGCGATAAGCAGGAGTCTTGTGGTTGCAATATCTCTAGCTTCATTATTTAATAGTCAGGCATGATAGTGAAGTCAGTCATTTCATTTAATACAAAACAAGAAAACAAATGAGTGAATTTCAAACAAATGTCAAACTACTGCACGGCTCCTGACTGTAGCTCATTGGCTGCTTATAGCGATTTATTTAAGGTGCAGGCAATGGAGTCACACTGGTGCAAGTAAATGGGCATGTAAAAAAATCATAATGGCTGTAGCCTAATGTCATTTCAGAAATGGTCGTCAGAAATATAGACATTGGCAAGCAGGCACCTATGAGTCAACAATCTCTGTAGCTCTGTCATAGCAACTTTTGCATGGTTGCATTCATGCTAGCAGCTAGGACTGGAAGGGAACAGATAACGTTTATTACCTTTGGCAATAATTACTGTGCTGCAACCACATCTAAAGGTGCTGCACCCACAGCTAATAAGCTGCAAGTTGATGCCAAGAAGGTGGGGGAGACTTGAGAGACAGATGAAACTGAAAATCTAACTTAAAAAAAATAAATATGTATTTCAACATGAGTGGCAAGAAGGGATTTCTTCAGTTGAGATAAAATAAAGAAATGCACTGTGTAACTTGTGCAGAATGTTGTGTAGCCAGTGCTTGCAACACAAACTTTGCAAAAGCCTGAACAAACTACTTGAAGCATGAAACTTTAAAAGTGCAAATGACTGCAAGAAGCCCAAGCTGTAAGCAGTTTCTCTTCCTACAAACATTTCAGCATCAAAAGAACACCAACCTGTCCACTGAGAAAACTTAACTGTGTGCCCAATTCTACATTTCTGTAAAGAGGAGATGCCTATTACTAAATTCAAATCAGAATTCCTGCAGATTTCCTGAGAAGGTTTTTTGTTTTAGAAAGAAAGTTTTTAATGTAATTTTGATGAGGATTAAGCTTTCTGTCTCTTCTTGACCATCTGCCTATGATCTGAGTTTTATGCTATGGTCTGCATTATTGCAGTGTTGCACTTTATTTCATACAAGAGTCTCTCTCTAAGTTAATTTCATCATAAACATGTATACAAACATTTACTTCATGGTAAAAGAATATAAGACACACAACAAGCAGTTAAATCTGCTACTGGAGCTACCGCTTAAGACACTTGGTGGCATCAGCAGTGGGAAAATTTAGTTTTGACCTCTGTATTCCTTGTAATGATATTTCAAATTTCACCAATTTATGTATAAGGGATGCTTGTTTTTCTGCCATTTATTAAAAAAAAGTGCTTTAGTATACAATGCTGTAGGGATAAATCTTTGCACATTCCTTCACTGTGCTGGCTGCCTGTTTATTGTGAACATTAAATGAAGGGGAAACAGGCCAGATCATTGAACTTATCAGTTGCAATTTAGGTGTTTGTGTGTGTCGACTTCATACACGTGTAGTTCTGAATCTCCCTCTCCCTTCGTCTGTCATTGAGGACAGCCTCCCACCCCTCATTAGTTGTTAAACACTGCTCATTAAAATCTTTAATTAGACCACTTTTAAACCATCTGTCTGTCTGCCTCACTGTCTGTTCTGTCGTCTCCTGCTCGTCTGTTCAACCCTCAGTATCTCACCATTTTCCTCCCGTGTTGCACCCCGATTTGTCGCCCCACACCTATCCTCACATTAAGCAGGTTTCTTGCTCTCCTCAGCCTCCCTCTATCTCTCTCTGTCTCTCTCTCTCTCTCTACACTCTCTCCCCTCAGCCTCTTGTGATAGGAGTGGGTGAGTACAATAGAGTTAATCACAGCCATTCAGAAGCTGTATCTCTGTCTATTCACAGAACAGCAGAGGCCTGGAACACACTCTCCTCATCTACATACCATCATGCAGCCAACACACTCTCATGGCAGAGCACATAGAGCACCCACACAATTACACACCAATTTTCTATGTCAATCTCCATCTCAACAACAAAATCAGTAATTGGCTTGACATGAACTCAAGAGCTGGTGTTCCTCCACCGCTTATACAGTACCAAATAACTTAATATATTTGAACTTCGATCTCTGCATCCAAAAAGGGATTGTCATGATAATAAGGTTCAGTTAACTTTTTTACAGACCCTCTGAAGGTGCTGGAGGTAATACTCACAAGTGGCCGCAAATCCGGGTGGGTCAGGATGTAGCCGTTGTTGGTAATTGCAAAGGCGTAGCCATGAATGCCCAACTAGTTGGATGCGAGCACAGACACACACAAAGACACACCAAATGGATGGATAGCAAATCAGTGTCCAATTGTAAACCTGGGCTAATCAAGCTCTGTAATCTGTACTCTCAGAATCTTTGTTTTTTGCAATGAAACTCAGTACTACATAATACAAAAGGAAGGCGTCATTCATGCATTTTTGGACAAATCGCACACTTTCAAATGTCAAAACCTCCCACCCAACCAAGCGTGTGTAATTTTCCTGTCATTATTGGCCTTGAGGAATGAGCTGTGAATAAGTGCGAGACTTCAACAAAAATTCTGATTTAACTGCTAACGTGTTTGGCATTCAGTTGCTGCACTGTGGAGTCAAACTTGGCATATGGATGAACAAAGCATTTATATAGCCCAGTCATATGGTTTTAAAAGTCCAAATTTGCTTCTGATTGCACAAGGTGTGACAGTGTGAATGGGTATCTTATATAACCAGTCAGATTTCTAATGATTTGCAGGAACAACAAAGCAATGTTGAATGTCATACCTTGTATTTAGGGATAGTCTTGAGCAGCTCAGAAACAGGCACATCAGTCCCAACCACCCCTAGAAGGATTCCACGGTTTCTCTGGAAGCACATTATCAATATATTTTAATCACATAACAATTTAAATTCATAATATATATTCAATTAGTGATGCTCTATAGTATCCTAATTTACAATCTCCAGTCAAACTGAAATTAGTGTCCAAATTATGTCCAAACATAATTAATCATTATTTCACAGTTTGTGTCTATTCTTGCAAAGTCTAATTCCATGTGGGTTATGAAACAAGTAATTGCATAGTTTTTCAAATAAACTGCAAATTTATTGGAGAAAACAAGTCAGAGAAACCTGATGGTAGTGACAGTGAATGTGCTTCTATAGCACTTTCTGTGAACTTACAGTCTCATTCTTGGTACTGAACACTGGCATTGCCACTGTGGTCATCAGAACTGGACCCTGACCATCCTCCAACTGAGAGATAAAGAGTGACAGGAAGCAGTTGAGAGGGTAAGAAAAAAGAGAGACAGGGAGGGAGGGTACAGAGGAATGTTAATGATGAAATATTATTGTTACAGTTACAAACGAAATGTAACAGCAGAGTGCATTGCATGGTATCATGCATATTATATGAAACATCTTGCCTCGTCACACTCAGTGAGGGAATTTTTCAAGCTGCACAGCATCTTAAGCAGTGATGAACTAGGAGTTCTGCAGCAGACCGAGTCATATTATCTTCTTGAGGGACCCATAAAACTTCCATGACATGTTTTATTCATGTTTATTATTTGCCTTAAAATGTGTTCAATCACAGCCTGGCTTTGATCTCTTGCAGAATAAGCTTATCCAACGGCAGCGCTTCTAGTTTGGATCTGGGCGTGTTCCCTCTCTAAAGACTGCTGGAATAATTATGATATTTATCTTTCCAGTGACTGTCTGTATCTGATGATGATATCCATTAGAGATGAAAGCTTGACAATGTTATGAGGAGACTAGGGCAAGGCTTTGTACTTGACAAAAAATGGTATGACCTTGTCCACCCAGAAATGTTGAAAGTGTCTAAATTAAAGTCACTCGTGTAGGGAATGCTCAAGTCACCATAAGTAATGAGGATGCTGGTGGATTTTAGGAGGACAAGGACTAAACTGAACACTATTTCCATTCTGGGAGGACAGGCAGATGGTTTGGAGGACTATAGATACCTGTGCATTCACCTGGACAATAGACTGGACTATGAATGTAACACTGAGGCTGTCTACAGGGAGGGACAGAGCAGACTCTACTTCTTGGGCAAGGTTAAGTCCTTCAGTGTGCGCAGTAAGATGCTGCACATCTTCTACCAGTCTGTTGTGGCCTGTATAATTTACTTTGAAGTCATCTCTTGAGACAGCAGGCAACTTTGGGAAACTGAACAAACTGATAGAGGAGGTTGGCTGCGTGCCCGGGACTGCTCTGGAGCCTTTTGAGTTGTTTGTGAAGAGAAGGATGCTCAACATAATGGACAACACTACACACCCCTTACACAACCTGCTGGTCAGACAGCAGAGTGTCTTCACTATCGGAGAGTCCCTCAGCTATACTGTAATTAGGACTATTACAGGAGGTCATTCCTGCACACTGCGATAGCTACTTACAATGACTGCTGTCTTTGCTGGGAGACGATATTCCCTCTCTGAGTGCCAAAGCACAATTTTGCACATTTTGTATTCAATTTTGTACATCAACTGAAACATCGTCTTTTTCATTCGTCAAACTTAAATACAGAATAGTATTTTTCTTTAGAAACTACCCAATTTGACCACGTCTTAACTGAGCATTGCACCCCTCCTGTGCTTTCTCCTTCCTCCAGAGCGCTACCCCCTTTACTACGAGTAATAATAGGTAATGACAGGACACTGTTAGCATCCATTCTGTCTTTCTCAGACACCAGGGAAAGGGGAATTGGTGACCTCAGCTCAGACAGCTGGTAATAGCAATCCAGAGCGCAGTATTGGACATCAAAGAGAGAACAAAGCACACCTAAGTACAGCTGCAGCAACAATGGATAGCCCTGCTGCTGGAGAATGAGATCGATCAAAGGACAGGGAAAACGAGCAGAGAATCATCTAAAAATACAAAATCTATTTCCAGGCTCACGTCTATTGGATCATATATCACCGGTCTACAGACGTATGGCGTGGTGTACGCCATGACCTGTTATTTAGCGCTCTCATCAAAGCGTACTCGTCGCACATGAAGATGAATCTAGGATGTTATATTTTCAGTATGTGTGTATTGGTGGAAATCAGGCTTGCCTAACTGCTTTGGGAAATGACATACTGTAATTAAGCAGATAACAAGAGCTGCATGAAAAAAAGGCGGACAGCATCTGTTGGTTTTGAAACCACCAACACTGCTCCAAAAGATCCTAACTCACCCTACCAAGAGATAAAAGATCTATGAACTGTGCTTCATTTCCCAAACCCAGGAGAGGAAAGAGAAACTTCCTTGAACCCTGAGTCAGCGTCCTCCGACATGGCGTTGCCCCTTATTCCCTAAGGGAGTGCACTGTATCTAGGATTTGCTTTATCATACCTAACACACAACCTCTACTGCAAGGGCAGAACCCAACACACATTCGGCCAAAATTTACATCATTGCTGCCCCTATGGTTTTATCTGTATCAGTCAGAGTAAATGAGCTGTGTAAGTACTTTCCCCTACTGTGGGTCAGAGAATGAAAAAGAATAGTACCGGGCTTTAATACATTTGACACCCCACTGACACAAATACCAACACACTACATCCTTCAGAAGGCTCAGATCCACACCGCTGGCCTGTGTTTGGTTTTTCATAGAGCACCTTATAATCTAGGTTGCGGTGACAAATTGTGTGGTGGTAGATGAGGTGACCCTTGTTTCCTTGGAGACCAGGTTTAATGATGTTGGTGAGTGTAAGCAATCAAGCCAAACCTCCCTCCTCCGTAGGCTCCGATGGAAAAACTAAAACAGACCCCATGGGAAACAGAGCTGGCACGGATCCAGCAAACGTTTTTACCGCACAGGTGTTTTGGAATTATCTATGAAAGCTCTCACTTACCTCAATCAATATTAACACTTTTGCTTTGAAATAGCGGAGTTTATATTCATTCATCATGACATTTTGAACAGCTCACTGCTTCAATTCATCATCAAAAGGTAATCAACTGCTGCCAGCTTCCCCATTTGTCTGTCTTCATGCTTAATCAAGTATCAATCTTGTTCTTTGAACTTCTGTGTGAAAACCCTCCTCTCAACCCCACAGCCATCCCGTCCTTCCCAACATTGCAGAATTTTTTTTTTCTTCAAATCTCTAACATTCTCACTTTAGCCCTCCCTTCGCTTGTCCTCAAATTACACACCCCTCACCCCCGGCCACATTCCTCTCACCCCACCACCTCCCTCGCATCATCCCTGAGCTCCAGTGTCAGTTCATCCGGCAGAGTGGGAAACAAAGTCAAATGAGCCAGAGAATGATGGATGAAGCTGGTGAGACGAAGGATAAGAGGGAGAGGGAGAGTAACAGGAGAGGAGAGCACAGGTGGAGAGAAAGACCTGGAGAGGGAGAAGCAAAGTGAGCCAAAAAAGAAAGGGGAGATAAGCCAGAAAAGACAGATTATTGGGTTGCAGTGAGAGGGACATGGAGGACGGGAAAAAGATAGCACCAACATACATCTGGAAAGATAATACGCATCAGCCCCTGAACACAAATCCCAAATGCTCATCACTTTTCGAACACATAGCCAATCCCAGGGGTTTGCGAACTTCTTATCAGACACAATCACCACGCAGGGTGTGTGTGTGTCTTCCTGTCTATGCCTGCTTTACTTTCAGGGGACTGTTGTGTATGTGTGTTCAGAACACCCAGGCCACAGCAGTGCTGGGATGATTACATGCAAAGGAGCAGCATAGATTCCTTGCTAATCCCAATTATCATGTCTGAAAATACGTTATCTATTTCAGTTTTCTGCTGAGCTGTTTCGATGTCAATCAGCACGGGTCTATCACACCAACAGTACTATGTCAGACATATGGCCTGCCAGCTGTCTAATGCGACAGCTCTGTACCCAGCTCATGCTGATGGGGAGGCAGAGCACTCTTTTGTTCCACCATCATCACTGTTATGATTATAAAGCTGCTTATCTCAACCCACATATGATTGGTAAATCACAGAAAAATAAAGCACTGGAAATGATAAAAAGGCATCAGAACAGATCATCCCGCCAGTCATTATGGACTATTGGATTTTCACCCAGAAGATGACAAAACAGCTTATTCTGGAGAATTCTAACAAAACAAATAACACAGGCAATCTTGTTTTCACACCAAAATCACACAGGCCAAAGAGCAAAATGTAGCCTCACATTTACACACATAATCACACTGCCAGCTCCGGAGATACTGGCAAAGCACAACTAACGCAGCACCACCACTGATGAATGAGCGTGAGTGTGTGCAAAGACGTGTGTATATTAAATCAGACGTGCAGAGGAGAGCAATCAACTGAACCAGCGGCAACCGTGATGTATGGCTTGAATCAGAGGGACTGACGAACAAAATATGACACTGACACACAAGAAAATGCCACGGGTCGGTATGGTGGTTAGTTCACCAAAATAATGCTTTATCTCACAGATATCAGAGACCAAAATGCACATGCACACGAAAGGCACATGGACACACAGCAGGCCTCAACACAGCACAATACAACGATGGCCTCGAATCCGAAGCTTTTACCTTTTGAGCTTGGGGGAGCTAAGGAGAGCAGTTGAAGGAGGAGGGGAGTGGGAGGAGGAGCAGGAGGAGGAGGAGGAGAGAAAGGGTCAATACATTTGTGGATATGTGTCAGAAAGCCTTTCAGTGCAATTTTCACTGACTGGAGTGCCAGTGGATGTATAAAATTCACTGACATTGACTTTGACTGCAACTTAGAAACAGCGGCTGTGTCAAGAGAGGAGAGTTTTATGGCCAAGAGGGTCACAGCAGAGGACGCAACACTTAAGCTATTAGTTCTAGGTCAGTGTTGAGTGTATGCACTAACTATGATAAATAGACATGGATAATGAGGGCAAAGAGAGAGAAGTAAGCAGAGAAGACATAAAAGGGTAAAACACGAGGTATATGAAGAGGATTGTAGAGAGAAAAAGTACATTTTCATGTTGTGCCGATAGCCTATGGGTCTTTCTAGTAGAGAGCAGTTACCTTTGCTTCTTTACATTTGTTGAAGCTCACGTTCTCCTGGTGTATAAAGAAACTGTAGAGAACAAGTGGGTGCTATTTTCACTTCAGTCGAGCAAAAAAGAAGAACCATTGTGGATGCATCAATACTACATTATGTTGTGTGAAGATTATGCATTGCAGAGGATTCTCTCCTGTAGGTCAGTTATTATCCTTTCGGGTGTTGTTGATGCCTGTGTCACTCAACTTTAAATCATGTACTGGGGATTAGAGCAAAAGTGTAGTTCTGTTGAGGAATATTATGAAAAATAAATGTGTGCCACTATTCATTAGCATTGTATAATGTGTGTGTCTGTGCATGCTGGGATGCTGTATGAGGTTGGGCATTCACAGACTAACTCACCAATGTTCTACTCGCACTACAAAACTCCCAAACAGACACAGGAGGCTCATTTACTTAATGGTTCCATCTGCTACACATACACAAACGCATACACACACACTTTCACAGTCAGACATACAAAGCCAAAACACATTGTCATCTCACTGCTAAGTGTTGTACTGCCACTACTTCTCAGCTGGATTCTATAATTCTTCCATCCTGAAAATGCAGATTTGCTTTATTGAAGAGATTCTTAAATACAATGCATTGTGGTTTAAGTTTTGAATCTCGCAGTCCATCACAGTGTATTCCCGATCCAGTATGTAGACGGCCGGTTGGGTGTGTGTGGTTAGCAAAGACTAGAACTGGAGTCCAGGATGATGTGGTATGATCAACTCACAGTGCTATCGATGTAGGCCTCCGTCCATACTGTGTCGTGCTCGAGGTCAATCACCTTGGGACGACTCAGGACATGGAGATACTCCATCACGTTCTCTTGCACGTCTGCCAGTGTGGAAATCTGAGTGAAGTAGCCTGTTGGGCAAAAAAAGAGGAGCAACAAAGAAAAGATTACTCTTAAAATGTGTGTTAACAGGATCTGATTCCTAATATACTATACTGCTCCCATTTTACTCATCCTGTTAACAAAGCAGAGAAGCTACATCTGGAATACAGTATATAGCAGGCAGCAGGTATTTACTTGATCGATCCATATATGAGTACTAGCTAAAGAATTCCCTGCAATAATGCTCAAGTCAAGAGCAAACCAGCATGGGCTTGTGAATGGCTAAGTGGAATGTAAATGTAATGTAAAAACTATCTGAGTTAAGCCAAATGTGATGCCATTTCCAGCGATGGTAATGCGACCATTATGATGCTAATGTGCATGTGGAGGAGGAAATATACTGTTATCTCAGCAGGGGGATAGAAAAAAAAGGGGGATGGGGGAAGGAAGAGAGAGAATCAGGACAGCAGAAAGGCAATGACAGAGGACAAAAAGTGACACAGTGAATAAAAGAGAGAGAGAGACCACCACATTTCCACCCATCTGTAAAAACAGCAAACTGCCTCCATCACCGTGAGGCAGTCAAGTAGAAAATCATAGCCGGAGGAAATAGATTTTGGGGTCATCGTTCCCATCAACAACCTTTATACCACAGAGAGAAAAGAACCAGAGTCTAGACACAATTCACAGATCTATGAGGGGTGCCATGTGTTACCCCAGAATAAGTAATACCAAACTCTATCAGTGATTATCTCAATTTAAATCCATGACCATAACAAAAAGAAAAAAAAATATTTAAAAGGTTGACATCTTGTATTAAACACTAACACAAAAAGCATTAAAACCGCAGGATTACTGCAATAACTCTAGCAACAAGAATGTGCTTGACTCTGAACTTGACCTGGAAGTGAACCTTGACAGATTCCTTCTTTTCATCCTCAGAGACGTTTGGATCTGACTATTATTCCACCAGACAGTACGATGTGAGCACACACATACAAACTCACATTACACACAAAGCAAGCTGTCTCGCTCTAACTGCATCGTTCATCACAGTGGTGAGTCAGGAATGACTGCTCCCTCTGGAAGGCTGAGGGCGTCCTTCGGGCTGAGCCACCAGGGGCCACACTGAGATGAGCTGAGGGGAGAGAAAAATGAACGCTCCCTGCTTTCGGTGACACTTTACACCTGTTGTACATACAGGACAAGGCACAGCACGGCTCTGGTCATGAAAGGGGGCATAATTTATTTTTGAAGGACCTTGGTTTGGGTCATGTGTAAGCAAAAACACACAACAAGGTGTCCTGATACATGAAAATAATGGATGGGGAGGGCGTGAAAAATGTGTCATGATGCGAGGAAAAGGTGCGCTACATTGCGAAACCGTGCGGACGACCTTAAATACATCACAGTACATGCTTTCTGTGCTGCAGTTTTTCTCCTCAAAAATAACTTGGATTTGAAAGTTCTTAGCCAACACTGACATGACAGACAAGAGTCTGAGCTTTATTTCGTATATTGAGTCTACAAAGTCAAGTAAGTACTGGCTGACCTTAGCAATTCTTCACAAACACTAAATGAGGGAAGATGCCAGAGAAAGGACTGCAGAGGATTTGTCAGCCTAAATGAACTGAAACCAACTAAGCATCACACAGTTGTTAAAATAGGAAGAGGACTTTGCCGAGTTGGCCAAGCTACAGCGTTGAGAAAACACTGTGGGAACAAGAGGAGTGATGGTGGAAAGTTAAGGAGCTTTTGCACTACAGGAGCTTAATGGCCCATAAACAGAAGCTTCCCATAACTTAAATCATATGGGAACTTGTAGGCAAAAGTGGTTGTCTCTCCATTGATTTTTTTTTGTGTATTCTACATCTTGCAAGAATGGAAAGTACAGTGCCCAAAGGAAAGAAAAAAAACTGTCTTCTTGATTCAGCCTCATTCTCTTACACATAACCCAGTGCAATTTAAAATTAATGTAGATCAATGTTAGATCATTTTCTCAAACTTCTTCAATTCAGCTCCTGTAAATCAGTCTTCTTATCTCATCCTGATCCCAATTTAAGATCTTAAAATGCTAATTTTTTTCTCTCTCCACCTCACTGCATGTTCATTTGTGTGAAATAACCCGTTTTTGGGGTAACAATAAGATCCAAAAGAAAACTTGATTAGGAGAAACAGGTCAGAATTCAGAAATCTCCGCATACGGAGATATTTATAATGAGACAAAGAAAAGACTATTGTGAACAGAAAAATTGTTCTCTGGGTGGGGTCCGAAGAAAATGAGACCAAATTGAAAATGTGTCATAGTTTCATTTTTTTTATTTTTATTTGTTCTGCTTGTGGTAATGTGCAACTAAAGAGAAACAGAAGCAATTCACTATCAAGACACAGTTCTATTTACATATCCCATAACCAAAATAGAGCAAGGAGAGCAAAAATCTTACTTTGCCTGCCCCTTAATCAAAACATAAAAAAACAGAAATAAATTTTTTAAAAAATACTTCCAACAGCATGAAGACAAAATAATCAATACATAATAATTCACTTTTAATTCAGCCAGTTATTCTTTCTTTATGCATTTCCTATTATCTATCTATCTATCTATCTATCTATCTATCTATCTATCTATCTATCTATCTATCTATCTATCTACACTTTTTGAAGCATTGTCAGATCATGTTGGGATAACATGGAGTATCAGTTTTCATATCACCTCTGGCACATGCTGTCATTAAAGCAGATGAAATATCAGGTATTGAGAAATCAATGTAAATTTTCAGGGATTTTCAGTGAATTTACTGAAATTGTTTAGCTGATATTATCATTTGCAATGAAAAATAATCTAATCAATATAAATAAGTGCAAGATAGAAGTAGCTTTTGTCGACCACCAGGATCTCAGATCGTTGTACTCATTATTGCAATGAGCTGTCACATACAGTATGATTTTAAAAAATGCATGAGTTCAAAATGTGCTTTCAAGTATAATATTCTTTGAAAGAAGTGAAACTGTGGTCGCTGCTATGTTATTACATCTTTTGTATTTGTAATACCTTAGTGCTGCATCCTGCCAGTTGACAACATCTAGCTCCCAGAATTCCTCGTATGTATGACCTGTTGGTAACTAGTACAACCGAGGCTTACAGGTAGCTACTCTCCAAATATGAAATTATTTAAGCATCATTACCTGCACTGTGACACTGAGCCATTTTGGAAACTTAAAAATATTCTTGGCTCAAATCAAAGCCTACAGGGAGAGGTTTTGACACAGTTGCCAGGGCAGGAAAGGTGACACACTTGATTTCACTTGCAAGGCTATTTAAAGTAAAATAGCAAAGAAATGAAATCAAAATTCTGATAGATGTTGCACCTAGGGAGCAAAGAGAAGACTGTTCTGCACAGTGTCTGCAGGCTTGAGAGGATGTCACTGTCACAAGCCTGAGTTGTCATCTGGCACACACATAGACAGCTACGTAGGATGACATACGGTCTTGACACACTCATTGAAATAATGCATTTCCTAGTCCCTGTGCCACAGCCTTAACCAACACAACTGTATGAATAACTCTAACCCCAAACCTCAAGTGTCAACTCTTAAAAAGCAGGCTTTACCCGTAGGGATCTCAGTTTTTTCTCCCCATTGGAGATGTGTCCCTGTGGGTTGCTGTGAATTCAGGTCAAAGTCCCCACAGGGATAGAAGACTATGACCACATACACAGATGCTTGCATGCACAAACACACACACTGGTCTCATCATCACCACTAACACTCTCAAACTGACTGGATGGGTTCTCTAATATCACGTTCGAGCAACACTGTGGATGCCCTTGTCTTGTATTTTCACACATACATACACACACCCACACACACAAGTAGCTGAAAACACACACCCACCCTTTGTGTGACCTGTGGCTCGCCTGTCTTATCTACTGCAGCCGGAGGAAATGGAGCCAGACTGTCTCTGTCACCCACCTCCCAGCTAAATTTAGAACCTAAAGGAAAGTGCTCAACGCACTGAGACAACCATGACCACACACAAAGCAGCTAGAAAGTCGTGTATCTCCCTGGTAGTTTGGACTTCCGGCTTAGAGGAAGATGAAGTAATGTGACATATCTGGTCTTTGCAACTGGAACCAGCTGCCTGCTGTCACATATACGTGTTAATACTGATGAGCACTGACAGACACATGTGCCAAACACCCCAAACAAATCCTGAGCTCCATAATGTATTAATTTTCCCCTGGCTGACAGCGACACGAAGCAACTTTCCTCCGCAAAACAGATTATAAGTAGAAAAAAAAAAGTAGAGCAGTCTATGTGTTGTAAGATCCCACCTTTGTTAGCACATGCCATCCATTTCAGATTATCTGCAAAGGCTGACTCCCGACCAATCAGGTAAGGGAATATGCGGACCTGTGGGAAGAAAGCAGATAGCTTCTGTCAGTCATTTTAATCGCATTTTGATAGGGTCCGTCACACCACCATATAGAAAATAACGCTATCAAAGTCAGGCAAAAGGCTCATTCTTTATCTACCACTGATTAGAAAGGCCTTTCTCCTTGTTTAATCGAGTCGATTAGGGGCTCATCGGATTTGATTTAAAGTTTAAATGATTCAAATTATTTTTTATCAACTCAGCGAACTAAACAATTAAGGATGAACAGATAGAAACACTGAAATAAGTTAAGAGTATCGAGAATCTGCAATCACGATGGATTTAAATGCAAAGCCATGAAGTAAATATTTGGAGTTGGAAAAAGCCAGCTTTATGTGCTCAATCCAGAGAATCTTCTAAATTCTCCTCTGCCAAGCCCATTTCTGCCCAGCAGTGCTCAGTTGGCTCTAGCAGCAGGTGTAGTTGGCAGGTGTGTGTGTATTTGTGTGTGTGCGTGCGCATGAGTGTGTGTGAAGAGTGTCGTTGCCAGATTGGACCAGATGCAAGCCTCTGGGGGCACAGCTGCCATTGCTGCCATGCCTGCATTTCTCACTGCCTCCCTTCACCCTGACAGCATGTGTCTGTTTGTGTTTGGGTGTGTATGTGTGTATATGAACACGTGCACACACATATAGATGTGGGTATGTTCATGTCTCGTAAATGTGTCTTATTCTGGATGGCTGCAGTCAATAGAAGAGTTTAAAAAAACTGCATGTTTTCTTTTTTTAAAAATTCTCTAAGTGAATTGTTCTTTATTTTATTTCAGACAATCTCATTATAAGATCTTTTTATTTACTCTGGATATTATTAGGCTATTGTCAACCGTAATGTGTTTCACTGCGACAAAGTCCTTTTTTCAGAATGCTATTTTAAGCAGCTACTACTATCTACAACAGAATCAATCATCCTCTATTCATACAAACCATTTGAATGACACTGCCTGAGAGACAGGAAAACATTGCTGATATGATCATAACGACTCCATGTAGGATTTATGGGAACGAGATCACAGTAGAACTTTCTGTTTGTGGGCTTTCCTCCTCTGGGAGCCAAAGTACCTGGTTATTAAATATAGAAGAGTTTTATAGCTGAGTTAAGTACAGCAGAGATAGAAACTAGGAGGGGCTCCAGCCATGACATGCAATTTTTAACACACTTGAGTGCACAATTTTTTACATAGGCCAGAATAAAAAATGTACGTCTACAGAAAAAATGCAATATATACTAACATAAAAGTAGCCACATCTGTATGTGTTTCTGCACTAATAGGTACATGGGCACTACAATAGTAATTAGTGAAATCTAATCTTTTTAAACATGCATGTATGAAAAAACATTTGTTAATGCTCTTACATTATGTATTTAGCAGTCAACTCAATAATTTATTTAGAACTTCTGTGTAACCCATCACACCAATGTTGAAGTATTTCTGTGGAGCTACATGTGTACATGTGAGGTTTTCAGTCACATGTAGTATATAGCAATGCTATAAAAGCTTGAGGTTTAACCTGAATTCAAAACCACATCTTAAATGTTGCACAGTAATCATTTCTAAAACTGATTTGGTTTGTATACAGGCACTGTCTGCGGAGGCTGATTATTATTCCATCTAGGTGATGGTTAGATAATCCTGTTTTCCAGAGAAAGGATGCATATGTATACTATAATAACGCAACTGCTACTGCAGTTTTTAATGTAAAAAATCCGAAAGCTCAGCAAGTATATTTTGTAGAGCATAGTGTTTAAAAATAAGGCTCATTTTCAATGTAGACAGAGAAAGTAAATTGATGTGAAAGCCGCTTGTAAGGTGAATAATTTAAAGTGCCTGTTTTTTATTTTTATTCTTATTTACTTAATACTTATAATGAACAAAACAAACAGCAAAAATAATGCTCTAAGTCAGACTGACAATCATTTTAAGCAACTTTTCTTTGTCAACTGTTACCAAGCCTTTTAATCTCACTGAGTGGAATGCAAGGCTTTCAAACTTTCAGGCATTAGGAAATCTGAAGACTGTGATAACCTTGAGCCACAATTTCTAAAGTTAGCAGCTGATTTTATTTCTCCTTCACAAACACATCTTTTTCATCTCCTGCCAGCCTCTAATGAAATCCCTTATCTCAAAGTCTGCTTTTGTTCTATCATTACTAAAAGCTGGTGACCCAACACTTCTAAATGATTACAGGCCCAACTCGAATCAGTCTTGGCAAAGATTCAGGAATTGCTAACCTCTAATCACTTTTTTTTTTTTATCTGACCATCAATATGGTATTTTTGAAGCAGATTTTATGAGAGCAGGTTGAGGTGTGTGTTAGAAATCAACAGTGTGTTTATGCATGTGCTGCCTCAAAGGTCTGTCCACTCAGAAACATGAAACAGTGTTTGAATTTGGCCTTGACATGGCTAAATTCCTTAGTGGAGCCTTCTTGGAGGACAGCGTTTTTGGGTGTAGTGCTACATTCCCATGACTAATTCTCACACAGACTGCTCAGGGAGTACCTCTCACAATTCAGGTCCAGACCCAGAGCCACAGTGAGACTTTGTTTCTGTCCCCCAGCCCTTCTGGTATCATAGGATGTTCTGCTGACTCTCCTACACATGCACATGTACAACTGTCCCTCTCATTTGTGGGACTGAGCCACTGAGGAGACTCTACGGTAGCGGAGGGTAGTCTCAAGACAGCTATGGTTAGCCCAATGCTAATGGGACCACGGAAACAATGTTGGCGAAGGAAGGGCACTGTTGCTTCGTGATGCACTGCCAAATGGTGGTGACAGATAAGGTATAGGCAGTGAACAAAGACAATGCACAAGCTGGCATGGGTAATGTTATATGGAGGGCAGCATACCAATCTCCTGACTCTGAGGGACATACATGTAGCTCCTTTCTAATTCCACACAGTGCAGGGCATCTTTCAGTTGGCAGGGCTGTCTAGCTTTACTTTGCCTGTGCAGGACTGCTCATAGTTGTAGCTATGGGAACACCACAAGACCCCACAATCAGTACGGATCTGTGCAGCGATTTTGATGCAGAGGCAACTTCATAAATTGCATAATATGTGACTCATTGTTGTCCAGTTAAACATTTTACCATATGACGGAGGAAATGATTTTAACAAAGAAAGGAATCCATACTGTGAATCTACACATTTCAAAAGGAATCTTCTAATGACTACAGCATTAGATGTAATAAAGTGCTTTTTGGCCTAGAGAAACATCAACAAATACCTTTCATGGCATTTGTGTGCAGGCAGGCATATGACTCAGCCAGAGATGGGCACAGAAGAAATTTTTCAGTGTTTGCACCCAGTAATCAACTTTAATTGCTATTAGTCTGTGCCAGCTTGAAAAACACATTCAGATTTCATTCTACACTGATGGCACAACCCAAGTTTCTGTCCCTGAGGGTAATCCACGTGCCAAACACAAACAATCTAACACCACATCAGCTATCTGGGAACTTCACAACTCAAGAGGCTGGAATCTGGCACCACTATAGACAGGACATGTTTTTTGGGGGGGTTTTTTAATTGTTTTTTTTTTTTTTTTTTTTTGAGTAGAGGGACCACCATCACTGCTCTAATCAATGCCATATATGTTTAGCTTTTCCTGTTTCATTTTTCTTCAAAAGATGGTAAGATTCCCAATTCACCGCCATCTATAATTGCCCTTATCAGAGTGTACAAGATAAGGGGACACACAGAAGCACACAGAGCTGCTCAACTAAGGATGAATTGCAAAGAGTTGTGAAAGATTTTATTTGCATGGAGTGTTGATACACATGTATGGGTTTGGAAATATGCAATTATGTGTGCTTACTGTAAGTTTGTAGCAGATAATTAGCATGTATGTCTTTTTGGGTGTGACTGTAGGTGTTAAGTGTTGTTTTAATGTATCTTCAACCTAGAAAACTTCAGTTAAAATAAAAGCCAATAGACAAAGTCGGTATGGTCTTTGAAAGTACAAAATTTCACATCTCTGTATTGACTTCTGTCATGTACATCATGCTTTTCGTGGTCATGCAACAAGGACATGACAAATGCAAATTAGTTATTAAAGTCTTCTTTATTCACAAAAGGCAGTCATTTGAAAATTATGTCCGTCTCAATTACTGCTGCAACAGAAAGAAAACCTCATTGTGTAATACATTTTTAAAGCTCAGTGTTTCAGACTTTTAATCAGTAGATACTGTTTCATGGCAATCAATTCCTTATGATATATTTTCTATGAATTTTCAGAATAAACACCATCCGCATAAAGCTGTCAAGTAAATTATTTGCATTAATTTTTTCCAAAGCCTGCCTGTACACTCAGTGTGACGCTATATAGCGGTGAAGCTATAAGGTTGGTTGGAAGGAAGCCATTAAAAAATCAGCAGTGGAGGAAGAGAACGAGACAGAGTGAGAGAGAGCGGAGAGAGTGACAGAGACTGAAGACTTCTATTATCAGCGGGGCTTCTTCTAAATGGAACTATCTAGCAGCCTTGTCCCCTCTCCGCTCACTGCTGTTCAGCCTTGAGGCAGGAGTTGGTGGGAGGTGGTGGGAGGTGGTGGGAGGTGGTGGGAGGTGGGGGCTGTGAGTGTTTTGTTTTTTTAATACAGACCAAACCAGACACACAGGCACAGTGTGCAACTGCGACATTAATAGTAACTAAAAGGCAGCTGTATTAATACACAAAAACATGTGTTGCAACAAGCTCAAGGTTTAAATTGACTAAAAATGTGTTCTTCCACTAACAACTGCCAAATCCCAAAGTCTCAAAAGCCCAAAGCCCCCGATACTAAAATGCACAAAAGCATGTGATTATTGGGACTTACCCGAAGAAATGGAAATCTGAGCTGCATGTGTACCCTTAGAGTCACAATAACTTGCATGTAAACACCATATAGTATATGTTCAAAGTGCATGTATACATCCACTGCCTCTATCCTCAACCTTTTAAGTAAAGACCCTGTGGGCTTTTCTTTTACAGAAAGAAAAGACTTTAGAAAAACCCATTTTCTCTCCCTGTAACTCTTCTCTCCTCGTGTTTCATTTCATGGCCTGTCAGAAGAGCACCACAATTACCTTGCAGGACGGCAGACAGGCAGCTCTGTCCTTAACGACAGGGCCATACTTAACTCTGTTTTAAAGCACTCTGGAAAGCCCCCATATTGGGCACGCTCGATACCCTCTGCTTGTCAAAAACTTTCTCAAACAACTCAGTCAAATAATATTACTTGGCAAAAAACATGCTCTGAAATATGACAACAAAAAATTGCCGTATCTGTATCGGACTCACCTTATTTTCTGTGATTTGTGTCTCATTCGGTCCTCTTGGCCAGATTTACCAAAATAAAAAGATTTAGTGCTTCTCGATAAACTGTAATTCTAATCTGGTTATAAGAATTTTATACAACTCTGTAAAACATCACTCTTCTCACTCTTTCTGGGGATTAATGTATTTTAGAGAGAATGTCTTACTAACCCTTTAAAACCGCATCAAATTGATCTACTTCCAAAAGCCCCACTCTCAAAAGTGAGTTTAAAAAGTGATTCATAGCCACAGGAGGGCATTAGTCCACTTCTCTCCCGTGCTCATTCCACATTATAACACACGGTTACAGGTTCATGAAGTTGTGGCATATTGGGAAACGGATATCAGCGGACCCAACTGTCCTAGAATATGTCTGCAGAATAATTTGATGTGTGTGTGTGTATGTTTGTGCATTTCATACACTACCTTCCTCTCTGGCCAGTTATACTTGGCAAAGATGGCATCGTATGTATCCACTGCCCCATCTGTCACCAGCATAATAGCCTGGCTGCACTCACTTCCCCTCCCAGTCTCGTTGAACTGGAGAGGGAGAGAGAGGATGAGAGTCAACAAAAAATACAAAACAAACAAAGCTTAAGGAAATTACCACACAGCTCATCTAATTCCCTCCCAGGAGAGCTTGTAATGTATCTTTACATGTATTATCATTGCATGATGGCAGGTAACTGTATTATATAATAACGTTAATGGAATATTATTAACATGCCGACTGCTATAAATATAAAGACGCACAAGGGAGGAGGGCATCCAGCATTACCAGCATTAAATGACAGACTGGAGTCATTATGCAGCATGTCATTGCATTAGTTTGTGCAGCATACACTTAGGTACATACACGTTGTTGAAATATGTCCACTTAGAACGGGATGGTTAATGCATGTCTGTCGTCGTGTTTGGGTCCTTGTGCGTTTGATTAATGGCTTGTTCATAATGAGGAGATGTCGGACCAGTAACCTGAGTCATCAAGTGCCTTGTTTACTCGGTTTTCACATGATTCTGTTGATTTAGCTATTAATTACAGGCCTAATTAATTTTGTGCATGACAGTGATGTGTATGCGCGTGTGCGTGCGTGAGTGAGGGGGTGATCATGCGTGAGTGTGCTACTTACATCACTGAGGAGATTGAAGGCCTCAGTCAGAGCTATGTCTAGCATACCAATGCCTTGAGCAAACAGCTTGTCAAGGTGTTCCCGGAAGTGCTGGCAAAATAAAGTTTTGGGGGGAGAGAGTGTTACAGTCATGGTGATACAATTACAGATCAGGACTGCCAAAACATACAAGGTTGCAGACGTACAGGTTTCTATTGATCTTTTAAAGAGAAAAAGACCAAAGGCGAAGACACAGGAGATAACTATGAAAGAAAAAATATATAAAAATGCAAAGCTACTGATTGTATTTGCTCATAACATGGATTGTACTATTTCACTAAATTTGATTTACCATAATTTGTGTGTGAACAGAGATTGCACCAGCAGTCTAATGGGCTCTTTAACTCAACCCTGAGCCAGTTTTTGTGGCAAACTGCCACATTATCTTGGAGTGAAATGTCATATACTGACTGAAAGAGCTATAATGACCAGTTTTCCCATCCACCTCCTTTTCCCTTTCTCGCGTGCATTTATACATGCTTTCGTTTGGATGTGTGTCTGTTTTTAGATCTGATTGAGCCACAAAGGGTACATTATCTGTCATTTAATGATGAATTTAATGTTGTAAGAAACCTAACAGGTCTCATGTACATGTCTCATTATGTGCAGTAGCCCCGAAGCAACAGGAACAGAGTCAAGCACATAGACACACACATATACAGCCCATTATCCAGTTTAATCTATTTATAGCTATTCTGTTGTTGGCATTTTGAGCATTTCCTATTGACACTCGTTCTATAAAAATGGAGGTGAGCAACCCTCATACACACATCTATAGTACCTGTAGGTACAGCGGAATTACATCCAAGATATGACTGTGTCTTTCAATTTTTAGGATTTACGAACACCCTGGACCTACACCCCACCTACACCATCTTCCTCTCGGCTTTTTAATCTTTCTCTGACTTCTCTCCCTTTCCTTTTGCACATCCTACAGTCATCTCCTCCAGTCTTCTATTCCTTACTGATGGGAGGAGAAAAGTCTCTCAACACACAGTGGGGGGCCCTAAGCAGCATAAGGCCATATTAGAGCTTGCTCACTTGGGAACAAACACACACACGCACACACAAACATACACAAAAACAACCTCCAGCATCCCTGACAACACCCCCATATGGCAAAAAGACACAACCTTTCCATTGATGTGGATAAAAAGGTTAATCGGTTTCAACAAAAGGCTGTACCCTGGAGCGTAGCAAACTTTACCTATTGCGTGTGAGTGCTTGTGAGTTAAGATCGAAGTGATTTTTCTCAGCGCAGCGGGCTGTGTTCAATCCCTGGCGCAGCAGTGTGCTAAAATGGCAGATTGAAAGTGTGTGTGTCCGTGCGAATGCTATGCTGAATGCAGCCAGCCTTTTGTGCTGCACCACAAGGCTCTGAAATGTGCATTGGACATCAAACCCTTCAATGCTGCAGACACCTTTTATTCTCAAAAATGATCACAGCAGTCTGCTTAAAGAAGCCTGGCTACTGGGACATGATAATGAATGAACAAAAATATCTTAAATTGCAGCTGGCTGGAGCCTAAGGTTTTGACTTTTATGGTCAGCTATTTATCTCAACATGGAGGCAGATGCAATTCTGATAACTGCATGAAAAGATTGGCAGAAAAAGAGCTATTTTTTGCTGAGCAGAAAGCATTGGTAAAGTGTGCAGACGTGTAAGATAGGTCTGTTTTAACACTAAATCAACAGGCATTGCGGTGATCAGATATGATATCAAACCAAACAGTTCAACACCATATCGCTGTAATATTCTGGTTCATATAAACAGTCATTTGTCACTTTGTTTGTGTTGGCTGACAGTTTATCTTATAGTCAGATTCAAGTTCTGCCGGTGCATCCATTCAAAAACTTTGTGCTCAGGAGTCATGTGGAGGGAAAGCTGTTGGTGTGAAAACCGCTTTGCTGATTCAAATAAGTGAAGTCTGGAGCTGCTACAACTTGTTTGACTTAAAAAATTAACCTTTCGTCCTTACTGTGTGCTCTGACTGAAGACAAGAAATCCTCAGTCACTATTTAACTCCATTAAAATGCATTAATTTTTGTTCGTTATTGCAAGTCACTCTAATCACTTACATATTTCCTTTAGACAGCAAACACAAAAGCTCACCTACTCTCAAAGGTAGCAGTTAAAAAACCAAGAATAAAAGCTTTACAGTCCAATGGAAATCAACTGTCACTCTTTGTGTGCACAAACTCAGTGTTTTGTCTGTTTTTTTCATGTGACGTTAATCTTGGTAAAAATATAAAAGAACATATATACAAGAAAATGATCTTTTGACAGTCATAAACACAAACAAGATAAACACATATATTTAACTGCTGTAGTAATTGCATGTCATTAAAGGAGAAAACACTTGGAGCCTACATGTGTGCTGCATAGTCATAGCAGAAACCCAGTATCGCCTATAATTACATTATGTCAAACGAACAGCATTTTTCCAGTGTGTGCTCTCTCTTTTTCTCTCCATATTTCATATTAAATCTCCATATTAAATGAAACTGAACATTTTGTTATTGATGGCCAGTATCAGGGGAAAACTCAATGTAGACAGCTAGGGAAGGCAGTAACAGCACCAAGAAGAAAAGCACACATAAGAGCTGCAGCAGTTCAGCCAGGTGGTCTTCATGCACAGGTGAGGTAAGCAGAGTGGCTAAAACCCAACAACTGTTATACAGAGATAATGTTTAAATTGATGAATGCTTCTGTTAAAGGCTTTAAGGTCTAATTAAACAAATAGCAATATAGACAAATAAATGCGGGTCACGTAGAAACTTGACAACATGTACTACTGACCCAGCTGAAGTTTGGGTATGAAGGAACAGATTTTTAGAAAGGCAGATCTGTAAGTCTGAGACTCCCATGTGACTGCCACTTCCTGCTCTCAGTTGAGGTAAAAGACATTAGCCTTATCTAGTGCTGCAGACTGCCTTCCCCTCTTAGCTGGCTGACTCACACTACATTAAACTACCATCTGGAATTAAACACACAATGCTAATCCATATGCATAAGTGTACACTCAGTAAGAAGTAAACAGAAACTAACTTATGCACCAACAGTAGCACACACACACAGAATTCTGCAGTACTCGCACGTGGCACATGGAAAGTGGTCTATGCATTTTCTAGTAAACAGCTGCGCCCCAAAGCTTTGGCCTGGACTAATGGAGGTTAGAAACTGAATTTTTAAATGGCATTTTAAAGAATTCGTAAGAGATGGATTTTTTATCAGACACCTGGTGATGGAGTTTATACTGTAGGTAGCACAGACTCGGAGATGAAGAAGGAGCTCAGGCTGCAGTAATAGCACGGATTACTGTGGCATCTTATTGACAATATCTTGTATTGACACTCCAGTAATACACATAGACACACTCAAATATATCATATTTCTCTGATTTAGCAATGCGCTCTAACACTGGACTCAGTGACACTTATAAATTGCTTTTGGAGAATCAACACTTGCACCAAGTGTTTCTTTGCACAAGCTGTCTGTTTCACAGATCACATACACACCCTCACACACACATGGTCAGTGTAGGTTTATGTAAGGCTGTGATTATTTACCATAAGCAGGGTGCCACACTCATAACGAATACTGTGCTTCAGCCTGTACTGACATCAGTGACATCTTTTCATAGAAATCTGCATTGTAAACATATCTTCTTAAAAATCACACTATAGGTGAGGGGCATTGTTTATATAGCAATATTTTTATTTTACATTTTTGCATTTCTAAAATGAGAGTGCCTTGGTACAAGAATGTAAGATTTTCTAAATGTTGTTCCAATACATTCATATGTGTCACTCTGAACACTAAATCACTTCTTGTGTTGTTGTAAAGCCCTTGTAAAAGACAATTTTGTATTTTCCTCTACTAGCCTGGAATTTTCAAATGACTTAAATGACAAGAAAAGATAGACTTACATCTTTGTTAGTGATATCTGCTTGGACCAGAGTTCCATTCAGACATGGCTCCACATAATGCAATTCCTCATTGTACTGGAGAAATACAAAAGAAATAATTAAAGTAATCATTTTAATTATTTCAAATCTGCTGTATGTAACAGTTTGATCTAATGTTCAAAAACACACAGTGTGAAGAAGTTAGCAAAACTTCACTCATCTTGATGGAAAGTACATACACATATGCACACACTGCTCACACTATACAGTACACAATGTACCCAGTGCCTGCCATTCTGCGATAATACTCACCATATAATGCATCAGTATGAATTAGACTTCAAAGTACAAGAAGACAATGGGAGTGTGTTCTTCCAAAGCCAGTAATTTTGCCCTAATCTGCGTATGTGCATATGTGTGTGTGTACACTGCGGCACGAGACAAACTCTTGTTGCATAAGGGACTTTTTTCCTCTCTCATGCACATGTAAAGTACTTTGAATTGCCTTTGTGTATGAGATGTTCTATACAAACAAACTTGCCTTGCCTCTCAAGCGTATACAAAATTTGTTCCATCACTGCAGATAGTTCTGAAATTGGGACGTGTGCAACACAGTAATAGTGACACGGTAATAAATAACACAATAAAAAGAAGAAACAGATGAGTCAAAATGACACATCCTTTAAAGAGTGTCTGGAAAAACAATATGTTCCTGCCTGATTGTCAAATCCTCTTTTTCTCTATTTTTCAAAAGAATAGCTTTCAAAATAACATGATTAGGAGACTGACTGATAATGAAAACTTTGTTCAGTGGAGAAAGATATTGGAAGGGATGTTTTGATGTGAAACGGCGTCAGACACACACACACACACACATGCAATTGCATGGCCATACACGCACACACACACACAAAGCTGCATCAGGCTGAAATACGATAACAATAGTTTAGGTGCCTGAGGCGGGATCCAATCACAACTGTCTCTTCTGCATTTCAAATCTTCATTCAGCTCACTGCTAATTGGTTGTGAGCGTGACAGGAGAGAAAGCTGATTCGTTCCAGCATTTCCTCTGATCTGAGGAGGAGAGGATGCGAGTCTGTGGTTTTGTGTGTATGCGTGCATGCGTGTGTGTATGCGTGTGTGCATGTGTGTGTGTGTGTGTGTGTGTGTGTGTGTGTGTGTGTGTGTGTGTGTGTGTGTGTGTGTGTGTGTGTGTGTGTATTGGGGGGTTGTGTGGGTCTAAGTGAAAATCCACAGAGTTTAAGTATTGCCCTCCTCACAGCTGTGTACACATTTGCGTATTTGTGTGGACTTACAGCTATGATGTTAAAGAAGTCATCATCTCCAAGAGTGTCCAGGATGGAGGAAACAGTTTGCCTGGCGATAGTCAGTCTCAGGCCTTTCATGCTGCCACTAACATCCACCAGGATCACTACATCCTTTGGAGAGGTGGCAGCCTGGATGTACCACTTCCGGTTACGACAGTCAAAAGCTATGACTCCGTGTTCATCTGGCTTCCATTTGATTCCTTTAACAGGATTGCACATCAAAGATAAACAATGACTTATATTAGTGCTGGAGTTGCACAATTTGTATGGAAGGAAACTGTTAGGCAGGCTGAGCGACAAAAAGGTTTGCCAAGAAATCTGTTCTTTGAACGCTAAAGACGTTCTGCCAAACCGTAGTATTTACCATCTCCCTTTAAAAATACCTCTGCCCCTACAGCACACCATATTTTTAGTGATTCATTCCTCCAAATTATTAAAGCTTTCTTTTTTTTTTTTTTTTTTATAACCACAAGTACAATGAAAGTGACTGAAAAATACACAGAATAATCCACAGAACATGCTGCCAGCTATTTTCACGGGGACTATTTCTTTAACAAATAGAAAATTGTTTTATTTTTCTCTCTTTCGTAATTTAAGTGAACTTTAAGGGACATAATGAATTTAATTTTAATGACTTTGAAGGCCTCCAGGTCAGAAAACTATCAATGAACACTGGAAGAAGCCCTTTAACTGCCTTAGCTGCAGATATGTCAATGTAGAATGAAAAAGTTGATATTAAAAAAGCACAATTAAAGAAAACTAATATTCCAATTCAGAAGGTCAAAAGATAAAAATGGCAAGAAAAAGCCTTTTTCATCTACTTTCCCATATTCACTGCTCCACAGAAAATTAGTTAATCAATTAGATTCAGCTGCTACTTCTGTTTTTACTCCATCTACTTCACCTGTTTCACTTGTATCTATTTTTCCCACTATTCTCCACACACTCTTTCACTTGTCTCTCTCTCCCCTTCTCTCTTCTTTTATCTATTCACATCCCTTCTTCCCTCTCCCACCCTGCTAGCCTCGAGTCACTAGCTGTCTGTCACTGAGGATTCCCACACAGCAGCCACTCGACTCTAAGAAGACAGCAACTTAATTACAAACACACACACATCCGCCCTTAAAGCAAACACACACTTACCAGGGTACTGCCTGAAAAAGCCTTTGGCACTGCCAAAGTACTGCCATATGAGTGATGGGTCTCTCTCAAAGTTGTCCACAAACACTTTGTTCAAGGCCTCAGACCAGTACACTCCATTGACGATGGCAGAGTCTAAAGAATAAAGTGAGAAAAACGGGGGACAAAGACACACATGGAGGCAAGACAAAAGGTTAACATTGTTTTTACAGTCCAGGAGGCTGGAACAGGTATTCTCTGATGCTTGCTCATTCAGTCATATCGTATCACACACTGCACGTCCACGGATCACTATCAGGGCCTATTCATTACAGAAAGATACAGGGAAAGTGGTAGAAGAGAAAAAAACTTGAGTGAAAAGACGAGAATAGAGAAAAAAGCATTAGAGAGATAAACGAGAACAGGAGCAGGAGAGACAGTGGACTACTCTGGTTACAAAGGCAAAACGCAATAGATACACAATTGGTCAAAATTGACTTAGGAACTACATCTAAATCTTTGCAACATCTGTTTTACATCAGAGAATATGACATTATAAAATGTGTTTGAAAATGGCATTTTAAATATGCAAGACGTACAAAGAAGGGCTGAGATGCAGTAACTAACTACACTGCGGTTTAATAATATCTGGTCTGCTACAGATAGCTAGTCAACTAAAGAAATCTAAAAGATCTCCATCCAAAGGAAGCTGGCTAATCAGGTACTTAGGTTTGTTCTAGTGATGGCAATTCAAATGATAACCAACATTAACAAACAGACACACACAAACAAGTATGAATTGAAAATTAGCTAAATAAATTGGTTAAAATGGAAATAAAACTAAATATTTTGCTTGCTCATACTACAATTGTTCCTTTGTATTCCACAAAGAACGTCCACAGTAATATGTAGGATCTATAGCATCTATTATTTTATAGGATACATTATTGTAGGTATTGATTATATTAAGAAAATGTAAAATAATCTATGCACAGACTATATTGATGATCAAATAAAATAATCCAAAATGAAAGCATTAAAAATGCTTTAGCTGTGGTGTAATTGTAGTCCCCATTTGTAGGGCTGCATTAACGCCTGTGCATATGCTGTATTATATAATGTGGCTCTACAAGTAAGCTCTTGTGCATAATACGTACATTATGTGCAATACTGTTTACCAAATTCCATCGAAAATGCCCATCCAATTACTGATGCTTCTTTTCGATTTACAGCCTGAGAGAGTCATGAATATACTGGTTAGCCACCAGGCAGCCAAGCTTATTACAGCTGCTTACTACAGGGTTCAGAAGCAGGGCAGGAAAGATGGAGGCAGGAAAGGAGGAACAAACAGACACAATCATACAGTGAGACAGTCACACAATACCCTTTAGAGGGTGATTTTTTAAAAAAAGACAGCTAGGAAGGCAGACAAAAAGACAGGCAGAAAATTACTGAGGGACAGACAGACAGACAATCACCTAATGGATGGAGCGAAAGAAAAAGTAGATAACAGATTTGCCATCATCTTCTATGCTGGCAACATTGTTCTGCTGTCAACAGTCATGCCAATAAGCCATGATTGAATTATTCTTCTGGAAGCTAGCACACTAAAGCCCTCTCTTGATAGTAAACACCCATCCACCTCTTTGGAGTGGAGTGGAGAGGAGGCTGGATTTGATCCAGGCTCCATTTACACAACAATACAGTCACTTCTGGTGCAGTTTGAGTGTCTATTACAATCTGAACTCATCATAATGAGGAAGTGAGTATGGGCTCTACTTTCCCCCTAAGCTGTCATTTAAATTCATCTCAACTAATGCACTCCTTACTTCAATCTGATCAAAGGAGCTGCCACGATTCTATATATTCACGTGTGCACTCAGATTAAAAACTCATATTTAAAGGTAGAACCGTGTAGGTTACTCGCTGTAATATTCTGAGTGGTTTCAGAAATCTGCAATTACTCCATTCAGGCTATTCACATTAATATAGTTATTCATGTTATTAGGCTACCTTCAATACTCAGGGAGGAGGGTTTAATATGAAGAGTGAGATGGATGTGTGTATGTGCACACACGAGCATTTTAGAAACTGGAGTGTATCAAACTGCTGTAACTGTGTGATTGGCATCACCGCATTCATAGACCATGCTCCTGTCATGTAGCATCATAAACCAAATCTCGCGTGGGCTGTGTTTTGCTTGTAGCGTGAGGTTGAAAGATGGATGTTCGATGCCCTACGATAAATCTCCAGGGGCATGAAGCTCTCCGCTATCATGGACTTAAACTCCAATTCATCACTACTGACGCCAAACAATTTATGGAGTGCACAGGCTACGGCCGGCTCCTCAGCATAAAGAATAGACACAGATGACAGTGACTGGCTGGAACATGCCCATAGTGTTTTGAGTCCCTCACTAAAAACAGCATGGGAATGACAAGGTTCCAAAAAAAAGGTGGGGAAAAAAGGTGAACTTTGCTCAGCATCATCTAAAATTACACTGATCAACAATAAAGCATAGATTATTGGTGAATTACCAGCTACCACTTGAGCTATTCTTGTCTTATACTAATAAAAATCTCTGTGCAGTGCTTTGGCATCAGTATTGCGAAAACTGGACTTTGTGGATCATATTTTATTTTCTCACCTGCACCTGTAGCCCCAAACCCACACAGTTAATCAGCAAAGAGCTATTTTCTCTCTGAACACCTGCTTGTTTTTTGGCTGAAAGCAAATGATAGGCATGGAAATATTAATTACATTGTGATGAGGGAAAATGAAGAAACTAAAAACACTATATTACAGACACACACATGCTTCCCATTCTACTCCAAATGTGTTGAGACATCACTTAGATTTAGTTTATTTTCTTCAATGCAAGTCTCTCAGTCTTCTTTCAGAGTGCAGTGAGACTGTGCCCCTACGAACAAACTCCCCCAGAAGTCCCAGCCATTACAGCCATGTGATCACTATGAACAAAGCCTGCAGACCTACAACTCTAAATCTGTTCAAGTGTGTGAATCTACTCATTTGCCTGTGAATCAAATCAAAATTACTCTTCCTCTCTCTGTATCGGTCTGCCAACCTGCCAAATTCACTTTCTTTACACTTTGATTCATCTCATTCGCTCTCCTCCCGTCACTCTCACTTGCTTCTTCTCATTTTTTTACCTAGCCGCAATTAATCTGTTGCTCAGGCCTTCCATCAGTCTGACTTAACCTACTTTCTTTCTCGTCTGCTTTCACCCTCTTTTCCTCTCTCCCTCTCTGTATAATTTCCTTCGCCTCTGGTAGCTGGGTTAAGCCGACATGACATTCACTCCGTCTGCTGTGCGTTGCACAAGGCCGCGGCTTCATTGGTTGGACTGGGGATGGAAGGTAAATTAGCAGAAGTCTAATTATTTAACCGCTAATTAAGTCAGTATGTGGTAGGGATGATCCAAAGAGTTACAGTTAATGAACTCAAATCCTTCTCCTGACATAGGCGGACATTCACTTGTACTGGCACACATACTAAAATTGGTACTGATTGTTCATTTTTATTCGCTGGTGTTTCAGTTATTTTAATGGTGATAAACGAAACCAGGGCTGCATTATGGATCAGTGGTTAGCACTGTTGCCTTGCAATTAGGAGATCCCCAGTTCGCATCCTGGCCTGTTTTGCATGTTCTCCATGTGCATGCATGGGTTTTTTTCCGGGTTCTCCAGCTTCCTCCCCCACTCCGAAAACATGCCGAGGTTAACTGGTGATTCTAAATTGTCCATAGGTATGAATGTGAGTGTAGTTGTTTGTCTTTATGTGCAGCCCTTTGATAGACTGGTGACCTGTCCAGGGTGTCCCCTGCCTTCACCCCAAGTCAGCTGGGATAGACTCCAGCCCCCCTGCAACCCTAATGAGGAGTAAGCGGTGTATAGATAATGGATGGATTAACTAAACCATTATTGTGAACATGCATTTTTAAACATGAGGTACTTTCGCTGTACATTTAGGGTCATGAGCATACCTTTGTTGTACATGTTGGTGGGCACCTGCACCACGCTGAGGCTCAGGTTGACTGACAGGTTGTTAAAATGGTCATTGGGTTGCAGGATAAATTCTCCTCCCAGCTCCACACTGTTCCCCTCCTCATCCACCTCATTGATCAGCACCGCATTGAAGTATTCATACTAGAAAGGGAGAAAGATGCATAAAAAGTGTTAATAAAACATACACTTATATACAGATAAATACTTTAGTTTACTGAAGCTGTCAGAATTCAGAATCAAGAATTTCCTTTTCAAAATATCCAACTTGCTGATTCATGTTGTCAAAGTATAGCAGGATTGGGTCACTTTAGTGCTGAGTCAGAGAGTAGTTTGCGTACTGAGGTAACCTGAATCGTTGGACCCTTCCAGATGTGCATGTTGTTACAGTGGAAAGCTGCTGAGTTGTCAAATCTCTCCTCAAGCCTCCGCACACTCCTTTCCCTAGCTCGATGCTGCATGTGGTGCTCTGCTTGCAGTGTATTTTTAGTACTGCGCATACCGGGGAGAGTATTAATAAATCATAAAGCTAGATAAATATAGAGCACAAGACTCCCTGCATCCCAAAGGCTCTGAAGTCTAAGACGGCATACAGGGCAACGCCTGCAAAGGCGACAGCTGATGTCGAACAAAAGAGAACAAACAGATAAAGATACTCAAGTGACTGGAAGAAATATAACATTTCGTGCATATTTTTGAAGGTTTGCAAGTAAGTGAGCTTCACAGAGGTACAAAGGTAGTAGAAATACTCAAGATAAAAACCTGCTTGTGTGAAGTTTATCATGAATTTGAAGGTTGAATGGGTCATCTATCTACATCTACACTAATATTTTCTAAATTGGCCTATAAAACTCCACAGAAATCCCAAGTGATGATAAATGGAACCCGAATTAGTTGCGAGGGCACCATACTGAAATTTCACTAAACTAATGGATAATTATTTTCTTCAAAACGGATACAGTTATGTAAGTGGTTAGGCTAACAAGTACTATTAAGCACTAGCTAATGGAGATCAACTTGGATTTTCTTTTTTAACAATGAAGAATATTCTTCACTGCTCTTACTGTCAATAGCAATTGCAACCGAACAGGATTACTTGCTTGTGAAGGGGAGCAATGGTGATTACATGGTGAAAGTCCATATTGATTTCTCTTGTAATCGCCAGGGGAATAGGGTTTGAAAAGGGTCTCTGAGAAGAGTGCCATACCATTCTCAAGATTCTGGTACAAAGCCTCAGTACATGTGTTATCATTCAGAGAGGGATAGATGCTCTCTGGACTCTGATTTCTGAGGCTTGAGTTCGGTGGGACTGAGAAAATTGCTGACCAAAGTGAAGAGTGGATCTGTGTGGACAAAGTAGCATAGAGCATCTACACATCATAAGAAGTCACCATATGTTGCTTATCCACCCCCAGATAACCACTTACAGACATAATTCACAGTCCTACAACTCACTTCAGTGGATTTATTCGTCTTTGTGCTCGCTCACCCCACCACCCTAGTTTCTTCTCTATTCTAGCAACAGTAACCTTCATTTGGTCTAAAGCTTACCAGCTTCTCCTGAGAAACACCATCATCCCTTCAGCACAGTGCAAAACAAAGATAAAGCCATCATTTAGGCTGGCAAACACAGTGCCTATCGGTGTAATTAATCAGGCTTGATTAGACTTATTAGCCTTTTATCAAGGGGAACGCTGCCATTTCAAGGTGAGGAAACACAGTGTTGCATATTTTTGCCTATATTTCCCCTCTTCTCTTTTACCTGGCTTTCCCTGCATGGAGACAAACATAAAAGAGTCCTCTTAACTTGTTTTCATTCACACACACAGAAGAAAAAACTTATCTTGAAAATAAGTTGGTGGGGAAGGCCAAAGGGTACAAAGGAAAACGGAGACTGAATGAGCAAATGCATGGCAACCTCTCACAGAATGGCAGCCCCAGCAGCACATGGCTTTCCTCAGTCAGCATCTAGCTTTGTCAGAACAAGACATTAGTATGCAACTCACTCTTGGGTTTTGACCCACCACTTGTGAAAATCTGATCTGCATTGACCTTTATGATGTTTGGGATACCAGATATTTTGTACAACCAGTATGGTATCTTTTTTTTTTTTTTTTTTTACTCCAACAGGGTGAACAGAATTCGAATTAGTTGACTTTGACAAGGACTGTTTGATTTGACTTTTGCTGTGTTGCTTTGAGGGAATCACTTCAAATTGTGCTTTTAAAAATAGGAGGTGAGAGGAAAATTCTAAAACCTTCACTCAGCTCTGACAGTGAAACAAATAACTTTTGACAAATTATTGAACAAGCAGGCCTTTAACAAATGAAAGCAACAAAATACACACAACACATTTTAACTTTTTCCATTGTTGAACTATCTTTAACTCTATAAAATTGAAGATGAGAAGAAGTCGTTTAGAAGGAGACAAAGACATGAGTGCCAGAAGAGAAAGGAAAAACATAGATAATAGGCGTAGTTACGGCAGGACAGGGTGACAGGCAAGGATGATATACTGACTTAATATGATACAATTTAATACCATAAAATAGGGTGAAAAGACAGAGCAGAATGGTAGGATTGGACTCAACAACAGCAAAAGACAACACAAAATATGATGAGAGTAAAGTGAGGCAAGCAGAGGGTTCAAACTGCTAGATCAGGTGTGTAAAAGTGGCATATTTGGTTACTTTAAGAGACCATAATCCATATTGTTAGTCACACGATCTACTTGTATTTGGAAACATGGTGAATTTTAGCAACTTTCAGCCTAACTTTGTAGTTTTCTATAGCCCCAAGTTTTTCCACGTTTTGGTAAAAAGGCTGTATCTTTGCTTTCTGCCAAAGAGGGCCACAGTATCCAGTCCAGAGCCGGTCAACCTACACAACCTCTCACTATACTGCTCTACACTCCAAAGAAATCCAACCAGAACACATAGAAAGAGTGCATAGGCAAGCGCAGCAACAATTTTAAGTGAAAAATATGTCATTTGCCATTTCTGTCCTTATTTTGGGGATTGCTCAGTCATTTGAAAATGTATCTTTCATTCTTGGCTTCAAGTTATTTATTTATTGGGTTTATTTAAACCAAAATATATTTTCTTCCCAAAATATTCATCAGCTCAATGAGAATTAATAACCTCCATGTATTGAGCAAAATGGAGATGAAGGAAGCTGAATCTCAGGTCAGACATTGTCAGACTTTGTTGGCAAACAAAATAACTTATGATTGCAAAGGGACTTGTAATGCAAATGACATATATTTCCCTCTTCCCTGCAGAGAAACAAGATTTTATCTCAACCTAATATGAGTGGAAGAAGCCAATATATGGGTATGAATCTAGTTTAGACCCAGATGTGTACACTCACACATGGTGCAGAGCCAGGTGCACCTGCAAAGCCACGTTGTGATTTCACTTTGTTCCCTTTCTGCATTGTCTCATTTATACCTGTCCTAGCATCCTCTCTCTCACTTCCTCTCTCTCCTTCTCAACCTGATTTATCTCTTTTCTTTTTCTGGCTCAACCTCGTTCTTTCTACCCATTGTTCACTTACTCTCCACAATCCTCATCAAGCTCCTAACCATTTTCTCTTTCTTCCTGGTGTTCCACTCCCTTGGCTCTCTTCTTCACACAGTACTCATTTTTAAGTTCTGGCGACTATCAGCTCTATCTGTGAGACCATTGTTGCGTCTGCCAGGTTGTCACAGTCTATGGCATTTTTTTTCATTTGTTGCTCTCATCATCTCACCGGTTGTGTCACTGTTTCTTTCCCTGCCTGTACATGCGGGCAAATAGGAAAATTAGGTCAATCTGACGCACCAAATAAAAGTCATTTTCAACACAGGCAAATTCCAACACTTCCAAAACACAAACAATATAATAATGACATTCATTTGTAAAGCATGTCAAAAAATACATTAATTCAGGTAGAGACTGTGGACATTAGAGACATGGGAATCCAACAGTCTGAGACCATTCATTTATTTTTTTTATTTAAAATGATAATATTGTATATGCTAAACAATTTGAGTGAAATTTGGTTTCTGAAAAAAAACACACGAATTCAGTTGTATTCTAGTTTTCCTACTTCTCCTTGGTTAGATCAGTGATTTAGGTGTAAATGTCCAAATCCAGAGCAAGTAAAACACACCCAGACTTATATTCCGAATGCACTGTCATGTTTCTCTGTGGATTTGATACACTGCAGTAACATTCTCTCTCCTGTTTGTCTCCTTACATAAATGCTTCTGTTTACTGCTATAAATCTCAAATTTGGATTCATCAGTAGATAGATAGATAGATAGATAGATAGATAGATAGATAGATAGATAGATAGATAGATAGATAGATAGATAGATAGATAGATAGATAGATAGATAGATAGATAGATAGATAGATAGATAGATAGATAGATAGATAGATAGATAGATAGATAGATACTTTATTAATCCCGAGGGAAATGTAAGTGTTCAGCAGCTTACATACAACAACATAAAATAACAAAAAGAGCAGGTTAGTAACATTAACAATAGAGGTTAGTATATAAAACTGAAATCAAAATTCAGTATACAGTATGTACAAATAGTGCTTTTCCATCAGTCATTGACTGTAAAATGTTGGCATATCTGTTCTCTTTCCGTAAGTGTTTGCCCTCCTGCTCCTGAAATTGCTTCTTAGAGATGCTACTCATCTACTGAGACCCCTTTTGGCAGTATTTTTGTTGATTGGAATCTCTCTTTTTTTTTCGCAAACTCTGTCTGTGGTGGATCTATTTTCAGTCTTCGAGTGAGCAAAGCTTGATGCAATGATCTTCTGATTGGTCTAGGTGATCCTGTTGTGAATACAACTGATTCACTGTCTGCAAAACCATTGCGCTGTCCCTTTAGAAACCTTCAGTCTATCAATGATTCAACAGTGACACCTTTACTTAGTTCTGATGCCATGTTTCCCACCATCACAATGCTGCTTAGTGAGCAGTGTTCTGCTGGAAACCTGAGGCAGAGACAATGGTGGCAAGTTGATTTATATGACGAAGCCTCTGATGAGCAGGTCAGATTTACCTTTTATTGTCTTCTGAATGCTGCTTCAATAGAAGAGAAACGACTCAAGGAAATATGATTCTTTGTTAAAAAAAAAAATGCCAGAAAAGTGCTTAAATTAGGATTTGATTGTTTTTCAACTTCTTGTGTTTGTAAATGTTCTTAAATCCTCTAAATTTATGACCATGTCCAACTTTTAGTGAATTTTGATGTCGTCTTTCACTTCTGAACCCCGTTGTACATAAACACACACACTCAAACAACCAAGTTTTCAAACGAAATGGCCAATTTAGACATTCAAGACAGAAAACAATATTTGCTAATTACTCATTTCAGAGACGTTGCTCAGATGTTCAGGCTAAAACATCACTAGTGGCATTAGGCGTTAAAAGTATAGAAAATATAAAGTTACATTATAAAAAAGTCAAAATGATTGTTAGAAAACAGTTAATGAGTCTGATAAAAGACTAATTTAAATTCACAGCATGTTGCCTTTAATTTTGATTAAAATCACACAGCTTTTGAGTTTTAATAGCGAGGGAGTGTGGGTGTATGAATGGAGATGGGGGAAACCATAGTGTGTGTGTGTGTGTGTGTGTGTGTGTGTGTGTGTGTGTGTGTGTGTGTGTGTGTGTGTGTGTGTGTGTGTGTGTCCAAGTGTGGGTGTACGTGTTGAGTAAGTCAATTATGCCATTCCAGCATTACAGTGAAGGAGTGCCCAGTGCCACTAATGCAGTCCCTGATCATGGTGTTAACAACCTGATCTTTAACGCTGCAGTGCATTATGCCGAGAGATTGAACATGTACCATCAGCACCCACTCACTCAGTGTGGGACAGACAGAGAGGGAGAGGATGCAGAAGGGTTATTGAAAGATAAAGAGTGGAGTGTATTTCAGTTTCCTCTTTCAAAATACAAGCCAGAAAATTGGATACATACTGCATATTGTGCAATATGTACAATTTCACATCGGAAGATTGCTGCTGTGTTTACTTCAATGTGATAACTCAATAATACAAAGTTGGATATATAAAATATTCTATCATTTTCTACCTCTAACTCTCAGGGACAAGTCCTTGACATACACTGACACATTTTTGTGAAAAAATAACAATGGATATAGTTCCTTCTTTCGACATATTTGCTCAAGCAAACATGCAACCATTTTTGAAACAGTGTCTCCAGATAAAAGTGATGTTTCATAACTAAAACATATTTTGAAAAAATACAGATTAATCACATGAAAAAAGTAAGCATGACCCTACATTTATTACATCTTTAAATCTATACATCTCAAATCGGGTTTTCAGATGAGCTGCCAATCACTAGAACCTCCTTAGGGAATGAAAGGTGAAAGTTGTCTTATTCAGACCTCTGACATGTGGAGTCTGTTTAGCTATTGAAGTGTGTCTGAATGGGCTGTAGAAACAACTGCCAATTTGTGCACAACTGGCCACCCCAGCAAACTCAGCTAAAGAGCAGAGTTTGATGCAAAAAGAAGTCTCCAAAAAACCCCAACTTTCATCGCAGGATCTGCAAGTAACTTGTATAACTGTTGGTGTCGAATTGTATCCATCTACAATCAGGAAGACATTGCATAAATTTGAGAGGGCCAAGCAAAGGCCTTTGCTGTCCAAAAAGAACATTAGAGCAAAACTACAGTTTGCCAATGAACATACGGGCAAAGACCAGACCTTTAGCGGTAATGTGCTCAGGATAGATTAATCAAAGGTGAAGTTGTTTGACCACAGTAACAGTAGACATGTTTGGCACAGATCAAAGACAGCTTTTCAGGAGAAGAACCTTACACCAACTGTGAAGCATGGTGGTGAAAGATTTTATGGTTTGGGTTTGCTGCGCCGCCTCGGGGACTGGACAGCTTGCAATCACTGATTCAGCCATGAATTCTGTATCATATCAAAGAGTGCTTGAAGATAATGTGAAGCCATCTGTCGGAAAGTTGAACCAGAAGTGGACCTCACAAGGGGATAACACTCCTAAGCACACCACAGCAGCAAATGCACACAAAAATGAAGAGTTATGGAATGAACTTGTCAAAATTTGAATTACATTAGGATCTGAGGGGATTTGAAACTGGAAGTACGTGCAAGAAAACCTTTAAACCTTCTAAAACTAAAGGTATTTGCTTGAAAATGTGGTCCAAAAATGCAACAAACCACAGTCAGAAAGTGGTGGACAAATATGTAAAATGAATACAAATATGTTTAATGCCAGCTTCTGAGGCCGATGGTGTGACTTCTTTTTCCTCAGAGCAATATTACATCTATTGACATTTCTGTTGAACAAATGATTGAAACAGCTTATTTACCCTTGAACAGTCTTGCCAGTATACTGTACATAGTACAATCACCTTTATCTATATACACACTTTCAAAGAAAGTCAATAATTTACATTTCAAATGGCCAGCTATTTCCATTGGGTGCCCTTAATGTCACACATGACTTTGTATTTTACACAAATTCTATTATTATGGAATAATTTAAAGTGACTCTCTTTAGACGACTCTCAGAGCCTTCAATCACATTTGATACTTTTTGAAAAGTTAATATACACATAACAGTGACATATAAAAATGAAGTTTTGTGGTCATTTTCTTAATTTAAACACAACTTTTACAGGAAAACCTTTACAGCAATAAAATGCATAAGTCTTCATGATGGGTTTAGATGAAATATGTAACTTAACCTACAAAGTCTAATAACACAGGTTTCCTTTATGTGTTTATTTAAATAAAGAAATGTACTAAATTGAATGACATTCAACGGTCTAATCTCATTGGCTTTTTATTTCAGAGAAATTTATTTAATGTTTGAATCTCTCTTTTTATCAGGGTTTCACAAAATTTATATTTCCCTAAATGTTCTCTTGTCAGCTAATTTTAATAGTTTATTTTATATGAAATAATTTAAAATTGCCTGCTTTTAAAAACAATATGTCGCACAGATCTTCATGTGACTATTTGTTTACCTTTTAAAATCAAAATTGCTAAATCAGATGTAAAACACATTGAAAACCTCAGTGGGAATTCTACATTATAAATAAACTTGCTTCAGTGTTTCCGTGGATATCTGACGAGTCTCTTCAGAACTGTCAGAATCTTTTTGTCAGTGCAGTGTGAGACTTGTGCACTAAGGTATTACACACAGACACACACTTAATGCTGACTTTAAATAATGCACTGCAATGCACTGAGTTGAGTGGCTGTCCTTGTAGCATTGATTTCAAGCCGTTGCACAAAATTACAGAGCAATGTTATCAGTGTCAGCTGCTGGATTGTTATTTATTAACTGTATTGCTTTATTTATAATGGCCGAAATCGTGCTTGTCAGTGACAACAAAATGTGTGGGCAAGGAATATGTTTGCTTATGCTGCAATAAAGAAGTGCACCAATACAGCTTAGTAACATACGCTGCAGATCCAATATGTGCTCTATAAGTGCACGACCCACATAAAAACACCCCCTGTTGATTTTGATAAATACCCTTGCTGCAGAGAGCACAACAGTGGATCAACAGCCTCAAGGGGAAAAATGAGAGTGCGGGAGAGAGAAGACACCACATGTGATGCAGGGAGGGTTGACTGTCATGCTCCACCCTCTGGTGTTCACTTTTAACTCTAATCTCCACTTAGACTCTACTCTTTTCCTCACCCACCTCCCGACTTTCTTTTTCCACGGTGGGGGGAAAGGGGAAGACACCACTCCCAGAGTGTGGAAATGTGACTGGAAAACAACCAGGGGCCACGGATAGAGGTAATCACCGGGTAAACAAGACAGCAGATTGAGTAAATAACTTGGAGGGAAGGCCAAGTGAGGGTTCGCGTGCCATACCTAAAATCCTACTTCATGCATCTTCTACTCCTGTGTTCAGCAAATCGGAGTAAAACACGTCTAAAAGTCTATAAAAGCCACATGAGGCTATACTGCACACATGTACACATATGGCAACACTGCTGCTACAGATAGGTGTCTGTGTGAGACAAGAAGATAAGTATTAGCGTCATGTTTTGTTATTGTTGTAAAATATTCAATGTTAATGTGAAATTGTGACACAGAATAGCACACAGGAAAAAAACAAGTGGAGTGCAACTGAACCTTCATCCACCACATCTCTGCATAAACAGCCAGTGTTCTCAGTCCAAATGAAAGCATCAATAAATCTGATAGCGGGGTACTTTATTTCTTCACACTCTCACTAGAGACAGCACTGAACTGTGAAGGGAGACTGCAAGAGTCGCATGAGTCTTGTCAGATGAGTGAGAAATTATCTGCTCCTTGCTGACCTTTTGTCTCAGAACTTCTTTAGAAAAACAAGTAAAAACAGCTGTGGTTGTTGGCAAAGTGATGCACTTGGATGCAGCTCTCAGATGTCCAGGTTCAAACAAGGTTAGTTTTCTGAACAGCTTAATGTTAGCAGGTTTAGTTTATTGCACTTAATTCGTAGATGCTACAAAGTTATTTGAAGCTGTTAGGTGTTGGACAAATGTGTATTTATGTGTATTTGATTTTGGAAACTGGTGCATATGCTTGAAAGTAGACTGATGCAAGCAGTTTTATTTATTCCCCATTAATGCTACATGGTAATTATTCCACAACCAACACGACAAAAGCTTGTGTCTTTTCTGTTTTATAAGCAGCCAAACTAACCTCCAGTCATTTAATAGAACATACAAACATAAAAAATGCTTGTGAATTTTACAGTGAAAAACTGTCAAACCATGACAGTAAAAATCTGTAAACTCAAACAGTTCGACACAGTTTATTTAACACTGAATCACTGTAAATAAATTAATCAGGAGAAAAATATATATAAAAAAAAAACCTTCTCCTGAAAAATTAAATTTCCCGTCTCTTGCAGTTATTTAATGGAAACATGCTGTAATATGTATAACATCAATACTGTAATTTTTGCATTTATTTCTCAAAATATAATACCAGTTTTCAGAGTTCCTACTGATAATGGAAACATGCTGTAATATTTATAACAAGTAATGTGGTGATTTTTGCATTTATTTCATGTAAAAAAAATACAGTTTGGACCTGTCAAATTAATGAACGGACATATGGTTCAATATTTATGACAGCTATAACCGTAATATTTGCTAAAAACATGCATATTAAAAGTTAAATGCGCTAACTGTTGCACTGATAATGGAAAAATGCTATAATATTCATAATAGGTCACACAAACTTTATTTTATATGGTGTTTTCATGTAAATTTTCATGTAAAACTAAAATTTCTTTGAAGATTAAAACTTTACAGCAAAATATGGAATGAAGCACATTTTTAACCATATAATCAACAGTATCAAGACATTTCTTCATTGTAAATGAAGAAAATGTTTTACCGTGATTTTACGGCAGCATTCTGGAAACCACAGCTGCCGAAATTTTACTGAAAAAATAACATTTTTTTTTACTGGTCATATAACTTACTGAACTCGGCTACTGCTGACTCTTGAACCCACTCACTGGCCTCTCACTCATACACCTTCAGGGCTCACCAGCTTTTTATTGTGCCTTTTAGCATGTTAATACCGGCCTTCGCTGCCTGCAGAATCAAGTAAGTCTTCACTTTTAGTGCTTGTTTTGAATTTTGATTCAACTAATTTTATTGTCCCTGTTTTATTTTGTATTTCTGCTATTGTTTTGAATAATATATTATTAAATATTTTAAAATAATATGTGGCACCAACACAATTATTGCAATATTTTAAGTAAAAACAGTCCTTGGTTTAATGCAGTCTTCTGGTCTGAAAGGTGAAGACACTCAAAGAAAAACCTTGAAATACATTTAGCCAAGGCACACTGCAACCTCCTGGCACTAGTAATGGTAATTTATTGCTCTGTTTGTTTTTTCTTTCTGAAGACTAATTTATTCTGTTTGGATTCTTTCTCAATAAAAATTCTATGACACAAGCATTAGTGCAATAAAATGATAAGAAAATGGGGATAGCATATGACATTATGTTTTTTCCTTCGAGTTCAAAAAAGAACTCTTTTCTTCTGAAACTGGTTCACTCTTTGAAAGAAGTGTTCCAGAGGCTGATCAGTGATTCAAAGTAGCACCTCATGTCTCTGCGGGGAACCTTTTTAAACCACTTTCTTGCATACCGTTGACAAAGGTACCTGAAAATGCTTTGTGCGTGGAGTTGGCAAGCAGGCAAGGCTGTAATTGTGCATTATATGTTGAACAGTCAAGGCCAACTCTTGAATAAATGGCCAAAAAATAAATAAATCCTCGCATCACTGGCCATGCATGTGACGGGACAGTAGAGCAGGCGATTCTCTGGATCCACAGGCACACACACAGGTCAAATAATTCTGACTTGTAATAAGGAGCAGAAAATTGCCACATCAACAAGCATGAGGCCGCCTCACCTCTCTGCACTAGATGGGTATACCCAAGACAGGGGAGTAAGAGACCAAAAAAAAGAAAAGAAAAAAAGATTAAGCATTTCTCTCTCATTGCTCCCTCCAGACTGTGGCTACATTTTCAGTCAACATCAGGCTCAGCAATTGGCTGTTTGTCTCCAACCTCCAAGGAAGGATTTCACTGGCTACAGAGGGCATGGGAGACTGCTCTCTGCTTTCCTATTTACAGTACATGAGCATTGTGGGTAAAAGGGTGAGGGAGGAGAATCACAGCAGATTACCGTGCCAATTTCACATGGAAGCAGAAGAGCTCTGGAAATGATAGATAAGGAAATTCCTATCAAACCGCTGCCAGCCAAATATGTATCCAATAGCAATAAACCACACAAACATTTTATAATAAATCCCGAACAGTGATGGAGGAGGTTTCACCCTACAGCGTGGATGTGGTATTTTTAGCACTGGTGGTGATAATTACCATCTATTCACCATGCTCTGCAGTAAAAAAGCACTATTAGCAATGCCACCGTCAGAGCTGCGCAGACACGAACACACACACACACACACACACACACACACACACACACACACACACACACATATAAACCTACACAGGTGTACACATGCAGCGTTCACAAAAATGTACATGCATATTCATATGCTGGTAAATAGCTCAATCATTTAATTTTCTCTTCAAGTAATTTAAAACACAATTAGCAATGGAATTAATGGCTACAACACAATTTGACAACAGGAACTAAAAAACCTGCTTAACTGACACAAACATAGACACACACATGCTAACATGGATGCAGAACAATAGCCAAGCAAAGACAACGTGTTAATATCATTATGAAACAAATATAACCTGGGTTGTAACACAATACAGAACCTCAAACATTTGGACTGATGCATATTTTGCCTTTGCCTGCAACAATCAAAATCCTTCTGGACGTGTCTGGAAATTTCTATGCAGCCATTGAGTTGTTTCTGTCATTTATTCCTCACTGATGGTACTTGTTAACCACGAACATCTTTTGTTTAAGAAAGCAAAACTTTACGTCTAAGTCAATGAGACCCCGAGCGAGCCAGACTTGCTTCATTTGATGAGCAGGGTAATGATATCGGCAGGTGGTCAGAGCATTTCCAGGAGTGACGGCTTTTCCAAAAGTAGCTGAGTGACACTAAACATGAACAATAAGAAGGACAAGAAAATAATGAAGAGAGAGAGAGAAATTACAAAGTTGGAGAGAGTGAGCGAATACTAGAAATGCGAAGAAACTATTTTTTAAGGAAAATTAAAAAGGGAAGCACATATGTTTTATTATCGAGGTGACGATGGGTTTAATGCTGGTAAGAGGTAAGGATACTTCTTTAGTGTATAAATACTTTGTCATAATATTACTGAAGGTCCACAAGTTCATAAAGCCATGTATTTTTGATATATATCGCAATGACTATGGCTAATAATAACCTTTAGGTTCTGGAGGTGCTTTCTCTCCATGTCCAAACCACTGTCTCTGTGTTGCCAAACCACCTGATTTAAATCTGACCAAAGAAGATGCTATAACCATGGTGACACAACATGCCACCAAGCATCTGGCAGATACTTGCGAGAGATTACACATTCATGTTTTTTGCTTTATCTCTCTCTGCTTCCTCTTTTTATTTTCTATTCTGTTCCTATTCCCACATTTTTGAAATCATGCAGATACATAACACAGGTACACCAGTATAATATATTTTGTTTTGGCTTGATAATGGCATCTCACTCCCTCCTTGACACTGCGAAACTATACATGACACTATAGGCTCTATCAGCCGGGATCAGCACTGTAGCTGTGTCATTAAAGCTGAAACAAAAGGACACTCGCTTTGTCGGGCTCATCTCATCACTGCCAGGTAATTACAGGCATCAAGCACTGCTGTGATCCCACACAGTGTTACTGCCCATCAAGCATCATATGAAAACACAAACACACACAGACAAGAATATGTAAGTAACACACGCAAATGCACAAACACGTCCGCAAAAACAGGCAAAACTGCCCTCAGATACTTGTCAAATAGGTGTGTACAGGTGCAAGAAAATTCTTCCTTAGTATTTCTGTATTTATTTTTTATCTGCAAACTTGCACTTTTGCAGCAATCTTGTGATTTACAAAGTAAGATAAAGTAAGAATATCCATTTTAAAATCATATAGACAAAAAATAAGTTGTATAACATTTAAAAGACATGAAGATAAGATCAACATTTATTCTCAAACATAAAGGCAGAAAAATGCCTTAAATGAATAATTAACTTTCTTAAAATCAACAGCCCTTAACATCATGTTAAATAATAAAAATTACACACCATTCAAACCAAATGGGATCACAAACGCAGTGTCTTTTGAAGCATCGTCAGAGTGTTAAAGGGTGTAATTTCCCTTTAAAGCACAGAGGGGGAAAATTGCAGTGTGTGGAGAATCAAGCAGATGACTTAAAATAAAAGACAAAATGATAGGGGCACTGTGACAGAAAGATTCAGACCTGGACGGCTGTCAGTGGTTAAATTTAGTAATTGATCCTCCTTAATAACCAATGACAGCAGAAAACCACAGGGCAGTTCACTTTAATACCTTAAAGAGCTGACAGAGTAAACACATACTAACTGCTACAAGCGCAGACACCAGCACACATAACACACGTCACCGACTTTATAAGCAGTTTAGCAGCAAATACTTCCCCAGTCGACTTAGTATCATACTTCCTCTTTAAAACTCAAGTTTCTGCTGTCGCTCCACCTACTTTCACAAACTCCTTCTGAGATGTGCATGATGCGCCGCAAACTCAGGCCAAAAACATCAAGCGCACACAACCACACACGCACACACACACACACACACACACACACAGCTATACTGTCTCTCACTGGCTCACACACACACACACACACACACATGACACGCACACAATGCAAAGCTGCACTCTAAAAATTAAAGCTGTTCAAATGGATTTGAGGCAGAACCATGAGAGCAGAAGCTTGGTTTGGGGGTGTGTATGCAGATATGATTAGCTGAATGCATTTGCCCAAGTCTGCAGAACTGAGGATGGAACTCCCTGGGAATAGTTCATGTGTTGATTTTTTTTTATTTATTTTTTTTGAGTGGGTATATGATGGTGATATAATAGCATAAATAATTCATGATTTACGTTTCAGACTCAGGATGTGTTTGTCATAGAATAAATTCGGGCATGAAAACATGAGGATTAATTGCCTCACCTCTGACAAAATAGATAAGATGCTTCCCACATACAATTCAATGTTCGGTTACTCTTTATATATCTGTAGATACGTTGTGATGCCTTAACTGAGCTGGAGATTTGTTCTACTGAGAATGAAGATCTGGATTACACTGCCACAGGGTTTCCTCCTAAGTATTAGCCTCATCTGAGGGGGCAGAGCAGAGCTTCTGATGCATCCTAAGCCCAACTTAACCTGACAGGGAAAATAAATTTAAGTGAACTGTGGTATATTTTTATCAGCATACTTTGGCCGTTATATTTGAAAAAAGTACAAATGTTGGAAACCTTACAACATATATGTCAGTTTGTATTGTGTGTGTGTCGGTACGACTGCTTCAGCGGTACTGTGAAGACTTGAGAGTGATAAACTATACAAAATTATTAGAAAGAGTTGCACTCTAATATTAATTTTTAAAAGAGAAAACACTGTTCAGCCTCGTTGAGCAAAACAGTCTTCCCATCTGTCCCCTATTGTGTTTACAAAAAGCCCTTGTCATCTGCTGGGCCTTTTTTTTTGTCTTACTGAGGATCAATCACACAAGCACTGGCATCTGTGGGATGAATTATTTTCAGTGTAAATGCAGACATATACGCTCACCTGTAGGTTCGGATCCTCTCTATGCTGTAGGTGGGCTTCCTCCGCTGCCTCTACCAGTCTCTGCAGGAGGACAGGAGAAATAGCTTCAATGCGGAACCAAATTGATTAGTGGGTCAAAACTAATAGGCAGAGAAACGTGCATACAGAAAGTGGCTTTACAACTGGCTTTATAAGTACCCTTTAGCACTAGAGCAACATTATTCCCCTCAGGACACACACAGACACAGATAGCAGACAGACATTTGGCCATCTCGAGAAAAGAGGCTATTTTCCTAAATGGTTCAGCAGTAGAGGTAATAACTGCCTCGGGTTCTTTGGACACTATGACAACAAACTCCATCATCGGTCCATGCTGTTTTACACATGCAGTTTCTCTCTCTCACTCACACACACACACACACACACTTAACAGCATGCATACACACACACACACACACACACACACACACACACACACACACACACACACACACATACGCGCGCTCCATCATCAGCCTCTTGCTGCTACCGTCTGCTGTGTAGGCCTGGAGTGTGGTGTGGGTAACTGTGTACCTTTGAGTCAGCATTACGCTTTCCTTCTCTCGCTTTCTTTTTCCCTCTTGCGTATGGGAGCTATCATCTTTTGAAAATAGCTGTTTGTCAAAAGCATGATGTAACTATCTTCTAATGAAAGATAATCATGGAGGACTGCAAGGTGAGTCAAAACTACTGAGTTCACAATTTTAAAATGAAGAGAAAAGCAGGACATTTTTACCTTTTAAGAAGATAGAACTGCTGAATGCTTGCCAGGTTCACTTCTTAAATTGATAAATAAGTGAGTGAGTCCATTTGTAAGGCTGCTTCAGAAAGACTCCTTCAGCTTTGGTATACTTTATTGTGTTGTAATTTGAAGTTAATAAAAATTACTTTTTTTGCGCATCAATTTGCACTTAGTAACTCACAATGACAATGTTAAAACATGTTTTTTGTTTTTTTTTGCAATTTCATTACAAGGCAACAACTGAAATCTCACAGTTACAAACATCCTCAGATCCATAATGCAGTATTGTGCAGTAATCACTTTGGCGACTTCTTGGGTAAGTCTCAACTGGCTTTGCATTCCTGGATTTTGAGTTTATCCTTTTCCTACCTGGCAGATTCTGTCAAGCTTCTTCAGACTGAATGGGAAGCATCTGTGAACTGCTATCTCCTGGTCTCTCCACGGATGCTCTGTGTAACTCTGGGCTTTGGCTGGTCCACTCAAGGACAGTCAGAGACGTGTCCTGAAGCCACTCTGGTGTGGTCTGGACTATATGCTTCAATTCACAACTGGGCTGAAAGGTGAACCCAGTCTTAGGTTAGCTGTACTCTGGAGCAGGTTTTCTTCAAGGACCACTCCATGTTTAGCTGCATTCATTCTCCTTTCTCTCCTTGTCATTGCTGCTGCGATAACCCCTTATAGGGTGCTGTCTTTTAAATGAGGTTTGAAATCCTTCAAGCACTGCTGTCATATTGACTGTTATATGTTTTCTACTTAAGTGTCATCTTCTTCTGTCTAGTCCCATAAAAGCCTTACAGATAAAATGCTGCTCATCCTTCCAGCATTTTTTTCCCATTGTAGTGGACTTTTGAAGTTCTGCTAGAGCAACCATTGGGTTCTTGGTGACCTTACTGACCAAGGGCCTACTTGTTTGTCTCCTAAGAGTTATATTCCTACACAACAAAACGGTGTATTGCCAAATTACATATATCTATTTAAAATCAACATCTCTGCTATTTATTTAATTGCTTTACTATTGCTCCTTTCATGCAACCAGTCATATATAAGATGGGGTGGGATGCGTCATTCTTGTTACCCAGAAGATTAATGAGAAGCTTCAAACATGTTGTGAAAGAGTCTTAATGTAACCCAAACCGTGATATTTTCCTAAACTAATTGTGTAATTGTGGTTCCTAAATTTAAACAAGCTTCGAACAAGGAGTTATTATTGTGAGAGTGTCAACCATAGAGTGATATTTTACTGAAGTTCATAGTTCTTGTGCATAAAATTAACCAAACAGTGAGTGAAAACCAAAAGGAAATGTGTGAAAATTAAACTAAAGAATATCAATCCTACTGGTCCCACAGGATGCGAGCCCTGGTCTACTGGGTCAAGGTCAGTCCCTGACATATGCCACCATTCTCCACTCCTCACTCCTTATACAGACTTTGTGGCTCTTTAAAACTAGAAGTCTTTTTCTGTTCCTTAACTGTCTGAAACTACAGCTATTCCAGAAGAAACATTTCTCCCAAAAATGTACGTTAGAATTGCAGTTTACTTGTATAGGAATGCAATTTTGTGGAAACAGGTTGCTAAGTTTGGCCTGACAGCCAATTCTAGCAAGACTCCTGCTGGTTTCAACTTTTTCCATTTAGCAGTTATGGGGGACTCTGTGTTCCTAAGAACATTAAAAGTTATAGAAAGGTTTTTACTCTTGCTCTAAATTATGGCCCACCACAATTTTATCGTGGAGCTCTACAGAGAATTCCCTGAATTTCATGACCCAGTTTTTAATACACAGTGTGAATAGTAGGAGTTTATTTACAAAAGTCTGTGGCTTTCTAAACTATATCCAATCCATCCAGTTTGCCACTGGTGGATTCACTGAAGTTCTAGACACAACTCAAGGATAACTCAGCTGAAATTAAAACTACAACATAATGAAATGTACAAAAAGAGAAACGCTCAGAATACTTTCTGAAGTGACTATTTTTTGAGCGTGTTCATGAGTGTGAGGTGCAGTCCGAAGAGTGAGTTTCATCTCACACAGAAACAAAGAGATAAACACAATGCATTAATGGTACATTTACATAATGGACATTTACGTCTTTGCCTGTATCTGATCCCAAAGTGGCTGTAGAGAAGCAGATGATTTTGGAGGCACTCTGACAGTTGCTTGTGCTGGAGATGGCCAATGTGATAAAGAAGCAGCAAGAACAGTGCATCAGCAGGCTATGTATTATGTCTTCAACAAGCAGCCACAGGAGATGAGCGGCAACAGGGAGGGATCTGATCTGTGCATGACAGAGTCCAAGATATTTTAAGTTGCTTGACCTGTCCAACTGTTTCACCTGTGGGTTAAGCCCAGTGAGAGCCAAAGAGCAGTTCATTAAATGTATCTACTTTTAGCTAGAGGAACGTGTCAGTGTGCTATTCTGTTAAATGAGAAGTTTAGAGTTGATAGGCATTTGCATAGTTATTATCATTAAGTAGTCTAAGTATAGCTGAGGATTGAGAACTGAGGGCACAGCCTTGAGGAGCTCTGTTGTTGGTGATGATGGTTTAAAATATAGCCATGGCAGGCCTTACAGCTGTGGTCTCAAAGGGGGGGGGGGAGCTAGCAAAAAACTCAGAGCATTAATGTCAAATAGCATCATTGAAAATAGGTGCGGCTGATTTCATGAAATGACATATATAAATGACAATCAGGAACAATTCCAAAAAAAGATTTACTCTTGTGCCGACATGTGCATAGCAACATCTGGAGCAAACAATGTTTTGCATGTTTTTCAAAATAAATGTAACATTTTGAAAAGGTTTTTGAATTTTTTTCCTTGGTACAGGCTAAAAGTGAAGAACCAAGAGGAAGCGTATTGAGTCCTGAGCGTCAACTTGACTCACAGGCATGTCTTGCACACAAACACTTCTTTCTCCTTCCAAATGTGACACGCATGGCATGATCTCATTGCAAGTAATTTCTCTCTTTCACAGCTGGTCCTGGTGTCTATGAATTTTGGTAATGGACTTCCATTTCACATTTCCATTCAAATGGCTTTACCGGTAAAACTACCGCAATCAGCCAGCTTATTTCAGCAGAGCCATGTGTTGGTGTGTGTGTGTCTGTGTTGTGCTGCTGCTGTGTGTGTAAGCAGGCTGTTTTGGGAAGCGAACACTATAATCTAGAGTCTGGCCAATCATTTCCTTCACCATAGCAACACACCTGGCCATTGCATATTGTTGCATATCATTGTGCTCTTGGTTCCTTTCAGCTATTGATTCATGTATACATTTGTGCCGCTTCTTTCCAGGTGTCTAAGAGGCCAAGAGAGAGAAAAGCAAGGCAGACAGGGCCTGGACTTCTTCAGATGTTTTTTTCCCGAATGAGGCAAAAAGCTCTTATGCCTATGTGAATGCGGTCCACGCATGTGTGTATGTGTGCGTCCGGGCATTGAGAGACACCACAAAACCTCAGGTGCATCTGCTGGAAATCCACAACAAAGCACACTCTAGGAGCAAACAAAGATAAGGACGGTAGAGGAAAAAAAGGGAGGATGAGAGAGGAATGAGAGACTAACATTCTCTAAAGGTCTGAACACTTAGCCTCACACTCCCGACGAAATGTCAGATGCTGCCTGTGAAGCCGGCATCGATAGAAACACACTTTTTAGCATTTGTGAGTGGGTAATGGCGTGTTTTTCTGTGCACACGTGGGAGCGTTAATCTGTTTCGCGGATGACATGTTCAGGTATTAGCCCTCTGACCTATCCTACTGATGTATTCGCAAATGCCAGTCATTAAATGCATGACTATGCAAGTATGCATGTATGAAGTCTGACTGAATTTCAGTCCATGAATATGCGTATATATCGATATACAGCTGTGAAGCGGCCGGAAAAGATTTGTCACATTGGGAATTATTTCCTTTCCTATGACTCAAAATTGAGTGCATTAATCTGTCACACACAGGAAACAATTGGCTTTAAGCATTGCAAAGCATTACATCATCTCAAGGAAGACATTCAGGAATACACAGCCAAGGATAAGTCCATCTCTGCCACACTCTGCTGAACATTCAAACCCTTGATTTCCACCTGCGGACAATCTATTCTGGCATATTATTCATGTAGTGTAACTTACCATGCAGGAAGACGGGAGTTAAAGCTCCAGGGTATAAATAACTTGCATAGTGGTGGGGAGTTTTTCAATCAGAAAAACAGATTAGAGATAAGTAGATACTACTCACTTGTGTGAATTCCAATCCCACCATATCACCAAGATGAACACTCCAGGTGGTGTGTTTGTCTTTGTGTGCATGTTGTGTTGCTGTGGGCAGAAGCAAGTGTGTGCACCGTCTGACTGCATGCATTTCTGTGTGCCTCGCAGAAATTTAAATGAGCCTGCCATGTCTTTTTGTCAATAGGTGGTCCTGCCAAAGAGTATGATGCAGTTTAAAAGGGGAGAGAAATTACTTTTCTTCTTGAGTCATTCCATTGAGGCTCGGGCTTAGTACAAGTTGCACAGCAATAATTAAAGAGACAGTCAGAGAGGCAGGTCCTGTTGTCTCCTTGAAAACAGATACACACTCGTATACAAGCACATTCACAAGTGTTCACTGTGGCTGACAGGGTAAAAGCTAAATATGCAGAGCTAACAAGACTTGCTCTGGTAACTAGATGAGATTTGTTCGCTATGGAAGAAGAGCCCAGCATCCTCACCTGATTGTAGATCCCTAATATGTTTCTGTATTACTCTAAAGCACATTTGCTTCTTGGGACAAACCTGATTAAACTTCATCCAAGGTCAGGACTCATTTTCTCTTAACTCCCTCAGGTTCAGTCTTTTTGTTGATTTGTTTTTAGCCTTTAAGTCACATCACACAATGTATGTTAACAAGCAACACAATGCTTGGATTTCTGCTGTCATGTTGGCTGAGTACATTACAGAGGTACCTTCAGTATGTATTGCAGCTGCCTATGCAAACTACATAATTCTGCATGCAGTATGAATACCACTAGGACGTATTGCTACATCATAAAATTACACCTTAAGCTATAACTGTCATGCTCAGATAATCCATATGCTGCAATATAGTGCAAAATCAGCCGTCATTTGCCTGTGTGGTCTGTGTTTCAGCTTGTTTATAAATATGTGACATATCTTTTCCTACAGAGGGGATTGTGTGTCAAAATGTCCAGAAAAGCACGTTGACTTCAATACTGCAAAATGTGACTGAATGTAAATGACATTCTTTTATTTTGGGCATACTGCATTTGACATAATACATATTTGGACACATTAAATGTTCTCTGATATACGTTTTAATTTGGCAGTATAGTATTGAAATGCACAATGTGCTTCATGGAAAATTAGATTTCAACCTGTTTTTCCTATTGCTCAACTGATGTTTTCTTTAAAAGCACCACTTTCCTGTTTTGAATCAATTGCACAAGTCTTTGCACACTTTGGTGAAGAAGATGGACAGTAAATCTAACAAACTGCAGCCTGCAATCACTACCACAACGTTGTATGGGTCCCATTCTGTTGGGTGCAGTTTAAGCATGAATCTAGAGCAGTCAATCAGCAGCCAATTAAAGCTCTCCTCTGCTGCACCAGTCAGGCAGGTTAGTCTCATCATATCTAAGTCTCAATTTGTCAGTTTATTTTGCAATTCAAAGAAGCTTACATTTAGGGTTATATGCTACATAGATGCATGCTTACATGCACTAGTGTGTGGTGGATAGAAGGGTCAGGAAATGGTTTGAGTCCCAAGCCGAAAGTCAATTAATATATTGTATTTATAATTTCAACCATGTCAAAGGCCTTAAAGGCAAGTCTTGTCACTTGGCAGGCATTTTGGTAATGAGACCTGGTTCCAGTCTAAATAAATGTGGAGCGAGCCTTAGCTGCAATTTCAATGCTTCCAGCACATTAAAGCTGCATGTATAGAATCACCAGTGCAATCTGAAAATTGCCACTGATCCCTAAAATAAGTTTTAAATAGTGTTTTGTATGCATGTATATTTAGTATGCACAGTTTCATGACATTGTATAATTGTTCGTGCAACAACACAACTGGTTGGATGTTTCCCGGTTTGACTGTAACAAAGCAGAAGATTTGCTTTATAGGAGGCGTGGCAGTGGCGAGTCTCTTTATTTTAACATTTCTGACCTTTCCTGTCTTATTATTTAAATTTTTTAAAGATTATTTTCTGTGCAGTTTGGTTTGGTTTAGGCAACAAAACTACGTGATTAGGTTTAGGAGGCACTGATGTTCACTTAAAAAAGAGCATTTCATGTCAGAAAGTCTTTCTGCCAAAAGCCCCGTAGACAAATTTCTCCCACGTGCATTAGTTTCCTCAAAATTCACCAGATGTGAGCATGTAAGGTCTTATCATTCAAAATCTTCTTCTGGGAGAGTATGCCACCAGAACTCCTTAGCCTCCTTAGGATTAGAATTTCATGCTTGATACTCTGCTTCACTCACCAGCTGCCACTGATATGCTAACACAGGAAAGATAATATACTAGTATAAGATATATATTTTGTCCTAAAGGAAAGAAAAGTCGAAAATGTACAAGAAATTTGCTAACAATTATATCAGCAATGGCAAGATTTCTCTGTTTTGATAAATATTGCTGTTTGAAAATTTACTTAGACTCATGTCTTAATGGTAACATGTTAGGTTTTAGGCATCTTCAGTTTGATCCGTCTTGATGTAGCTTCATGGAGCTTGAAATCTCAATCTTACTTTTCTAGCATTTCCCCAGTTTTATATAGTAAATACAAGTGATGCCTTCCCCCCTCAATTAAGCTCAATTTGTATTTCCAGCTCACCATTTTTCATCCCACCCATTTCCCCCCTCCCAGTCCATTTTTCTGACATTTGCACTCATCTACTCCCTTTTCATCATCTGACATCCTGTGATTATGATTTGCCTGACAAAGGATTCAGATTGTTTGCACTTTCAAAAGTTCATAAACGATCCCCCTCATTTAACTGTCAGCTTGATTGGCTTATTGTTGTTCTTGCACCCTGCGTGCTGTGTGGTGGGTTTCCTGACGGTTGAAGCCGCTGACCTTAGCAAATGTCTACTCATTATGGATGCAACACCAAAGCTGTGAAAGTTAAAGAAGGCTGTCATATACAGCTGAGCTATGCTAACAGCCGCTGAGAGAGAAGCAGAAGACGGGTGGATGAGGAGGGGGGGGTCGCATACATTATTGACAGGTAGTGGACGGTTTTTTTAAGCAGTACATTAAGCCTTGCCTCGGCACATTCCCTTTACCAAAAGGAGGGGAGGGCAGTGGCCTGAATCTGAATGTTCTCCTGAGGTAACCGAGAACAAGACCACAGCAACTATGGTTCTAAATAGACTCATTAAAAAAAAAAACATTCCCAGAGGTCCTGTGTGCTGTTGCTTTTGCACGCATTCGTACTTCAGGGTCCAACTTAACTTTTCTTTTCTCTCTGTAATCCCTTTTGGAGTCGTAATTTGCTGGAGAGATCTGAACATTTTGCCCTGAGAGTAGCAGAGTTGCTACTTAGTGCACAACCACAGCAGCTCAAATTTGTCAAGCGCAGAAACACAATACTGCTCTAGATCTAAATCTGCACCATTTCTCAGCACTGTCTGTGTGTAGATAGTGACTTCAACCCTTTTTTCCTCACATCTATACATTTTTGAAAATATGAAATATCAGTTTGACCTTACATATACAAATAAAGTAAGCCAATGCACTTGAATAACTTGTCGATGTATAGCTGTTGTAATAGGAAATGCTAAGTAAGCCTTGGCCTACTGGAGGGCAGGTCCTGGGGGTTTTGGTTGTGCCAGAGGCCTGAGCGAGGCTGAGTGGGATTGGCTTGGGTCAGCCCATCAATAGCACTGGGGACAGCAACTAATATTGTCAAATCAGCCGGGAGAGAGTTGCAGCATCAACAAAACAGAAAAGTGCTCTGTGACACTTTGCTTCCTCTGTTTTGCACGTTTAGATTGGATACAAGCCAAGAAGACAGAACATGGTGGAGAGACCGACACAAAGGGAAAGTAAAAGACAAGGGGAAAGTTGTGGAGATGAAGGGAAGAAGAGCACTTTGATATAACAAGCCCCAATAATCAATATTTGACAGTTCTCAGCAGTTCTGCTGACTGAAAGGGAATATGAGGTGCTTAACCTAGCCCCGCCACCACACTCCTCTGGTCTCATATTTCCTCTTTCTTCAGGTTTTTATTTCAGGCTTAGACTGACTTTTGACTTCTCTTTGGCTCCTGACATTTACCTTCCCCATCCTTCTTAGCTACATGCTCATTTCATCATTCTAGAAAACAATTCCATCCCTCTCACTTTGATTTCTTGGTGACAGAAAAACAGCCAGAGAGGACACAAAAAAGAAAGAGACTATCACTGTCCTGACATCTACTGGCAGGCCCTGCCCTGTCATTAGTGGCCATCAGTCTGAACAGGAACACACATGGACACACACACACACACACACACACACACACACACACACACACGCACACACACGCACACACACACACACAGATGTGACAGTGATCTGAGACTGAGGATGGCTAATGAAATGAGGGAGATGATGGGTGCAGGGCAATGAGCTCAGCATGACAGTTGGTGTTCTAGAGAAAACCACACCAATGTATAGTCCCCATTAGAACTAACCAGGCAAAAATGGGGTTAAGCAAGTTAGTTTCCATTATCTATTTTTGTCTAACTTCTTATCCGACAAAAAAAAAAAATGAAGACAAATAAAACAACGTATTTCCATCCATCTGCTTTTGGTACATTTTACATTTACAGTGAAAATATTGCAGATATTTACACTTAATCAATAAAAAGAAAATGTGAAATAAGAGGTTTCAGAACAAGAAGGGGGATTAAGACTTGTAAAAAGTTCCTAAATGTAATAAACAAAACAAATAAAAATGGCTTTTCCTTCATATTTTCAACCTTAATTGCCCAGTGCTCTTTTAATTGCACAATGTTGTTGCACAGTTTGCTTCTGCTGTGGCTTAATAGCAACTGACAAGAAAATTAGTAGCAATAATTCAGATGCATTCACCTCCTAATAATCATAGCAGTGAATAGAAATGCAAATTAATTTGAAGTTTTTTCACACTTGGACAGAAATTTGGGTATTGTGCGGCTTTCTGACATTAAAGTAGGTCCTGTTTTTCTAGTTTTGCTAAGACTTTACTTAGAAGAAGTGTGGACACTTCAAAATGTCAGTAATATTTCTTAATTTCACAGCAAACTTATACGTATGTGGGAAAATTTTAACTGGACTTTAGTCTCTAAGGACGGCAATTAAAGTGCTGGTATAATGTTATCATAAAGTGACAGCCAAAACTATAAAAACAAGACCCAAATTGTAATAAACCAGAAGTAAATGTGGAAATTTTTCTAGTAAAAAGAGGAAATGCATCTCTATTCAAATTATCTCCTGCAGAGGACAAGTTGCGGCACACCGCTGAAATGCTAAATTTGGGATTGAAATTCACTGTGCATGTCAGCAAATGAAAATTAAAGTTCAGAGGAGGTTTTGCGTGCAGAGAAATTTCATTTAAAATCCTGTGTGTGCCTTTTTATTTGCAACATACGCCGGTGTAGACTTCCCTCTATTCTACACTGGTAATCATGTTGAGGACTACAGAGGCGTAGCTGCCACAGGTAAATGATATCAGCAGGTACAGAGCAGAGACCGAATGCCATTACAGGAGAAACAGCCCTAGCAGCAAGGCATCCACTCTGCTTTGAAGTGCATTTGTCACATGAAACACAGCCGTGCTTGACTTCAAAGAGAGCATTACAATAGCTCCACGCCTTTCAACTTTGATAACAACATGTTCACTGTTTCTTTAACCGTCTGCTGTTGCCACCATTTTCCGCCAGCAGACAAGCTTTTTTTTTTCTGAAGCGATAGAACGACGAGTGAGAGGAGCTGCTGTCTGCGAGACAATGATAATATCCCACTGACTCAGGAGCTGATGAAGGTAACAGTAATTAAAAAGTGACAATGGTGAGCTAAGATGATTGCTGAGCCCAGGAATAAACATGCAAACACACACAAATGTCTATGGAGTCACGGCACATATACAAAAGCTGTACATGCTGCCCTGCGCTGTGTCCTTCGCATGCACATGTTTATTTCGAAACACTGTTTGATTGGCCTTTCCATCTTATCTGCAATAATGGAATTGCAATTAAATTGGCTGGAGCACCTACGAGAAGCAAGTGTTCCTGCCCAAAGTTTTCTGTACCTGCCACAATGGCGTGGCGATAAGAGAAAGAGAACAGTGATATGAACACAATCAAACGGTAATTCTAAATGCAATTACACACATATGCGTACACTCTGCCACTCTCTAACTCGTCACAGAGCCACGTACAAAACCTGCATGAAGCTTTAATTGACCTTGTTTCACAGCAGACAATTTCACTTGTCATAGCAGGAAAAGCATATGTGCATTCCTGATGACTGCACGCCAGGGGAAATCTTACTTTTGCGAATGCTGGTTGGCAATCACAAGTTACTGGAACACTTCATGGAAATGAATCAACATTAATGTTAATAATGCAACCTCTGCTGTCCCTGCTGTGACACGTCAAAATATCTGCTGTGAAAAAAGGTCTATACAGTGTATTAAAGTCATTAAAATATTTCTCTTTTCAAATCAAAAGCATTACGTTAACACGCGAAATCCAAAACACTCTCTCCTGAAGCACACTTAACGAGCAGTGACATCAACGAGCAAACACATTTAAAGGTGCGACGTTTTACAGCTGCAGAGGCTGCCGTCTCTTAGCAGGTGGCGTTGTGCGATAAAGAGGGAGAAATCGACGCAGAGACAAAGAGATAAAACCGCATTGACGGACAGGGGAGAGCGTCTGCACGGAAATTGAATCGCTGAAGCGCCACATATACTTTAGGAAAAAGCAGAGAGATGGGAAGAGGTGGAGTAGAGAGGGATGACACAGACAAAGGAGGGAGGGATGCTTAAGGATAGCTGCCGGAGTGCACACTAGGCCAGACAGATGAGAGTTTTGGTAATAAAAGCAGAGTGAAATTGGAGCAAGATGGAGAGGAAGTAGGGAAAAGGGACTAACGGACATTTCCATTATATGTTTGCGACGAACAATTCATCACAAGGCCAAGAGTCAGTGTTGAAAATTACAAAGGCAGCGGTGAAGCGGAACAAGCACCTCACAAGGGTTAAATTCCCCATAGATGGGAGCATGGGGCCTCTCCCCTCTCACTTACTTCAAATTCCTTCCCTCGAACACTTACTTTTCTCTTTCTCCCACTAGTCCATCACCCTGGTGACCAGTGTTTCCTCTCATCCTACATCAACCCCTTTAACTTTTACTCTAAACACACACATGAATGCACACAAGCACACAAAGCCCCCTGAGATGTACAATTATCAGGCATCCAGCATCCAGGCAGGGACTTTAGGGAAGCCATTAGCTAACAGAGTCCCCATATCCCCAGGGGTTTGATGCATTCTCAAGGAGATGGCACACAGACAACTGTTGTACATTACTAGACTCAATACATCTAATCTCACTGCTCAATGAAAATTACTCTTGTCAACAAGTGGATTTATTAGGCATTTATGAGCGGCTGACAAGACAAGTCTCTCTGTAATGAAAAACAATGACACTTACATAACATTAAATAAGATTAATCCTGATTTAGAAAACACATGGCATTGATTTAATTAGAAAACAATGTTTGTTATTATAAGGCAACTGATTAAGTCCTTCATTTTCAATTGCAAGAGTTCATAACAGTTGCAAAATTCAATTAAAACCTTGCTTCCATGCCAACAATCACTGGTAAAGAGTAGGAGTCATATTTGTGAAATGCCAGATGACTCACATTAGCATGAATTACTTCATCTTTTCTACATGCTCCATGGAGACTATTGCACATGTGGTGGGTAGAAATGTGGATATTTTCAGAGTGATTCAGGCCATGACCATGCAATGCAAACAGGAAAAGGTAACATGCATAAGCAAAAGAATACAGACATGAGCAAATGAAAGCACAAAAATGGCTTGTCACTATCTGTTCCCCTTCTCTCTTCCCCCCCTCGCTTCCTTTCAGCGTGTATGCTTGAACCAGACTCTCAGAGAGAAATCCAATTTCTGTTAACAGCACCATGTTGTCCTGATAGGATCTATCACCTGGAGCTAGAGCTGAAGCCAGAGAGGCAGTGCACTGTGGACACATTGTGAACTGCACCTGTTACAGCACTGACACACACACACACACACACACACACACACATAAAACCATAGACATGCAGTGATGCTCACACACTACATGGACGGATGCTTGAACTTTACATGTTCATGGATATTAATAGTCGTGAATGAAGTACTCAGATTTTTTAAAAAGTAAAAGTATAAATAATGCAGTGCGGAAATCTGCAATTCAAAATTTTATCTGCACAACTGGTAAAAAAAATACATATATTATCACAAAAATGTAGTCAAGGAACAAGTAAAAGTCTTCAATATCTTCATTATGCAGCAATTTAATGTAGCTGAAATGTTACCTCAGGTCAACCTAACAATGCATATTCTATAAGTAGGGAATTTGTTCTGCATGTAAAACAACTATTGTAATTAGTGATAGCTGGCCAATAAAATTAGCAGCGCAAGAAGCATAACATTACCATCTGAACTGTAGAAAGTAGAAAGTGCCCGAAGCTTATACTCAAGCATGATACTTATGGTCCACCACAGGATACTAATACTGCAGTCTCTCCAGTCCACTTTTGTTTTAAAGACAAAAAGGGCTCCCAAAGAAATCCAGAAATCTAGACATAAACACAAAACTGGACACACACATTAACATGTAACTATATAAAGCCCTTTACTGTTAGTTTAGAGTTTTCTGATAAGGTGTGGTGTGTTTGATCTGAGCTGTTCAATAAGGTGGTACAGACACCGATGGGTAGATCACAGCCTCTGTCTGTCTATCACCTCACCACCGACACTCTCTCCTCCACACATCTCCCTCATACATACACACCAAATTCAAAATGTGTCTGGTTCTTTGACACTTCAGGACTTCTTCAGACATCTAATAAAGTCAGCCAAGTGGTCAGACGTAAACACTTTACCAAGTGATTTCATCGCGCTCAGATCACTAAATTTAATGATCATTTCTCACTTCTCTGGCAATAGAAGGACCTTTATAGCATAGTCATTTTTCAGAAATTTTGGTGGTTATAAATATAACTACATTTTTTTTTTATGTGACATTTCCCTTAGAAATATAAAGATGCAGTTGCTTTGTTTTTCGATTTATTTTTCCTAATTCTAAGGGTGGTTCGGTTTAGTGTGATGGATGAAGATTCGGGTAGAAACACGTACCTTCATTGCCTGGGCTTTCTTGTGAAACATCTCCTCCATGTTCTCAGCCAGCCTCTTTACCAGCCGCAGCCCATCGATCTCCTCCACCCGCACTGCCCGCTCAAACTCCTTGTATTTCTGCAACAAAGCCACGCATCCATGTCAATAGGGTACAGTTCCTGCTACAGTCAAACAACACAAATGATGCATTTTCATTCCGCTAAACTGCGTCAGCTGATTCTGAAAAAAGAACAGTTATACACTACATGTCATCATTCATGCTCCAATATAAACTTGTGTCAGTGTTCAGTGTCCTATCTGCAGCAATGTCCCTCAGTATTGTTAGGTTCAAATCTGACAAATAACCATATTTCCTTGTAAGAGGAAGTTCATGGTGAAAGAGGATAAACCCACATTCTGTGTCCTATGAGTTTCACATCTTTAATATATAAATTATCCATACATTTGGGAATGAAAAAGATATAAAATACAGATTTCGCATCATGTGCGAGTTTAAATAAATATTTGTTATTCCAACACACAGCATCTGTACAACACAAAGGACATCCTGATTGAGAGTGGGGTCACAGAATAGAAATCACAAGTCAGCAACAAGGGTGTCCAAGTATCTGGAAAGCACAGAGTTAATGAGGTTGCTAATGCAAGCTGGAATGTTGTCCCACTATTTGAAGATCTTGGCAAAGTTGGAAGACATTTTGGGGAACAGGATGACATTATCGGACATGTCCATTCAAAGATTCGCGCAAATGTTTGATGGGTGTATTCAGGCCAAGGTAGGAATGAAACATTTACAGCTGCTACTATAGAAGGTCAGTGGGAAGGATAATTATGGGTGTTAGGATTTTATCTCAATTTTATTGTGCAATGAGATTTACATTGATGAAATGCAGCTATGTTCTTTGTCCATGGCATATCCCTGCCCATTCTTTCATGCCACCTCCATACAATGTTAACATTTGCATAACCTTACTCTGTATGACCCCAAACATTATTTCTTCCATCTGTTCTGTACAACAGTAAGCAAACAACGAAAATGCCCATCCTCCAGCAAATGCAAAAGGTTGCCGACTTGGAGACGATTATGGCACCTTCTTTGGTTGTACACACCAACAACTTCATCAGCATTGCCTGTGTGAGACCAAAAAGGATTTGTAGAAGGATGAGCTGGATGTGGTGCCACATGGCTTCTTGTCAAGTTGCAGATTATCTATTGTACCGTGCCTTCCAAATTCATTTCTTAGGTGACAAATGGTGCAACTACAGACAACTGGCTATGACTGTAAGGCTTGTTGTCTTTCTGTTGTCATCTGTGGCATCATGCCATCTGAATGAAACAGCATTTTAAGGTGGCCTTTTCTAGTGATGTATACCAGTCCCTCCAGGCATTCGCAATGTTGCGATCGCAACAAATAACGCAAATTCAACCAATCTCTGTGAATTCTGTGCGATCTTGCAATTTTGTCCAATCACCGCAACTTTTCCGTAATTTTGGCCAGCCTCCCGTGTGTTCCACCAATCAAAGCAGTCCCCAGCACAAACATAATGCACATATGTGACCAAATTCACTTCTTTGTTTAGGGTTTGAAAATGCAGACATGTCAGATTCTAATGTCGCTCATTTACCAACAAAAATTACTGCTAAAGACCAAGCAAAACAATTCCCTGATCTTCTTCATGAAAGCGGAGGTAAACTGTTTTGCACCCCATGCAATATAGTGGTTGAATACAAATGAAAATCATCGACTGACAAACAGTTTTCTATCGCGAAACATGTTGGGAGAATGGCTGAAACGAGTGGACCACAGACCAGACAAATCACCGTGACAGAAGCTGTTGCTCTCCAGATCTGTTCTGAGCACTGAAAGAATGAAGGTAAGTTAGATTATTTCATTGACGTGACAAGCATTGAGCGTGTGTGTCAATACATGTGTGCCAGGATGTGAAATTAACTTTGTAAGCCACTGACAGATATGTCCAAATATGATTCATTCAATAGTAAATTATCATTTTGTGCCTTAAATCTACCAGCCACTTCATGTTAAACCAGTATCTGGCTGGTGCTAATTTCCCACCATGGTGTGCGAGCTTGTGTAAATGGATTGGAGCTTGTTACAGAATTAGTTTAGGAATAGATATTGTCAATTAAAATGTTGAAACGTGTTCTAAAAGCTGAAAAAAAATGCAACTTTTTAGCAATTGTCACTGTCTACCATAATTTCATCACAACAAATACACTTAAAACATTACAACTTACATTGCAATGTCTGAGAAAAGCTGCCGCAAATTCAGACATTTTAGGCCACAACAATCTCGAAAAACGCCCGCAAAATCCTGAAGGGACTGATGTACATATACTATATACATGGTAGACTAGTCACAAAGTATTGCGGACTAAAAATATATTATCAGTTATTCAAAAGTAGAAATATAGCTTAGTAGGAGTTGCTTCTTCAGACTAATCTACACATAAACGAAAACCAATCAGCTCAACTGAGAATTAAGAGGCCACTTCAAGTGTTACCTACCAGACATTAAGCACTCATGACACACCACTGCCCTCAGTATCTGCACGACACAAAATATCATTATTCTGCTATAAACCCATACTAGGGTGTTTAGCTTAACCAGCGCCTTAACTGGGGACAGTGACATTAAGTCTCGCTAATTCCACACCCATACATGCCACATTCACTTACACACACACACACACACACACACACGCAGAGCTGATCTAAGCAAGGGGGTATATGTGTACAGCAAAAAAAAGGACAAGAAAAGAAAACCATTTTTGAAATCTGTGCAAAGCTGCAGGCGGTTGTGTTTCACTCTTTGGGGATTTAACAGAAGATTACCGCCATATCAAATAGCATGCCCTCTCTAATGTTATGCCAACCTGCTTAGACGCATGCTCGTAGCTGCCCCTGTACAGCAGCACACATGAGGAGCAAGGCAAGGGCAGGCAGATCCCAGTAGGAGGTGGGGAATGGGGACAGAATGACACACTCAGGTGGCAGATTTTGAATCTAGGCAATCATTGGAAAACTGCAGGGCAGAGAAGAGTATTTACGTCATACCAAAACTTTTGATAAGGGTGAATACTTTTGTTGTAGCAACAGACTATAAATAAAAGATGGACGTAGCCTCCGGATCTGAAAAGTGAAACCGAGGCTGATTATGCTACACCTATGTTGTATTATTTCTAATGGCCAGCAAGGGGCGACTCCTCCTGTTGTGAAAAAAGAAGTCAGATTGAAAAGAAGTCAATGAGAAACTGTTACTTCAGTAAACATTTTACTGGTGGTTTCATGTTCTCAATCATTAGTTTTGAGACTTTTTGAATACAGCATTATGCTAACATTGAAAATTATAATCCCATTGAGAGAAAAACCAATGAGAAAGCACTGAATGTTTCAAGGCGGGGCTACATTGTGATTGATGAGTCGCTATCACATGAGGATGCATAGTGTCCTTGACTTCTCACTTAAATCCAGCTCTTGCACATTATGTGTGGTTGTCAGAGACCAACATTGTGACGGCTAAAGGCCAAAGTCGAGGCTTTAAAGTAGTCGCCTATCAACTAGTGGGTGCCGTCACAGTCAATGTCCATATTTATACAGTTTATGGTTGTAGCACAAGGTGACAAATTAAAGTAGAGAGGTTTAGCAAAATGTTCTATGACTTTAGAGAGCAACAATTAAGATAAGTCAGTCTGTGGTGCAATGTTGCTGAAAAGAAAAAGCAAAACAGAAGGACACTGATTTGGATCACGGGTTGTTTTCTTGCTAGAATTTGTGCTTACGTTTCTTGTTCACTTGTGTGTCTCTGTGTGTGACAGATGATAGGGGCACCCTTGCATTTGTGCCATCCCGACAGAAAGACACAGCCAGACAGACAAAGAGTTGGGTAAGAGAGATAAAGAGGAACAAAAAAGCAAGATGGTGAGAGGTAGAGAAGAAAGGCTGTGATAGGGGGAGCAAACACTGTGTGGGTGCAAAGAGATTCAAGAGATGCAAAGGCAGGCAGCAGGATTAGGAATAAAGGGAAGGCAGAGAGATGTTAAGGGTGAAAAGTGAGGGTACAAAGCGGAGGAATGGTACGATGGAGGAACAGAAAGAGCATGGAAGCATAATATTGATGTGGGAGGTCAGAGGGTGGGTGAAATGCTATCCTTATCTGGAGAGCTGCAGGAGGACACAAATAAAGGAAGCCAGGTTAAAGTCCCGACATTTCATTTTTGTTGAATATATTACAACACAAATAGTAAAAATTAAATTCACTGACTTCTACATTCATCATTCCAAGCAGCCAGGTATAAGGAGTTCAAGGACAGAGCCTTAAGGTGCAATACACCTGTGATGCTGCAACGACCATGTGACAGAGAAGTGCTTGGAAAAGGATTAAAATAAGAGCCAGGGTAGATGGGATTTCTTTTGATAGCAATTGCAGTGATTAGAGGAAAGAGGGTCGAACTCATTAAGGTACTTTTCAAGGAGATGATTGTCCAACTTACAGTATAATGGAAGCTGGCAGGTGAACCTCCTGTTCTGAATAAGTAGTTCTTCGACCAGTGGTTATCCAGGAGAGACATTTAAAGACTAGTACAGCGACGAACAACAGGAAGAGACACTGACGGCAAGAAGCCAAGACAGACTGAATAGAAGGAGGCTCATAAAGGGAAAACACTCACTGTTTGTTTCATCTTTATCTCCATATCATAGCATCAACACCGTGTTCACAGCCATAACACTGAACAGTCTGTGCGTCTTTGAAATGCTGCCGAAATGGTGCATTCACTGCCAAATCCATGCACATGCCACAGCCAATTTGGAATATCAAATTTCTCTTCAAAAGTACTGGAGCAGCCATCCAAAAAATGCTTCTGTTTTGCATATGGTGAAGATTGTAAAGAATGAAAGGAAATCCTGTTACAGACATGCACTCCACTTTCCATTAATATGATGCCCATGGAATGTGTCAGCGTTATGTCTGAATAAATACCCTGTTCACTTTTCCATTAAAGTCGTGACAGCAATCTTACCAGGTTGGACCTGCTAATAATTACATATCACTTTAAAAAGTATAAGTTTGATCCTGCAAGTGGGTGTATGCAGATTCAACATGTAACATGGTGTTGGTAGTTTCTTTGATGACTGGTAAGGTCACCTTCTATATATAGATATGTGACAGCATCCATGCACACAATTATTGCGCTACTACTGCAAATACCCTGCTGTGAGACCGTGAAACTGAAAGAAATCTCTGTAATAATAAAAAATGATGACAAAAAAGTATTTTGACTTTACCAGACGGATCAGACTTTTACAGTAAAATAAGATCCTGACAGCTGTGATGGAGCTCAGGACTCAATCTGAGAACTGCTGTTATCCGGTTATTTAACTGTAGCTTATAAACTGTGACTCTGTGTGAAGTGAAGAAAAATACACAATGTCTTTCCCCTTTATATCCAGACTGGTCCTGTCCTCCATGTTGTTAAGCTTCCTGTAATTTAGGTTTAGTCTTTGGTTTATTGGTAGCTCCATGGATCCTAATATGCTGTCCAACAATGCACCGATGGAAAATATTGTGTACGTAATGTAGCTCTCTCTCCATCAATATTGCCGCCATGTGTGCATCAAGCAATGAGAAACATCCCTGTAAAAGTGACCTATGTCTGAATGAAAGAATGCCGCCACTTTAACACACTGCTGAGACGAGCAATGTAATGCATTCATGTCTGTAAAGAGCTTTAGAATTAATTCCTGCGAAGGTTCATTTGAGTTATTTTTTAACATCTATTCAGACAGATTTTCACAAGTTTCACATTTTCTCACCCAAACCTTAGTCTCTCAAACAACAGTCCTGCTAATTAATTGCAGCCTCAAATAATGCAGTCTGTGGCCAATCAAAGTGACTGGCTGATGACTGAGAAGCCAAATCACAGCGACCGTAACGGCATGAACATCAGAACGCTAATCCCACTGGCTGACTGACAACTGTGGTATGACAGAGGGACAGAAAATCCAGGTTTTGAGCCAATCCTGGTTCCTGGCTAAATGTGGTGGGCTGTTAAAGCTGACAGGTCAGCAGAGGCTCAAACCTGAACTGGCTTGACAGGTTTCTTTGCTAATTTTCTTTGTCCTTTTTCCCTTTACTGTCTCTCTTGAGCTTCTTCTCCTCCTCTTCAGTTTGTCTATCTTCTTCTTTCCTCTTTCATCTCTTTTCCTCTGTACTGCACCCACTTCCTTGGCTAATTATAAAAATGAATGGGCTGACTTCATGGATGCAGTCATAGCTGAGAATTATTCTCTTTAAAGACATGTTCTAAGTCTCTGCTATTGAATCCAATATATACTTTACAGTGTCACAAAATTATTTTCCATAAAACACACTTAACACACATAAGGAAAGCATAGAGTGGCAACAGCTTGAATGGAAGTGTTTATGTGTTGGCAATCATGTTTGTGTGGTCAGTGAGAGGCTAAAAGGGTCCTGCTGACCACAGGCTGTCTGCAGCGCTATGTTCAGTCAGGCTGACCAGAGCAGACCAGGCCCAATTAGCCTGAAGCTATCCTCTTCACATCACATCATCATCACAGGAAAGCCAACTGACATACATCCAGAACCACCATTTCCCAGGAGAGGGGAAAGAAAAGCATCAGTGGGCTTCAGTGGCAAGAGAAGGATAGCATTTCAGTGAATGAGAAGACAACAGAGAAGTCAGATTCAGGCTTCTGTGTTGCTAAGAATCTGCTGTGCTGTGTCCTCAAGCCAGACCTCCTTTCAACTCCAGCACTGCATTATATTATAAGGTCCTCATGGAATAAGTTTGTGATGTAATGCTACGCTGGGGAATCTGTTAATGACTGCTAGTCTAGCTGCTTTTTGCTGCTGAGCACAAAAAAACATTTTCTTTCCATTTTAGCCAGTGACTCTTAGATCTTCTAGAACCCAATGCTCATTTCACCAAGGAAATCTCTACTAACTAATAGCAAAGGCTGGTTTTGTTTCATATTTTTCACAACAAATACTTCAAAATGTATTGGAAGACAACCCATTGTTTAGCAAGACAGCATCCAAAGAGCTTAACAGGTTAAAGAGATGGACTCTTGAAGATGGGCCAAGTCTATCACCTGCCTGAAGTGCATTCCACCTGCTGAAAACCAGGCAAAGTACAGCTATAGGTGGGAGCAACTGGGGATGTCTATTGGAGATTTCAGACAGTCACTGTCTGCAAAGAATTTTCCACAAACTATGTAATACGAAGATTTTGTTTGACTTGTCTTTGGCCGTTATTAAAGGGGCTATCTCTTCACACACAAACAAAACCCCATTCATTTTCATTTTATCCTTGTATTGAAGTCAATGTGGTATCTCAAACATGTTATCACACAACAATCTTTGTTTAATTAGACAGTATACAAAGTAGAAATAAAGTAAATAATCACACTAAGTGACTGACAGTAGCTTAGGATGGTGAGTTCAGTCTGTTGCATGTGGTATGAAGTCATACCTTGAAACTGCCCTTTGCAACCAACTCGGCTCTTCCCAATCACCACACAGCAGCTCAAATGAAGCGGCTAGAGTTTGACTACTAAACTCACCACCCAGTCACAGACATAATTCTCTCCTAATAGGTTATAGACTATGCTACCTCATGTGTCCGGTGAGATAAGCAGTCTTAACTGTGTCGAAGACAGAGACGAGCAGCTCACCCCTTTGCTGCTCTACATTACATGAATGAGCTGATGCTGCTAATCTCTCCCCTACACAGTGCGCTCTGACTGTGAGACAACAGAGGCCGCAACTCCTACATAAAGGCTGCACTTCAGCAAGCTGAAACAGAGACATGGACCAACCTGCAAGTACAAACACACACCTAGTGCACTCAAATATTAGACCAGAATTAATATATGTAGAAGAGGGAGATAGCAAATGTTGGTCAGCCTTCATAATAAAGTGTTAGAGTATTGACTTTTGAAAGACACAATACTGTATGTGTTTGCATCTATGTATGCAATTTCCTTGAGGTTTGATAATAAAGTGACTAATGAAGGGGAAAACTTCATTTCATAGTAAGACCGAAGCCCAATCCCCCAAATCCCAGCTCATTTTACGCGTCACTGGAGCCCACTTTAACTTGGCCAACACACACATATTCTTGCAGCTGTTTGAATCTTTCCCATTCTCTCTCTCTCTCTCTCTCTCTCTCTCTCTCTCTCTCTCTCTCTCTCTCTCTCTCTCTCTCTCTCTCTCTCTCTCTCTCTCTCTCTCTCTCTCTCTCTCTCTCTCTCTCTCTCTCTCTCTCTCTCTCTCTCTCTCTCTCTCTCTCTCTCTCTCTCTCTCTCTCTCTCTCTCTCTCTCTCTCTCTCTCTCTCTCTCTCTCTCTCTCTCTCTCTAACACACACACAATCAGACACACTGACTGGCACAAAAATGAACATTCACACTCAAACATCTGTGTACAGACATAAATATATGAATTAACCCTTGGGATGTCTTAGGGTCAAAAATGACCCAGCCACTATGTTTAATAGCAGAGAAAAACCTCTAAATGATCTTTTTTCAACTTGAAATTTGATGACTTTTCCCAAAGTGATTCCAACATTGTCTACAAAGACGGTACCACCATTTCTCTCTTTGCTGAAGCCACGAGTACAGTTTTTACTTTTCACTGACCAGCAAGTCACAGTTCAGATTTTTTCAGATATCAAGGAGGCAAAACTGTAAAACAAATACTGTGTGCTGCACATGTGTGAAATACATTTGCAAAGTCTATGCATACACACTTGCATACTGTCCTACATGCGCTAATTAGAGTTTATTATGTTTTTCATATTTTTGTTTTGCATTTTTTATTTTATTTTATTCTTATTGTTGTAGATTATGTGCCTTGTGCAATGATTCAAAAATGTAAGAAGACTAGTTTTTGTTGTTGAATTCCATTGCACAGTATACAGTACACTGTTGTTTCCATTCAAAACATGCATTTAAAGCTACTTTCTGCACATTTCTGGTACTTTCTTAGGATATACAAGTACTATAGCTTGCTAAACAAATAATGTTTACATCTCTTCAGCACCTTTAGCAGCAATAATAATGATTATAAACCTCCACTGGCATCCACTGATTAAATACAGTCTTTTCTCCCTCTGTAGGGGGAAAACCCAGATACTCACAGAGTGTGTGTGTTTCTTCATGTAAAATAGATTTTGGGTTGAAAATTCAATTGAGCTGCTTTATTTTAGAGGCTCAGTGGAAGCGGGTCATTTCTGACCCTTAGGACGAGGGCAGTGTTCAGGATGTTAAGACAACACAAGGGTTAAATTGTGTTGATTCATCACTTATTAAATGTAAAATTCTTCTCAGCATATAGGATTTTGTCTTGTTAAAATGTTAAAGGGGTGAATTATTTTTCATAATTAAAAATTATGAAACATGTAGCAGAAATATAAATCTAAATATGAACAAAATTATTTTTTTTCTTCTTTTAGTAGTTCCCTGTCTCTCTAGCTTACTAAATGAAGCTGAACAGAAGAAAAGGAGAGGCAGAATCTGTGTCATGAAGCCAAGCGTACTACCCTGAATTACAAGTCTATAGTATCTGGTCTCATTCAAGCTGGGTTATTTGATTTTCATTCACAAAAAGCAGCTGTGTTTGTTTTGTTTGCCTCCGCATGCTTGTCTGACTACAAGTGGATGAGTCTGGTCTGATGAACAAAAGAGACTCACACAAGCCTGTGAATGTCTATGCATGCATGCATGTGTGTGTGATGGCAAAGAAAAAGAAAAGGGAACACAAGGACACAGAGACCAGCAAGTCCACTTAACAGACTCCCTGATGCACTGAGCCCCAGGAATGAGCCAACACCTGGATGAGAAATAAGAAAGTTAGACGGAAAGAAATTGCATGTCAAGGGTACAAATACACAAAGACAAGGTGGTAAAGAAAACGAGTACAGAAAGGAACTATTAAATCTGGGGTCTATCGTCCTTGTTTTAAACACTGCTCTTCTAAAATTTCTTGAAATATTTCATCCATAAATGCTTGGCTACAAAATTCAGTATCCATTGATTAATATCGCTATCAACAATTAGCATCTACAGTTGATGTACAAATTCAGCTTTGCCAGTTATGCTAGTTTTAAATACACAAAACAATGCAAAATGTATTGTATACATATGTATAGATAATTTTAAATTAGATCCGCCTACAACAGCTAAATACAGTGTTTGCATTAGAAGCTCTTTGGAGCTTTTCTTCTCAACAGCGATTCTGTTCACATTCAGTGTTACTGCATGTGTCTCCTTGAGCACTAACAAAGGTTTCCTTCCACATAAAACATTAGGAAAACCATTTTCTAAAGTATTATAAAACATAAATTGTTTACTTTGATGTTTACTACCCTGCAGCTCTCTTCTGCTAAACCTTTCTTGGCAAACTGCTGCATGATCCAATAATATAACATATAATAAGGCATAACTGGCAGACTGAATAAATACTCTATGTACTGTATGTTTAAAGGCCCTGTGTGTAAAAATCAAAGCAATTCACACGTATGAATGCCTTTTTTTGCCAATGTGTGAATGGACTATGGAGCAACTGACTGTTTCAGTTTAAAGGACTCAGGACGAATCTTTGGGGAAAATGCAAAGGACGTATCTTACCTCAATGCATCTCTTCGACTTCCCCACAGTCCCAACACTGTGCAACACCCACCAACATTAGCCTAGAATATGCTAACATCAACAAACCACCAGTCCAACACAATCTACAGAAAAACACAAAAAAACTTTTATTTATTGAACCTCATCCAGCCAAACAGGAATGTGAACATCATTATGTAAAAACTAGGATCAACATCAGCAGGTCATTTGATTCACGGAGGGAGAAACTGGTAAAAAAAAAAAACAAAAAAACAATCAACTAATAGTCTTGCATAGTCAGACATATCTCCTCACTTGGATTTAGTGCTGTGCCAGTGCTGTATAGTCAAATATAGTCTACATTAAGGATGCACAATATTGGATTTTTGCGAATATCCAATATACTGACATTCTGTAACTTATTTTGGCTGATTGTCGATGTAAGCACACATTTTTTCCACCTAACTGTGGAGAACATCAAGTCTCTCCTGTAGTGGCATTAACATATCATTATCCACCCATCCATTTTCTACACACCGCTTTATCCTCTGCTGGGGGGCTGGAGGTCTATCCCAGCTGACTGGGTGAAGGCATGGGTCACCCTGAGCCACACAGAGAGACCACCAACCAAGCACACTCACATTCATACCGACGCACAATTCAGAATCGTCAATCAACCTCAGCATGTCTTTGGACTGTGGGAGGAAGCCGGAGCACCCTGTGAGAATCTACTCAGGGCACAGGGAGGACACAGAAAGATCCCAGGCCAAGATTCAAACCCAGGACCTTCTAACTGTAACCACCACTGAACCACCGTGCCACATCAACTTACACAACTTATTGTGATGGCACCACTGGTACATGCAGACTTATGCGGATGTTTCAATTTGAAGCCTTTATCGGCCGATACCAGTAACATGCTGATAACATCGTGCATTCCTCGTCTATAGCCTGAAGTATAGTTTATATTTAAATTATAATCTATCAATATGATATCAGTCAATCACGTTGGATCTTGTATATGTCACATTACTGTTCTGGTCGATGTCCAGGATGATCACTCACCTACACCTAAGGAGGGCGATGACGCACACAAGCAAAAATAACATGACACCAACCACAGATTATTAACTCCTACTACTAACTTTAATACCAAGGCTTTTCGGAGATGTGAACTTTTTTTGCAAATATTCTTTATGAACTCACAAATTGGAAATTTTTTATGCAATTCTTTGTTAACAAAATGTTATGGACAGCTACAGATCTCCTCCTCATTGTTCAGCTATTTTCAATACACTCAAACACTGACTTTTCTACCCTTTTCAAACACTTAAATGAATCTATGCAAAATGTTTTAGCAGATTCAGATATGGTGGATACATAGTTATGACCATCATTTTTTTTGGTTTTACTTTACTTAGTCCAATTGTAGTTGTCATGGAGTATGACTGAATGCATCTACCACGGCGTAATATTAGCATCACCACAAAAATATACAATTTTAACTCCGTCTGAAAAGAAACACACTAAATATTTGTAGTCTAAGCACTAGCATTTGTTTTTATTTTCCAAGATGTAGATTATATTGTACATTTATTAAACAGACAATTCAAAATTGTTGAATATGTCAGATATGGATGCTGCTGAATTAAATCCCAGGACAAAAGTGCACAACTGCAAAGTCATTTCCCTCTGGGTGAAGTCCACTTTTTGTGTGTGTTTATGCTTCCAGGTGCTTGTATGTGTTCCTTTAATGCAAACTAAAACCTCGGAGAACGAGCATGCTTTCTCCTAAAACATGTGCGGCAGAACTAACGTCTTGCAGAGTCATCATTTAATATAAAGGGCCACTGATTCCCCAAAGCCATGTTTGTAATTACAGCGAACATGGCTCAGGGAGGAGGAGGAGACAGGGGTGGAAAGACAAGTGGAGATGAGGTGAGGAGAGAAAAAGAGAAGAGGTAGCACCCCAGGGTGTCACGTGGCTGAAGTTAATTCTGTTTTCTGCCACCGTGTCGCCGGACCACTACTGGGCGTGTGCAGAAATGAGGGAAGAAGCAAGAGAGCGGGTGAGAGGCTCCGTCTGAAACAATTGTTCTTTGACTGATATAGCGTTCTGCCTCCTGTGAAGCACTCTGTAGCTTATTCTCAAAACAGGTGACAGAAGTGTCAGCTCGAAATCCACAGCAGAAAATCACTGCTGAATCCCTGGATCTCCCAGGAACACCAAAATCGTTGCAATGCCCTCCTCCTTTCAAACCCTCCCTTGTAATGCCAGCTGACAAATTGTTCCCTCAAAAGAAGAGCGCTGGCCGGAGATGAAGTGGAACAATTCATTTCACGCTTGTCCTCCTTGCCTCTAAAGCGTGTTGGTCTGAGTCCTGTATCCGGTGGCACAGAGACACTCCCAGCGGATTGTAAAACACACACAGACAAAATGTAAATTAAAACTACTGTAAGAGCTAATCAAACAGACGGAAGAACAAGACATCTTTAAGCATCTTTTTAAAAAAAAAAATCAGGGATCATGGACTGGTCTTGGCTGAGTGGACACACCCTCATTGGTGTCCCATTCAGCTCAATGCAATCTATCAGTGAGGAGAATATAAAATCAATTATTGCTTGGACATGTCTCAAAATTCGATCAATGCACTGTGAATGAATGGGGAGGACTGCGAGAACACATGCACGCACACACAGCTTTGACAGAGCACTCAATCACACGATAGGGAGAGGGCAGATCCTGACAGGAAATAGAATGCGCCATAAGAAGCAAGCTGGGAACGGTTTCATCGCTGCCCCCTCGACATCCACCACATGACCAGACACCCAGTCAGAGGCTGAAAAAGCACGAGCCGGAAACCAGATAGTACAACCGGCACTCTGGTCTCTTCTAAAACAAATAGCTATAATCTTTATTCTGCTTTGTTGAGTCAAATCTGGGGGCATCATAAAGCAGTGACTGATCATAACACACTACAGCAGTGAATTCTGCCTTGTGTCAGACTTCACAACAATGTTCCAAACGGTTGTACCTCTTCACTTTGAATTGATTAATGTTCTGTTAACTCCAGGCAGATAACAACAGCTAAATAATGATCCTGCAAGCCTTTCTTTATCATCACTGGTTTCCTTTCATAAGTAAGTTGACAGCGGTGGCAGCAGTTGTAAATATATTATTATGAGCGGAATTAAAATCCAAATTGCCTGATGGAGACGGTAAATCATTTCATTTGCAGCTGAAATATGGAAGCAGGGAGTAATTAGGTAGAGTAAAACATGTCAGTTATTTCTGTGTCATGGTGGTTTCCCAATGAAAAAGTAGCTCCAATACTGGTGTGTTAATACACATTAAAGCTAACAATTGACTGTCTAAACAGAATAGAAATCAGCTGCTGACTGAGATTTATGGCTCAAGTCATATGTGAGATTTACCTTCACTCCTCTCCCAAAAGGAAGCACATATAAAATTTTAGTGCTTAAGTTTAAGTCAATGAAGGACACATTTAGCAGCTCAAAAAGGTAATTTTTCATTTTCATTTTCAGCATTCCCACCTGAGAGAGATTTTGGCTTAATTTGTGACTTAAATTAAAGTTGGCCTCAATGACCATGCTATCAGCTCTGAGGCGACACTGAAGCGCAGCAGTGCAATGACACAACACAGTTTTTTATTTCTGTGATTTCACTACATGTTATCTGTGATTAACAACAGAGAAATCTGTGAAATAATAATTTTTAAAAATACCTACTATTTTCAAATCCTTAATATACACATCTTTTCTTTCAAATAATGGCAAACTGGCATTTACAAAAATGTCAAATAACAATATTTTTTGAAAATACAGTAGAGTAATTATTTGGTCAAACAGATTTTTGATAGGGAATTTATTTACAGTTTTATCCTGTTTTCTGGTTTGTTTGGATGTGTTTTTTTTTACAGTCAACATTTAAATGAATATTTTTTTTCTGTAATTTTACTAGATATTATCTGTGATTTAACAAAACAGAAAGTATCTGGAAAATAGCTGTAACTCGTTTTAAAAGCTACAACAAACAAACAAACAAAATAATTATTTTTACAGTACAATATGCACTACAGGTCAAAAGTTTGGAAGCAAAATCAAATTTGTACAAAAAAGATCATAGTTTCAGTGGTATATTTTGCAACAAAGTAAACATGATTATTATATAAAAAGTCACTCATTCAAAGACATTTTTACTATAATTATCAGGTATTTGTATCTGTACTCTTGTTTCTTTACTCAGCTATTTCTTTCCAGTCATTTCTGTGGTAGTTAAAGAGATATGGACACAGTCAACATTTATTGGGATTTTTGTCTGCAAACTCTCAAAAGCCAAATATCTAACATGAATAATGCAAACTGTGATTTGTTTTTTACTTTTGCACTGAAGTTGTGACTTGAAAATCCTCTCAACTCTAAAACTAAGCCCTTCTTTTCTTTTGTTAACATTTATTCAGCAATTGCCTCGTAACATCGATGTTACCTAAAGGTAAATTGAGGAAAATAGTGCATTTCAATAAAAGCAAAGTCAGATCATTCAGTAAATACATCCCAAAATCCATAATATTCACACTGGTTCTTAAGAAAGGCATTTTGAACAGAAACTTGAAGTTGCTTCTAAACTTTTGATCTGTAGTGTAGGTCCCCTTGCCTTAAATCAAATTGCGTACACTGAAGTTATGTGTTGCATGTTAGCTCCCCCTACACACAGTGTAAACATGATGCTAATGTTCAAAGTCCTTCTCCTTGCCTCAACAAATCCCCAAAAAATGTAACTCTGCTGATGTAAATTATATATTTACACTTTTTTTCCCCACTTGTTTATACCTTAAAACAGATGAGCTCTAATTAACTCTACACCTTTTCCTGCTATAGAATGTATGAACCAATGGATATCTCTACACAGGCCTCCGGTGGTCATCTGCAGTTCAAGCACACCTGCTCATCAGCATAAAACCATGTTGCACAGCAGCAAGTTGGAACACTAATTATGCATTTCATGTATTGGTCTCTACACTGGTAACAGAAAACGTTAGCCTTTGGCTTGACTACATTATCAAACAACTGCTAATGTGTTACTAAGTTTACGTGAAGGCTCACAGTGTCTCTTTCAGTAACTTTGCAACTGAAAACAGAACACATCTCTTCTTCTTCGTTTCTTCTCTGATACAAAAAAAAGAAAAAGAAATGCATCTCAAACATAGTGGACACATTGAAATATTTGATGGTTATACTAAATGAAAAATCAAAGAATCACCAAAGTTAATTTATTCAAAAGGGGACATGAACATCTGCACAAAATTTCACGGCAATCTGCCGAAAAATTGTCAACCTCCTGGTAGCACAGCAGGAGAGGTCATGGGATCATGAAAGTCAGAAGGTTTCATCCTCTGGACCACAAATGTCTGCATAAAATCTGCTAGCAATTCCCTCTCCAGTGACTGTTTTTGAATTGATAATCTATGAGTCAGGACTGAAGTGATGGACCGACTAACAGCTCTGATAAATACAAAGACCAGAAATCTGACATTTCAGTTGAATCTCGTCATCTTACGAAGCTATTCTAACATGAACAGGTTTTAAAATCTGTTTTAAAATAAATAAAATCACAAGTATCCTCATACATCCTCCTTATGAGCAAAGACCATGCGCCTTTTTTTATTATTTCAGCAAAATTGAAACCACTTACACACCTCATCCATTTCACTCCTCAGCACAAGTCATCCACCCACAGCTCCTGCATGTGTGGGTGTGCTTCTGCAGTGAGTGTTTAAAGGCTGCCTGAGGGCTGTTGAGAAGAACAGTGGAATAACAGCTGTACACTAACACAAACACACACGAGGCCTTATGGCATAGCTGGTAGCGATGCTCAGGATTTATTCCCAGGGTGCACTGCATCTGTTAGGTATGCACCATTGCCCCTCCGAGTGGGTGCCAAATCTGAGTTCTCCCTAATGACTGCCATCTTTCACTGTCCTCACATGCCATGCCTCCCTGGCGTGTGCCCCCCACCTATGCTCACACACATACCGAACCCCCTAAAGGGCAAATTCTGACATCATCTATGCTAGCATGAAAATGTAATGCACATAAAATACTGCATTTATGAAGCAAAAGTAGCCTCTCTCTTTCAAAACTTGAGAGAGTGCAAGAATTAGCATTACCGCTTCAGTTTTTCTTCCATAAGCCATAATTCACTCCACCAAAAGCATAATAGCAACCAAGAGCAGGTCTAATCTGATCATACAGAACTGATTAATAGTCCACCATCTATCTGTAGTTGAATTCAGTTGGTTTCAGAAGAGTCTTGGAAAACATTTTTCATGTTTAGCAGCACGTACAATGTGGCCTGCTGCTTCCCCATTCCACTCCATGCATTCTCACAGTCTCAGATTGATTCTAGCAGCAGCCAGCGTGAAAGTGGAATGAGAGAGCAAAACATTGGGGTGGATGTATAAAGGCAATATTCATCCTTGCAAGTGGAGATTTATCATAGGAAGTTACACTTTTTGGACTCCAGTTTCATTTGAGTTTGCTTTGAAGTCCACGCAAAGTAGTGGGGAAAAATAAATGTACCACCTACAGTGGAGAAGAATACTTTTGAGAACCAAAACACATTTATAAGTAGATAACATGAAGTTGAACTGAAGATATAAACATAATGAACATAGTGAAATAAATGCAGAACATGAACGAATGATGTTACATTGTTGTAAAAGGTTTTAGAACATAAACAGCATTAATAAATCATTCTATACATTAGTGTTCAAAATTTTGGGGTCACCCAGACAATGTCATGTTTTCCATGAAAACTCACACCTGTGCTAATATAATTGCACAAGGGTTTTCTAATCATCACTTAGCCTTTCAACATGATTAGCTAACACAATGTACCATTAGAACACAGGAGTGATGGTTGCTGGAAATGTTCCTCTGTACCTCTATGTAGATATTCCATTAAAAATCAGCTGTTTCCAGCTAGAATAGTCATTTACCACATTAACAATGTCTAGACGGTATTTCTGATTAATTTAATGTGATCTTCACTGAAAAAAAAAAATTTATTTTCTTTCAAAAATAAGGACTTTTCTAAGTGACCCCAAACTTTTGAACGGTAGTGCTATAAACACTAAAAAGTACTAAAAGTAATGTAGTATTTTGTAAATTAAACCGCAATGAAGGAGAATGAAACCAAGCAGTAATCTCTTTTGAAATGATTAACATCAATTGCTGCCAGATTTCAATCAACTGGAGAATTCTATTTCAAATGAATATACCTCAGAGGTCAAGGTTTGGTGTCAGGCTGATTCTGAATGCAGCAACCAGAGGTCATTATGACTCTTCCTCTTATACTGGGATGAACCTCTGGCTAACACCTGGGAGGATAAATCAATGTGAAGAAGGAATTTCTTCATCGTCTTGCAGATAGCAAGCTTCAGATGATGAATGCTATAAATACGAGTACTTTAGGATGTCAAATAAGAAGCCTGGGCATGAGGGATTAAAAGTTCCACAGACTGTAGTTCATTTTATTTTCAGTTGATATTACCATCCAGTTAACATGAATTTGTGTTCATGCCGACTCCGCGACATCTCACGGCGACACACTGAGCAAATACCACTGAAGTACATTGTCTCCTGTAGTACATCTAGAACTTCAGATGGCGCATGCTTTGTGACTATTTGAAGAAAGGTAACAATGGAAAGATATGGTCAGTATCCCTGCAATGTTGTCACCGAAGTCTGTGTGCTGTCAGCAGCCTGTAACAGAAACAGGGAGACTTCCCAAAAATAACAAGAAAAAAAGATTACCCATGGAACCGCCACCATCCCACATAGCAACACTAATTCTTCTGGGTTTGGGTTCTGGAAATTTTGGGACTAAATACTTCAAATGGCTCAATTAATCAAGGCTGAGTACAACTTATTCCTCAGCAAGATATCCACAACTGTAACTATGCTTTACCAGCGAGACACACCTTAAGCAATCATACATTTAACTTTGGAAACTCAACGATTAAGCTGAGACACCACCATATTGTGACCCCTGGAATAAAATGGTAAATGATTTGTATGCAGTTTAAAATCAGTTCAATCTTGTTTAAACAGCAGCAGTTGCTATCTGTGGACACCATGTGGATTTCTACGCAATTGTGCACCTGACTACCTCTGCAATGTTATCATATAAATGTTTGGACAGGCACATTAACTAGCATTTGAAATCAGATGACAAAATGAGTCCTACTTTTCTCCATGCACATCTTACAGTATTGTCACCACAGTGTCAAGAGAGTGGTAAACTGGCAAGTTAGAACACCAACTTGTGTGCAAAAGTCAGGGGATGCCTTTTGCTAAAATTTTACACAAATTTTCCAAAAGAAAAACAGGCTACTTTTGGAATATGTTTCCTGTCTGTTCTTGGCCATCTGTATATAACGGTATTGCTCTTTATCTCATGTAAGTCACTCTTGTTCTTAACTGCATCATAAGTTTGCTCATATCTAATAGTAAAAAAAATTTATAAAAAAACCTCGAGAATAATACATATTCTTTTTTTTTTTTTTTTTTTAATGGAAGCAGTGGTACCAAATCTGGCACTGATGCTGCCATCTGAGAGACTTTGTTCACATGGCAGGTAAATCAAATTTGTTTCTCAATCAGATCCTTCTAGCGCTCTGGACTCATCACTTCCGTCAGTCAAATGTGTCACTTCCAAGCGTTTCAAAAGCACTCTTTTTCCTTTTTTTTTTATTTCCATTGCATCCTGACTAAGATGCATTTCTACAAACCTGAATGGAATCATATTTTAAATCATCTCCAAATGATTTTTGGATCTGATTTGCAAAAATCACATTTCATGCATCGGACTTTCTAAAATCAATGTGGCTATAGATAAAAAAAATATTTTAAAAAAGTCTGAACAGGCCTTAGTGGGAGTAACACCACTGTACACTACTGCTACTGTGCATCTTTGCTATAACACATGACAAACAACACCATGTAATCAATATGCCTCAGCATTGATCGATACTGATCCTATGTAAGAAATCATTACTTGGTCTCTAGCCATGAACTGTATTACATGAAAAGTAACAGTAAAACAAAATGAACTAAAATAAATCTACACAGATAAAATGCACAAAGTGTTTTTTAGACTATGTACTAAGGGAGAGGTTCATTAGTGAAAGACTGATGTGTGATTTCTAATTACCATTCGAGCATAACTGTATTCCTCCGTCCAGTGTGTGTTTGTGTGAGATGATAGCAAGTGCAGGTGAAGGTCATCAGGAGGAGGAGCTGCTGTTGTCCCACTGAGCTGGATTTGGCAGCAATCTCACAGTCCGTGAGAAGTGTTGTGCAAATGGAGCAAACTGAAGGGCCTCAGAAAGTACAGTCAAAATAAATGCGTGTTTATGTGGGTGGGTGTGTGTTTGTGTGTGTAAGTTCGCCGAGTTGATGGAGCCAAAAGAGGTAACTCGGGACACACACTGAGGTCACCAGAGAGTGCAGCAAGTGCAGGACATTGTGCAAGGCCAGCGGAAGTACTTTTTGAGGGTGCGGGCACCAACACTTCTTCCAAACACTGGCATGTCCCAAGATCCCCTCCCATGTATTCTTTAGTGCCGTAGCTGTATCCTATCCATTATTAAAGCAGAGGGATGGAGGGAGAGGAGAGACTTAAAGAGAAAAAAGCAAGAGGGACGGGGTAAAGAATAGAAGGAGAACTGAGGGAGATGCAGTGAGATCCAAAAAAACATGGGTGAAAATGTTGACAAAGGCAAGAGTTGACAGAAAGGTTGAGGGGCAATTATGGGACAAAGTGAAAGAAAGAAAGAAAGAAAGAAAGAAAGTCCTGTGCCAGCATAATGAATAAATCTGAATTACCTGAGCATTCAGAGGTGCAGAATATATAAGGAGGTATCTGTGACTGATAGAGCAGCTATAATGGGTCTGATCTTCTTTCTTTTATTTACTGTATTACTTCATAAGAGCAGTTTTTACCTACAGCACACAGGGTGGACCCAAAACAACCAGCCAGATGATTGATGCAGACAGCAGCAAGTCACAGACAGTCCTTCACACAATGCTGCACACATTAATGTGCTTAATAGCACCAGTCCCGCCCCTTACCAAGTTTACTCTCTGTATGCAGTCAAGTCTGGAGCACACCAGGTGAACAATCTGTCATAATTACAGAAATCTGTACGAGCATGTGTGTGCGTGTGTGTATGCTTCCATGAGCGTGTGTGTTCATTAATGTCCGGTGCAGCCACAGTGAGATGCTCTTTATCTGCAAGCCAACAGAGGCAGAGCCAGAGCTGAGCAGCCGATGACAGACGACAGTGGATATTTATCTTCAGCGTTCACATTCATCATCCTCGCAGTACAAAAGCACAAGGTGTTACAGTGTATGCAAACACTGTGTATGTGTGTGTGTGTGTGTGTGTGCGTGTGTGTGCATCTCTTCCATAAACTTCTGGAACTGGAAAGAAAAATCAACTTCCTCACAAACAGAAATTAACTACTAAATCAAACACTTTTCATGCTGGCAAATGAACTTAGTCAGAGAGACTGGGGATAAATCAAAGATGTAAACCACACAACAACTCATCAAAAGGTACTTGATTTTCTGAGCCCACAAATACAGCGTCAGCAGTTGGGCTCTTTAAGAATTTAAGTTCTTTAATCCGGTAGCAAAGGCCCTCACTCCCTGCTCCTGGGCTCCCTACAGTAAAGCCACTGTGTTTGATTCATAGTGGCTTTTCTCACCAACAAAGCACTAATTATAGTATGAGTGAGTGGCTGTGTTGGCTAAAGCTGGCCAGCTAGGACATGAAAGGATGGCAGCACAGGCTGCACTCCTGCCTGCTAACGCTGTAATTAACTCTGTGACATGACATTCCTCCTTCTTTTCTCTGCTCCCTTTCTCTCTTACACACACACATGCACACACACACAGACACACACACGCAGACATACACACACCCCTTTCTGCCCCTCCATGAACAGAGTGAAGGAATCAAATTTAGCAAGATCATGCTTTGGTCAATGAGAACAAGAAAAGGAGGGAGGGGAACTCAAGAGAAAGGATGGGAGGGTGAGGGGAGGTTAGGGAGAGAGGGACAGTCATCAGCACACACCCCTACACACCCCCTTCCCTCACCTCATTGCCAGCGATGCTGAACCAAACCTGACAGCTATTCAATTTTCCCAAAGCTAAATCTAATCTGCAGCCGTCTCCCCCTCACTGACACACTGTTACACTGCAATGCCTCAGCCATCACCCACCCTTGGCAGCAGATTGGCAGCATCACACATACTTCTCCCACTACTTCGACACATATACACACTCACACACACCTACACACAAACAAAAAGTCATCCATGGGGCAAGAAAGGCAAGCAGAGGGCAAATAAGAGAAATAAGTTAAATTGCTCTTGAAATTAGTCTGAAGAAGTTTGACTTGATCACACATTGAAACATCTTAAGAGTCCAAAATAATTTCTGAAAAAATATTGTTTTCTGAACATTAATATAATGCATTTGGGACAATGATACGAAAGCTGACATACAGCTTTGATTTTTGAAATACTGAATCCAACTCAAACAGACATTTTTGATGAATTTATCAATTACATTGATAACGCTTTGTACTGTATTGTCTCAAATGTCTAAATGCTGTTTCAAAGCCTTCCCCTGGTATATAATTTTGAATAGGAATTACTTCTACTATATCTCTTTCTGTTATTAATACATTTATTTATTTATAGACTTAATATTATGTGTAATTTTAATGTACCATAATGAAGCATTTCGTAATTGTCCCACATTCCCCAACAGAGAAAGTCTGAACATCTCTATGAACAGCACTGAGTGGCCTCAGTTAGTAGACAGACTACTGTATGTGCACAGTATAACACAGAAAACACTTTAGCGTCAGACATACACAGCACTTAACCTACATCGGGGGGTTTTTTTTTTGACATGCTATGAATAATGCAGAACCTTTGCAGAATAAATAAAGACCGCTAACTCAAATTAAAACTTTAAGTGCTCTTTAACATGAGTATTGAGTAGAAACTATAAAACATTTCATCAGCACACAAAGCAGGAGTCACTCTTCCACTGTTGTCTTCCAAATATGTAATTAATTTTAAATGAACACGAAAAACTGAAATGCATGATCATTTCCATTTCAAAATTAGGCAATTAGTCATGCTCTTAAATCTGGTTAGTGTGACTAACATACAGACGCAAAATAGAAATAGATCTTAAGGATTTTTTTTTTCCTAAACAGAGGAACATGGAACTGCCTTCTGTAGAAATAATAAATTAGGTTTCTGTGAAGTAAGCCTCCAATAGATCAAAACGTATCATTATTGTGTGGGAATCACTAAACTTGCCACGTTTGACAAAATTAATTGATCTCCTGGGATTGTTAGGGTTTTTTTTTTTTTTATTTGTTTGTTTTTGTAAAGCTAATGCCAAATAAACTGGTATCAAGCAATAAAACATAAGCTGTTCCTGCACTAACCTGTATGAAAGATGCCATACAAATAAATGTAACAGCGCTTGAATAAAATAAAAAATAAGCATTTTATTTAAAAAAGGAGAAAACTCATGGGATGGGGATGCTTGCAACTGAATTTCAAAGATTTTAAAGCTGTGTCTCGGTTGACAGAGACCCATATTTGCTTTAAATCACAAAAACAAAAAGTTATTCATCTGCTACGCCTCCCTTCTAACTTTCTCACTTTAAACTTCTTCAACCCAGTTTGTGCATCTTCCGTACCTCTTCACTTCACTGGACAACTTCACCACTTTCAGATATTTTTCATCCACTGCTTCCTTTAGAGGAACCACTCCATTCGGTGTTATTTAAGTCACCCTTTAGCAAGTGTCACCAGGTATGTCAGCGGCTTACGGCACTAAGCCCTCAGGTAGTAAAAGAAAATGGCACCGCTCTGTATAAGAAACTATACGTGCACGCACACCGACTCAAGCAAATCGATTCCAGCGTAGTCTCGTCACACATCATTACACCTTCCTATCATCCTGTCTGCTCTTTTGCTCTGTATACGCGCCTCCGTGAGAGGAAGATGATGCATGTGTGTGTGTGTGTGTGTGTGTGTGTGTGTGTGTGTGTGTGTGTGTGTGTGTGTGTGTGCGCATGTGTGATTGAGTATGCTTTAAGTAGGTATGCAAACTTAACACACACAGCAGCAGCACATACGCCCGCTGCCTCTTCCCTCGCCCTCAGATGCGGCTTATGCTTTCAAAAATAGGAAAGCGGACGTGCACGGCTAACTTTTCAGGCTGCCACAGAAGCAATCCCACCGGCTGATCATTTTTCTTGTATCTTCCATTACCAAGAGGCTTGAAGTTATTTCGGCGCGGCATAATGTCCCACTACTTTGATTCCAGAAAACCATAACAGCAGTGAAGTGAAAACTAGTCCAGCCAACAATGTACACGCAGACACAGCCATCACAGCCGGGTTGGCTCGTATAGACAGGTTGCTCAATGATACATGAAATTAAAGATTTCAACAGAATAGCAGTGAAGAGGGTAAAACACACAAAGCTAATTCTAACTATCAGTGGGAGATGTTTAATGTGTCGCAAACAGAAGCCTCCTTCCCTTTGTATGGGTTTGCTAGTGTGCTACGTATAGTGTATCTAAACCATACAATGTATATATTATTGGAATCGTACAGGCATTGATGAGTGATACCATCTGATTTGAGTAACAAATTGAGGGTCTTATTGATCATGTTTTTTCTTCTTTTGGGACACATACAGGAGAAGCACACACACACACTAACACACACATATATGTCCTGACTGGTGTAACCTTGAAACAAGAGCTGTTTCCGATGGATACAGAATGCGGGAGGTGGTGTGAGATGGGTGGACAGATCAGGAGAAGAGACGAAAGAGGACAAGAGGTTATGGATGAGGGAACAAATCTGGTTCAGCTTGATTTTTTTTTTAAATGCCCATTTTAAATTTTGTCAGTGAAAGTCTTCTTTTTTAAATATTTTGATTTTAATTTATTTACACTCGATCCATATAATCTCACTGAAATCACTACTAAAAGCATCTTCAAATGTTAATCAAATCTAACCTATTTATTGCATGTTTTTTTTTGCTGTCAGTGATGAGTAACAGCATATCTCTTATTAAAAGGTGGCGAAATTGGAAGTTAAACTAAGTATTAAATTAAACAGAGTCAACACAAAGGTAGTGTCCAGTTGAATTTGCCGCAGTGTGATGAACACAAAGAAACAGCATGAGCCACCAGAAGTGCTACACTATTAAAACTGAAAAAAGAAAAAAAAACTAGAAAAATATAACCTGTTGAGTGCCGTTTTCTTTTTAATGGTACTTCTGTGCAAGCTTAATTAAGATTTATGTACCGTATAGATTATATTTTGTACAAAAAGCCATTAGGCAACTTTGAAATGTAACTTTGCACTAAATGGTCTATCTCTTTTTTTCTTAATGGCTTCATGAAAATAGGGTGCATATTTAGAGAATCAACACCAAAAAAACCAGTGTGTGTGTGCGTGTATGCATGTGTGTGTATCTCATGCAAGATATTCTTATTTCCAAGGGAGTCTAGTTATGCTGGGGTCAGAAAGATAACTGAAGAGAGACCGAGTCCATCTGTCCTCTGCCTAGAGGAAACACATACACACACACACTCACGCAAGCCTTGGTCTTTTCTCTTCACTACCATCCTCCCCTCTATGTACAACAGTGTATATCCCTCATTCTTTCTGCCTATTTAAAAGCATATGTGTCCTCGAGGCATCCGTGGTCCCTCCTCTGCATTCCTGGACAAGAGCTACTGGACTGTACCGGACACACAATAAGGCATAGCATTACATGATGCTGTGACATATTGGCGAAGCTTTTCAGCAAACGCATGTGGCGCATTTAAACACCCTGCATATCTGACCGCTGTGGGGGATCCAGCAAGTGGCTACAGTGAATACCGCTACGCTTGCATCACAACAGTTTGGTGCGAAAGATGCACTTTTCTGACAAAGAGGTCTCGGGTCTCTTCTTTACTCAATTAACCCTGCAGCCTTCATTTGCATTTCATAAAGAGGTCGTCACTCTGTGGGAGAGTTATCTTCATTTTGGAGGCAGAAAAGATGAGAAGGGGGAACAGTTTTTATCCCGTCAAAAAGATAACACCACTCATCTGCCTTATCAGCGGCTGATGAAATCCACGCTGTAGGCCCAGGCATGTCTATGTGGCTGTGCATTTTGAATATACAGTGCGTGGTTCATGTGCATGTGCATTATGCGTGTGTGTGTGTGTGTGTGGTATTTCTGCATGCACTCGTCTATAACGTCCATGTAAATGACAGGTTCTGTCTATGAGTCACACAGAATCTCTGGTTTGTCCTGTGTGACACCTAACAGCAGAGTGAGTCTCCCTCACAGTGTCGTGTCCCAAGTACAACATCGTGCCTGTGTGCCCACTGAGAGGTTAGTCTCATTTTGGCCTTTTATCCACTAAATTATCCATTAGCCAGTTTTAACTCAGGCTTCATCAACTGACCCTCCATTAGGAAAATTTGCATTCCATCACACTCAAATCTTGCATTAAACCCACAAAGCAGAGCGGAAGAAGAATGAGAGAAGACTGCAGAGGCACAAAAAGGAGGTAAGAGGGTGTTGAAAATGTGAGAAACAGTCAGTTGCATTGCGAAAAAGAAAAAAAAAGCAAGAAAATTGCTCTTTCCTGGGAGTAATTTTTTTGTGTGTACATGTTTGAATGCATTTGCCAAAGTGCTTGAGAACTGACACCCATAAGCTTTTAAATCTGAGCCTGTGTAGTCCACATGCATTACCGATTCTCAAGTGGCTAAAAAGCATAGGTCCTGCTGTTTGAGAGATGAAAAGTGACATTTTTCTCAAATCGAAAATTATCCAACACCAGCCACTTCCTCTCATAAGCTGGCCTTTCACGTCCGCGCAGGAATTTTAAAAGTCTCTCAAAAAGGTATCTCTAAGCTTTCAAATCAACAGTATCACATAATTTCAACTTTGCAAAAATAAAACTGTAATTTAGTGGCTTTGTGTGTACTCACACATCTCTACTTGCATTCAAAAAAACAACCTCATGGATATTAGAGGGTCCTAAAAACACTCTTTTCTCTTATTTTCTACTCTGTATTTCGCATCAAGAGTTAAACTGTCCACAAGAAAAGCTTCTGCTCCAGCTCAGTCATGTGGAAATCTGAATAATGTTTCAGTATTAAGGGTTCCAGAGTGCAGCCTACTTCTTATTCGACACCTGAAGAGTTGAATTCAGGCAGTAAAACAGCTCACCTTCTGCAGCAGCTGGGAGCCAGAGTACTTTGCAGAGATGGACTTCATCTCTCCACCAAAAGCTGAAGCCCACAGCTTCACCCTGCAGATGACACACACAGCGTGTACACAGGCAGAAAAAATAAAAAATATGAATAGGCTACAATTTCAAGTAGTTAACATGCAGACAAAAAAAACTTTTCTGCTTTTTGAGGAATTCTGCAAACGCATTAAGTTAGTATACTTCATACTTGCAATGTAACTAAAAAACAATTAAATATGTGGGGAAAGGGAATTAAAGTGCTGTAGAAACCAGTAGATCCCAGTCAAAAAAATGCTATCCTTTTTTGGTGAGACATACATCTGAGTTCTTATCAGTCAAGTCCTGTTCCAAACGCAGCACCTTTGCGTAAAAGGTCATCTACTTACACAGACGGAGGGATGCTTTGGTGGGTGCCTCCCACCCCATTGACCGTGGTGCTTAGAGTTGAAAAAAGTAAAAGCAGCCACGTACACCAAGCGCTGGAAACCACACAGCTCCGATCCACCTGCATCTTGGGCAAAAAAAATAAAAGAAAAATCACCCCCCTACGCGCACAGTTTTTGGGCTTATGCTGCCACCGTGGAGTTTTCCCCCCTTCAGAAAATCCAGGGAAAAGGAAATAAAATAAAATAAAAACAGAGGGAATCAAAAGTCACCTATGCTGACTGACTAAATCATTCATGGCAATAATGTCCAGCTGTTCGGCTGGTGCGGGACGCGGACGAGCGACGCGCCTTGGCGAACGGCTGGATCCTCTGCTGTGACTTCTTCCTAAGTGCTTGCGGTCTGGCCCCGCTGACCGGTGCGGTGCAACACGGATGTGCTGCCCGACGGAAAGTCGAGCTCGACTCCACCGGCGGGGTGGGGGGGTGGGGGGGTAAGTCCGCTCAGCCGCTGTGATTGACCGACCTCACCCACTGAGAACACAGAGTGGAGGTTCAGGGGGGAACCGGGGAGATCATCAAACGATGCAGCGCACAAGAGCACGCCTACTCCTCATGAATGATGCGACCAGCCTCCTCTCTCTCTCTCCCTCCCTCTCTGTCTCTCACACACACATCCTTTCTCTCCTCGTTCCTCTCAGAAGCTGAGGATAGCCTACTGAGGATGCTGTTTTTGTTGTTGGTGAATTGCGCCATACTTTGGACTTACCTCTCTCCATTCTCTCCCCCTCTCACTTAAATACAGAGCTATAATAGCTTGCCTTTAGCTTTCATGTCAGATCAAGTCATGCACTGTATGCCCAGTTCACTGAAGCAGGAATCACTGCTAAAGTGCCCAGGAAAGCAGGGGAGAAGAGAAAAGAAAGTGTATATGGGAAAGACAGAGAGAAATAAAGGTGTCTTGGTAGAGGGAGGGCCACATGATAAGTCAGTTAGGCTGCATAAAAAGCATGCCAATTAAATGCACTTTGGAGCAGTGATGTGGCACTGGCAGTGTGTGGGCATATGGGTTGTGAAAGAGGATGAGAGCCCCCAGGCGACAGACCCAATGATCTGGATTGCATTTCACATAGAAAGAAGGTTCCTGGCAAAGCACTGGGAGGGGATCAACACTGACTGAACAGAGTATCTCTGGCCCTGCAGAGGGGCTGCACTGTTGACTGCATGCCCACAAAAGATTCACCTTTGACATATATGAGTTAAAAACCAGTGTGAAATAGCAGGTCTGGGTCACTCTGACAAAACAACTGTTAGTACAAGACTGTCTTTACCATCACAAGTTTACTTTTTTTGTTGAAAATTGTTCCTATATTCAGAAAATTAAGGAAAAGGAAATAATCCTTTTGGTGTTTGTTGCAAAGCTCTAGCAGCCAGTCATCCATGAGACATCAAAATGCTTTCAGAAGTGGGAAAGTGCACATCAACAAAATGTTTCTATTGCCTGATTTTTGTGCAACAGTTATTGTTTTGATGTTTATTGCTTTCTCTTCCAGTGGTCAGTGCTCTGATGTCACTAAAACAGCTGGTTTCCAAATCAGCCAACATGGACTCTTCTAATCAGACTATATGGAAGATGAGACTATAAAGACAGCTTGTGCCAGACCCAGACAAGTGCACAATGTGTGGATGTAGTCTGTCAAAATGAAGTAAAAAAGCATATATTTTACGATGAGAAACACACACACACAAAAAATCCTGCGTTATCTATTTTTAAAATGAACACATCTTTTTGCATCAGATTTTTTTGCATGACTATTCTTTGTACAAACTACTTTTTTTCATTTTTCAAAAAAGAAATTTAAAGACAACTTAATTTTAGACTGTCTCTTGTCATTTCTTGATAATCTACTTAAGAGATTTAAATGTCTAGCCTTAATTATGACCTACTTTTGAAAAGAAATGTCCATACTTAATGTGGATGTACTTTCTTTCCCAAATGTGCTTTTGTCATTTATAGTCACATTTATCCACATTTTCTAGTAATTAATTAAAATTATTTATCCAGGAGACTCCTGTGACTCTGTATCCAGTAATGGTGTGTTTGTTCTTAAAAGAAATTCCAAATGCAGGGAAAACAAATGGGGAACATGTTTAAGCACCAGCAACTTTTCCCACTTTGCAAAACTAAACTGAAACAGATTAATATCAAACAAAATCATCGCTTGTTGTGTGGATGAATTGCATACATGTATCTTGTTCAGAAAAAAAAACACGTCTTGTTAATTTCAAAACTATATGTATGCACGCAAAGATACAATTTTTTTTGCCTTCTAAAACAGAAAAATAATTTATAATGTTGGTAGTGTATTGTGTTTTTCCAGTATTCTCAAAACGTCCCAGTAATAATTGTTAAACATTGACTTATGTGAAACTACAAGAACATTATAGTAGTGATAGTGTCAAAAAAAACAAAAGTTGCCACTTAATGCACACCATTTCTATGCCATGGAAGTATTTTAAACTGTGGGGATAAAACCACTAAATCAACACAGAGGCCCTCCACCAATTTAACAAATAAAAGCTGGTTTACTTATAATGTTCAGCCTCTGAAATTAGTTGAATTAAGTTAGAGAAAATAACCCCGATGATGAGATTAGACTTTTTTTTACTTCATCACAGGCACATACAGTATAGCAGTGAAATGCAATGACTGTCCAACAGGCTTTAGACATACTTTTTTCTGCTTCTTATAAATACTATTTACGTCACCAGTCAGTGATTTTAACATGACTGATTGGTGTACGTGTAAATATGATCTGGAATATATGCTTTCCAGTGACCCACATAATAAATTTATGAATTTATTACAAAGTACAAACAGAGAGTCTGCTAAACCACCTGGGAGTCACAACACTATGAGAGAGTTATTAATACAACAATATGGTAAGCAGCAATAAGGAGCACATTTTACTGAACTCATTTCTTCCATTAACAAAAACCTAGATTTAATATTAGTGATTGTGCCCCATTTGAAAGTGATGCCACTTCAGAAATGTTAGGTGTTTTTTTAAATCTTATTTTACTTATGGAATCTACTACATCTTGCATCACTTCCTCTGATGTCCTTTAACCACAAGATAGTTTAAGTCGGATTTATACTTTGTGTCAGCCAGCCCTCTTGATGTCATACCAATGAAGTTTTTACAAAAAGTAATGTAATCTGTCAGGCCCTGTTTGCTGGGTTGTTAAAATAAAATAAAAAAACGCGAGCGGGATCCATCAAAACTATTGACTCAATTCAAATTTACCTTTAATATAAAAATGTGAGGACAAAAATAGTGGTTTCAGTCTGGATTTTGAAGTTTCAAAGCACTGAGACTGCACCGCTCAAGGTTACCAAGAACATTTTTAAAGGCTGATGCGCTCAGTCATTGTACTGATTTGGACCTTCATACAGCTTAACTGATTTCAACATCCTGTTAGACTGAGGCAGGGGGTGGAGATACCTGGTCAACCTTCAGAATAGCCGTCATCAGATCTATAAAATAGGACACTGTCAGTGAACAAAAAGTATGGTGTGCCACAGACGTCAAGTTTCAGGACCATTTTTTTCTTTATGCTTCCACTTGGGCACATTCATAAACACGTGTCTCTTGCCATTTTTATGCCGATGACACGCAGATGTACCTGCCTGTTCGATCCTTCACCCCGTTATGCTGAGTTCTCTTATTGACTGTCTTTGTAACATCAGAAATTAGATTAGAATTGTCTTATTATTAGGCTGCAGCACATGGGGAAAAAAGGCTTCCATCAGCCATTTCCATTTTGGATCATATCAAGTCTGTTTCCAAGAACCCTGGTGTCTGTTTTGATAGTAATCTAAGTTTTGAGCAGTACAAAGTAAATCATGCAGACAAGATCTTTTTGAAATTCACCATTTATTGCACACACTGTACAATAAGGGTCTGATTGTTGCCTTCCTTTGGGTTCCTGTCTGTGTAGGAGTAGAAGGAAATGAGGTTGTTGATATACCTGCCAAACAATCACTCAAATCACAAACGGCAAACATGCAAACTCTGCTTAGTGAAGCTGAGGGCAAATCAATCATAAAAAGACAAAGTATGGCAACAGTACTGGGACAACACACAGACACATCTTTATAATATCCAGAAACGTGGGTTTGGGAACGAGACTGGGCAGGAACTAAAAAAAAAATGGGAGTCTTAACCTTTTGTCAGGACAGAATATACTGGGCTTAATCAGACACTTATTAACTGGTAGATGTACAAACTGCTCAATCTTTTAGCATGTGTTGCTCAAATGTAGGGGCTTCAATTTAGTAGTTTCCCTCATCTTTGTCTAATCTAGTGCTCCACACTCCCATCCAGCAGATGGCAGCACTGTACCTTTAAACTGATTTGATGACCACCAATCAAACCAAAAAGAAGCAGCACAATAATGCCCAAATTACTCCTGAAATACTGCAACTGCCCCTTTACCTCCTGAACTAAAATCTATGGATCAACTACAGCCTATATAGAACTCAGCTGACAGGTTTTAAACCAAAAGACATGATCACAACACACCTTGTGTGTTTTATGACAGATTTGAAGATATTACTTGTTACTTTTAAGGTCCATTATTGCTTCCCCCAGCAATGTATTTGACCTCCTAGTACTGTATGTCCTCATACACACTTTGAGATCTTCACTGAGATGTCTGTTCAGGAGCCTGGCTGAACACGAAAGGGGACGTGCCGTTTGCAGTCAGGGGCACAAACACTTTGGAACAATTTGCCCAAGAAAATCATGTTGGCTGAGTCACTGGCCTTTCAGTCCCTTCTTAAAATATACTTTTATCAGGGTGTCTTTAATGATTTTACAATAGGGGGAAATGTGAAATTAAGGCCAACACCACCTGGAGAATTACACCCCAGGAAGTACTACCTTAGTGTTCAATACGGTGGGGAAAAACTGCTAACAAGGCACAAAGATCTGTTACATAAGACAGACGTGTTTCCAATAAATCAAATATTTTGTTGAAATTAATTCAATTACTACAATAGAAACAGGAAGTGGAGCTGCTAGGAGGGGAAGATATAACCAGCGATGGAAAAGCACCAAAAAATAGGAGGCAATAAAATAGTCTAAGTACAACAAACCGTAAATATATTTTAGAATATTTAATACAACCCTACAAAACCCAGTTAAACTAAAGAAAGTGAACTGAAGCCACTTGTAGAGAGGCAGATTTAGAGCGGCCAGTGGTGCTACTGTTTACACCTCAAGTGACACAGCAATCTTCACAGCAAAGAAAGTGCTGCAAACTACAATCATGTCCCAGTCGGCTCCACTCATATGCAGGTAGTGTAGAGACCCCTCCAACAGTGCTTAGCCTCCTCACAAAATGGCAGCCTGCTTTACTGAAACTAGATTTCTAAGGAAAGTAGCAAATAACAAAGGGATTACAACTAAACTAAAATCAAAACAAGGCCCTGAACAGTGCTGGTAAAGCAGGATCAAGTTAACCTACAAAAAGGAGAGAATTAGCTGAGCTCAACATGCTGCATACAGAGAATATTTTATCTCATTGCCAGCCACTCAACACCACTTGTTTGGGATGCTGAATCACTTAAAATGGTGCTCAGGGTCAGCCAACACGACAGAACTACAACAAAAGGCAGTCACTATGGAGGCAGACCAAAGGGCCTAACTGGTGCACAAGCGATAACTTTAATTACATACCTGTAGTGACGTTACGAGATGTGCCGAGGATTCGAAGCATGTGTCGAGTAATGGAGGGGGCGTGTCTACGAAGCGCGTATCGAGGCTTGCTTCATTTAGGGGAGGAGCCAAAATGATGACGTTCGTAGCCTCGCAAGCCGGTCGTACCGCGTGACTGGTTCAGGAAGTGGTTCGCAGGTTTGACGTGCAATTCAAAATATAAGGGGCAGCGAAACGCAATGGATTCCCCGTTCACATTTGTTGGATTTTTACCTGCTGTATCTTTGCATTCAATTAGTTTGAGACTCTTTTTTTTTTTTATAGAACCAGCCAGAAAGAGAAGATTCTCCCCTGTCTGGGAACACTTTGACCTGATTTCTCCTAATAAAGTAGGCACATAACAAGTGAAGTGTAGTATGAATAACTGTGACAACACCACACACCACTTGTTCTATTTTTTTCCTGGTATTTTAAAAGGTGAAGTGTCTGTTGTGTTCCAAGGAGCTAGAAAAATATTTTCAAAAAAAAAAAAAAAGAAGTCGCCTGAATCCCAGCACTGTGGAAAAACTTATATTTTTGAATAAAAACAAATAAAATGTTGTCCCTACTTTTGTTTTACAGGTTGTTACTGGTACCACATGCACAGTCACAAACAAGTAGCAAAAGCACAATAAATTTTATTTATATAGCCCTAATTACAATTAAAAGTATCTAAGCACTTTACAGAAAACCAGAACCTGACATCAATCAAGCAATCAAGCTACAAATCTCAAATCTCTCTCCAATTTGTTTCCATTTCCCCCTCTGTTCCTGCTATCAGGAAAAGCAGACACTATATTAAGTATATTATTTGTTTATTGGCATTATCATTTAAGCACAATTCAAAGCTTCATATAGCAAAGCTAGTGTGTCATTATAGGCACTCTGCCTGTTTTACTTTTATTTATTCAATTGATGGCGCAGTAGAGCAAATGAAGCACCATGAAGCTTCAAACCATGAGTGAACCAATTGGATGGAAAGCCTCAATGCTTCATGAAGCTTCATCTCGCCATCACTACATACCTGTAGCATTAACCTCAAACCAACTGACAGCTCAGCCAAAAAGAAAACAAAGCCTTACAGGTGTCCTATATAAAGTAACTGCCCATGGGGAGGAGTCAGAACTGGGGCTGCGTTCACCAACGCAAACATGTCATGCATGTCTCAGTAAAAGAAAGGCCTTAAATCAATTTTGAAGTTAATTTTGCATTTCTGATCATCTGATCTTCTGACTATTTCTGTCTCAACTTGATCATATTGTACGTGATGTTTCCTGGTGACAATTTTATAATACATAGAGAAGATTGTAAACAACCACTTCAACATCATCTGCCCTGAGGGAAAGAGATTACATTTAACATTAAATCAGGTTTCTTTTTTCCCATAGACTTGCAAGCATGAAAAGGAAATACTGATTTTCTTTGTGAATGGGACTTTTTATCCACACGGCTAATGTCACCTCTGAGAGTTCCCGAGTGCAAAGCTTTATTGCGAAAAGGAATGTCACTGAGCAAAGCACAGCCATTCCACTTGACAGTACTGTGTTTTCTGAATAATAGAAACTGTGGAAAGTGCAGTGAACAGCCAAGTAAAAACCAACATAAAGTCTCATAAAGAAAAGTATTTGTACGGTTTAGATCAAGGACGTTTTAAGTATCTGGACAAGAGAGTGGAAGGACACTTTATTTTTGTCTTCCTGGGTTCTCCTTGTGGTCCTTTTGCTATTGTCCTTCCAGATCTCTTTCACTCCTGATTTTCATGAATTACCGGTAAATATTTACAATGTCGCGTACTAAAGTTCATTCACAAGAGTAGATCTGATGATGAGGGGTGATTTTAGACACAAAATGGTAACATAAAGGCCTCCACACTCTCTTTTTAAGCCTTTGTTTAGCAGATTCTGCAGATTCAATAATTGTACATGCTGAAATGACTTAAATTTTTTTAAAAAGCCACATGTAAATGATGTTATTGCACATAAATTCCTTGTGTATTTTATCTCCTCCAAGGCTTGTTTCTTTCTTTATCACTTACATCCCACGAGACCCGGCACACCATCAGTCCTCTGAGATTCCTGATCCACTGTTCCAGTAGCCTCTAGCCACGACTCAGAGGAAACTGTTGGTTTGCCGAGAGATTAACATTGGTTCAGTGATATTTTTCATTCACATTAAAAAATATATGTATCTGTTGTAGTAACTGGCAAGGAGACAAGCACATTTCTGCATAATTCCATGCACATCAGCTAGAGGCATGTCCCAGGAGATTTTCTGGATGGATGGGGCAGTGAGGTAGGAAGCTAAAGTCTGGATTAGCAAGGGATTCATTTACGCAGTATAGTCAACCTTGAAACCAAAAAAAGAGCATGCATGGGAATGGGGTTTCTATTGTAGTAAAAAACAAAAGGATGAACTGATAGATTTTAATTATTTGTTTAGTTAATTCATAGATAAACAAGCACTGCACACACTTACACTTAATGTAAAAAAAAATGAATGGAGAGTGAGAAATAGTGGGTCACATCAAGACTGAAAAACAAAAACATTAAGTCTAATGACTCAGCCCTTTTCTTTTTCCTTTTTCACATGTCCACGACATATTATTTCTCCTCTAACCTTCCATTTCGACTGTTCTCAAGGCTGTAATCACACCTGAGTCTAGAGAGCAGAGTGTACCAATGATACTAGCCACCTGGGTGTGCCTGACACATAGCGAAGAAAAAGGAAAGCATTCTGACATCTTCAGTGGTTAAAAGAAAGTGTTTTTACAGCTACTAGTGACGCTTTTCAAGTCTACCATGCCCACCTGCCTGCATTGTGCACAGGGGATCCTGAGCTCTATTTTTACCTCTGCTAAGGAGGTAGTGTTTTTAATAAATGTCCGTTGGCAGGACTACGCAAAGACTAAAGGCCACATTTCAAAGAAAGTTTGTGGACAGGTGAATGGAAGAACTCATTAAAATTAGGTGCAAATCTGGTTTGGGTTGCAGAATCACATGGAAGAGAGAACTATTGGCCTTGGTGGAGGTCTGCACTCTCCAAGTGCACTTCTAACTGTGATATGTAATTGTTGAACAAAATAATTTAGTGCAGAAAAATGTGGTTTCCTCTTACATTTTTAGTAGCTAGTAGTAAATCTTTAAATTTACCACTTTTAAATGATCGGTGTCCCACATCTAAGAGAGATTTTGGTGGTGGCCTTCAGAATCAACTTTGTCCATCCTGAAATGCTGACATTACAGAGATACGATTGTTCCATACAAACAAATATGTCCTAAACAACCCTGAGATAACATTAGATAGAAATTCATGGAACTATCAATGGTGTAAAAGCTTCAGCACGTTTCCTCTTCTGTTGTCCCTCGTTTGACCTCAGGGATACATGCTATTCTGTATCTCTAGCAGCTCATCAGCACCAAGGTCAACTCTGCATACCATTACGGAATAGCAGATCATAGGAAAAGGGTAGGCGTTTTGGCATGATTGACCTGGACATGCAATTTCAATGAGCTCCAATTGCAGTTCACTTTTTTCATGCTCGCTAAATAAGAAGGTTTTCTGGTCTGATGCTGAAAAAATGAAAATGTTTCACCAACGTTTAGGTGGTATTTTAGCACCAGAGTTGTAGGTAACAAATGATAAAGACATGAATAGCACCTTGATTAAACAATACATGTCTTTCAAAGGAAATGCTCCTCTTACAAATCTGTTCCCAACTCTGGTCCTCATATGCAGATCACTGCCAGCGTTTTACTCTGCTTATCTAATAACAGTCCCCAACAGGAATCCAGTCAGTTATTGTTTGTTCTCTCTGTTGTGTTAAATCACATGAGGCTGTTAGATCTTATACTCTGAGGTTTTATTGAGCCAAAGCATCTCTGTCTCGACTGGTTTGTATTTACACTAGAAAGCAGGAGGCAGCAGATTGCGTCTGTGTTTGAGCATCAATGTTTTCATCCATATGGACAGTGATTGGTTTAGTCCCATTAGTGCCGGGGAATTTCAAAGCACACCATAAATAATTCTTTGTTACCAGGCTCAGAACCCACCTTGCTCCAGAAATACTTCCCTTAAATTCAATTAATAATGAGATGCCAAAGACCTTCCTCCATCAGCGCTGGCACAGAAACAGACTACTGTATTTGATGAGACAGAAAACAGCTGCCCCTGGAATATGCACTGTCATGGATCAAAATATCCACTGCATGCAAGATTCATTGGCATGGAAAACAAGGACAGAGTGCACCAGGCTTGCCACGGCGAACAGCAGGGGGTGGTGGTAGCCTCCACATGAGAGACGCGAGCTTCTGCCTGGCGTGTCACCTGTAAAACCACCACAGGGAAATGAGCGATTACTGGGCTTTCCTCCCTTACTTGTGTCCTTGAATTAAACACTCATCTCTAATGTTGGCAAAGACTTACTGTGCTTACATGAGTAAGTTCTTGAAAAGGGAAGGTTAAAGCTGACAGAAACTAAATGAAGGCTTTCAAAGGAACTCATTTTCAGTAGTTGCTGTCAACATACAGTATCTTAAGTTGAATGAGTGATTAAAAAGCTCGGAGATTGCTTCGTCTCTTAAAGGTTTCCCGCTGTGCTGGTGAAAGGTGGCCTAATTTTCTAAACTAGCATCCGTTCTTTAGAAATCGCTGTGGGTGTTTAGATGTCTAAAGATGTCTTAGGCTCTTAGAGAAAAGTGAAGTGAAACTTTATGAAATGAAATCTAAAATCTATGCTTTATGGAAATGTAGATTTAATAACCAAGTCAGAAATACAACAGTTGGAGGTGTAATTTCAATGTATACACTATGCTTTTTATGGTGGAAAAGGAAAAATAGGTCCTGAGTGATAAAAGTCAAGAGATTCCTCTTTGGACAAAGGGTGGCCTGAGGCAGAATACAGTTGGCAGCTGCTTACAACCTCAAAGCCTCTAGGAGCAGATTATGAACTTGAGGTCCTCTATTTTGTTTAAATAATTTAGGCTCTTAAATTAATAAATATTGTAGTCTTTCTTTTACTGCTTTATGTTTGCACTTGCACTTTACAGGAATTGTTTGGCAAAATTCCTTTCTGATACAAACTGATGTACAACAGGCAGATAGGAAAGAGACCATCACCATTTTTTTTGCATCTCATGTGTTCTGACAAGCGGTCAGTTCTGAAATAAAGAAACAGCTTGTTCAGCAAAAGAAAAGAAAAGTGTGGGAAATAAAGCGGGAAAGATATCCTGTGAAGAGCAGGAGGAGGAAGAGGAGGAGGAGAAGAGTGAATTGAGTGCTTTGGGCTTTCTTAAAGGACACCAAAGCTGAACTTGTCATTGAAAAAAATCTACAGAATGGGATGCATATTAGTGAACATAATTGTGTTTAAAAGCAATTATACACCAGCCATTTCCTTTGCTCAGCGATAAGATTCAGAACATTGAGCCGTTTATGAACGAGAAATGAGCTGATGGAGGGCTGTAAGTCCCATAATGGCCAACGGAACTGTGGTATTGGTGACCCACTATACACAGGAAACATGATGACGTCAAAAAAAACACTGACTTTCTGTCTGACTGAATGTCTTTCAGTGTAAAATAACTTTGCCTATGAACCACTCCGAACAGAAAGAGTGGATGTTTGTCAGTCACACTGACCTTCCTGTGAGCTGTAAAGGCAACCAGATATTACTCCTCTCAACCAAACTGTGTGGCATCTACAAGAGCCTCAATTAACCAAGTAATTAGGTCATATATCAAAACAATGGAGCGCCTGTGTGAGGAGGGATGGAGATGGTCAGAGAGGAGATGAAAGGAAACAGGGAAGACAGAGTAGATGGAGTTTAACAAGGAAAGGGGGTAAAGAACATTCAGGAAGATGAAGAAACGGTCAAGTTGAAGAACAACGGTGCAAGAAAGACAAGAGAGAGTTATGGTTTTGAAAGAGCTGAAATATAAGAAAAATAGAAAGAAAGTGCCCAAGGAAATGCCCGGACGTTGCAGGTGTTTGGGAACACAGCATGACAGAGGTGGAAAAACGAGGAAGATCTGGCAGGTCATGCAATTTGGTATTTAAGAGTGTGTGTTGTTAGAAATCAGTGAGTGCCAGCATGGTAACAAATCAGCATGGCTCTCCACAGCTTGGGTTTGTGAGGAAATGCAAGAATCACACTGACTTCTCAGCTTCCTCACGTTGCACAATGACAACTTGATAAAATTATTTCCGCACAGATTTTCGTTTCATTTTTTTGCATAAATTTTTAATGTCCGTCAACATTTCACTCCTTATTCTGTTATTCTTGTCAATCATTGCCTTGCTAAGGAAACAAGAATCTTAAGCATGTTCAGTCAAGACATTCAGGAGAGCTCTACATTACATGGGATGTGGTATATATGCAGGTATGCTTGCATTATCATCTTTCCAGTCTGACTCCTCGTCTCTTTTTCTACACTGTCACGTCTGCACTGTTGGTCTCCTGAGGTCCCAGCCATTGCATATTTTACACTTTACACAGTGTCCTCACACTGAGCTTGTGCTCAGATGCAAATCAAGTCAAGCTCAGCAAACAAACCAAAAGTAAGGACTGCGCTGTGTGCAGGAGACACACACATCGTCTTAAACGACAGTAATACTAAAAGCACTATGACAACATGCATAATTAAAGACGCTCTCCCTAAAAATAGAAGACTGGGAAAGAGAGAGTATAGAAACAAGAGATGAGTGAGAAATGAGAGAAAGACAGAGAGGGCTGGTGGAGGGATGAGGGGTGTGCATGAAAAAATAAAAAAAATAAACTTCAATGAACAAATTATGTGGATAGTCTGACTTTTGTACTAGGGGAGAAATTTCCCTTTTCCATCTTCAAACAGTGTGAAATGACTCAAGCAGCTGTCTGATTGCCTGAAAGAAAAGACTTGATGGGATAGGCGCCTTCATTATGTGGAGAAATAACAGGCAGCCGGAGAAGATGTCAGTGATTTTTGCATTGTTTTGTGTGGCAGATTAAAAGTGCTGCCAAAGTGTTACATTTCATTCACAACATGTTCACAACTGATTTGCCCAGAGCGTCCCATTCCATTTTACATTCCCCCGCCACTTCAATTAAAGAAAAAAACACCTTGCTGTTACAAGCCTTCTCCTTAGCCCCATTATTCTCTCTCTCTCCACCCTTTATTCCCCCCTCCCTCCATCATCAGCTTATTTCAGATATGCAATCTCCTTTTTATCTTTTTTTTGTGTGTCTCATTGGCCCTGCCTCAGTGCACCTTATTAAAATGTATATTTTCAAATTATTCTTCAAAGGCGAACTGTTTGCCCAGAGAACCAAAGCCATGCCCCATGTTACAGGAAATTACAGTGAGAATGAGCACAGCCCAGATAGCCAATATCTTTCTTGCTGTCTGCTTTCTCTGTATTGGTTTGGAAACACTGTGCCACACAACTGCAAAATCGAGTTAACGCCGCATACTTTCAGTCATTACATTACAGTTCAGTTTTTTTTCCTCTTCTTCCAATTCTGAAATGCAGCCTATGCACTTGGCATAGCGGTCGAAGCAGTCTATTTCCAGCCTTTTATAACAGCAAATATTTATCTCGACAACACTCAATCTGCACCCAAAACAAAATGTGTGTTTTCATAAAGCAGCCAAGTACATCTTGAAACAAAATGCCTGAGTGTGCTGTAGAGCAGCACAGAGTAGAACTTCCTCTGATCCACCCTTGGACTGTTTATTTGTTTAAGCCCCCATAGCTGTCTCGTTGATAATCAACTCATTTGCAATGATAACATGCCCAAGAGGCTAAAATGAGGCCATTCACTGCGGCTGTGCTGATAGCGGATGAGGAGCTCAGAGGCTACGATTGGCTTGACTGTGATGTTCAATTAACAGTCCACTCACCGAGTCCTGCAACACATCAAAGTGTCCCACTGGGCCAAATCAGTGATTGACAGAACAGAGAAATCCCTGGGACTCAAGCACTGAGCTATATTATCTCCAACTATTTACCATAGTTGACACACCAAATAGGGGATATGCAAAAACTGAAATAAAAAAGAAGAAAATGGAAGAAATGGAAATGTTAAAGAATATAACAGGAAGAGGGAGAGTGCAGTATTTTTTTTGTGCCACACCTATTTTAAACAGCACATTGCCATCCATCCATTGTTAGACCCAAGACAGGTGTGTAGAAAAGAAACGTATGAACAGAGATTCATATGAAGGTTCAACTTTATCCACCTACCATCCTTAGTGTCCTTCCGATCTCTTGTGCACCCAGAATGAAAAGCAGCTTAGACAGTGGGACCCTGCCACAGTTTGGCTGCAACAAAGGAGTTGTGTGGAGTACCCCGTGGGCCTGTGCTTTCTGGCTGGCAGCTTTACATATAAAACAGGCAAGCCTATCTGTCTCTGCACAGGCTGCAGCCACAAAGTCCGAATCCCCAGCTTTGAGCACTCTGAGGATCCTCGCTCTGGAGTTCTGCACAGGGAGAGATTAACAACAAACACTAAACATGACTTCTGTTCCTGTCTCGGAGAGGGAGGAAAATTATAAATCACTGAGAAATGTTTGGTCAAATTAAAGTGTCTGGCTTCGCTGTCAGCACAATGAATCTTTGGCTGCGTCCCTCAAAGCTGCTGATGACTCTTTAATTCCTCTTAAATATTTTTAATACATTATTTGTTAAATCTGATATGAAGCTTCAATGGTGTCATGTTACGTGGTGCTGTCATGTAAATTCATATAGATTTTTAGCTTCAAGTTACAGTTTTACAACATGGGGCAAACTGCAGCAAATAAAATCCATTTTAGTTCTATCTGTACATTGGCATTCATACAGGATCATAGTAGTTGCAAATCCTAATTTATTCTAACTGATCCATTATGAGTTTGAGCATAGCTAAACATAAACTCTGACAGAAGTAAACACTGACATCTAGAGCATGTTACATGAAGTTACACTTTGAAAACTAATGCAAATTGTTGACTTTCTGGACAAGCAGACATCTGATTCCTGGCATGACTGAACACAATCACAGGGAAAATTAACTTTTATCTGCCTTTTTTTTTTTTTTTAACACCAGTGAAACATTTCAAAACTGTGCCATCTTTTCATGACACCAACAGTTGCAAGAGTTTCCTGCAGATTCTGAAATGAAGTTTTGGAGTTCTCAGAAGATACCATTGGCATGTAACATTTGGTCCCCTTGCTGATTTTGCTGGGGTACAAATCTATTCCTCTTGTAGATCACTTTTCCGATAGTGAAATGAATTATATTAAATAATTTGGAGCTTCACTGGTATCAAAAGACAAGGTCCACCTGTCACTCCCAAAGGAGGTTAGCACCTGATCTGGCTCCCTTGATTCTAGCTTTATAGATTCAAAGGTGTGATCAATGTAAGAATGTGCTTATTTTTTACTCATGACTGATCCGTTTTTTTGTTGTTGGCTTTTAAAATCATGCAAGTAGCTATGACATGTTAAGTTTATGTCGCACTGTTTTGAATGTGTCACCTTAAGTATCACAGAGGATCAAACATTTACCTGTCCAAACATGTAATCAAAGATAACAATTTCCATGTATTTATTTTTTCACATGACTGTATAACTATTTGAGGCACATTCAGAGCAAAATAAGCCTAGATTTTTAATCATGGGTGCAAAAATGTTGACTTCTCACCATTAAATGTAACTATTCAGTTATATTTTTGAAAATAAAGGTTAAGCCTTAACCTTTTTTGCCATCTTCAAGGAAAAAAATTATGTTGTTCCTTTGATTCGTTTACCAAACTCGATCTAAATCTATGTAACAGATATTTAAACTGGGAGAAATGACTGTTTTAGGTAAAGCAATAAGAAATGTGTTCTGTTGTGTCAAAAGTTTTGATCTGCAGTTTTAAATTTTAAGAAATTACAGCACAAAAAACACTGAAAACACTAGGCCCCACTGCATTAGATAATAGATAGATCTTGTTATATCTCTTTTCATTAAAATGTATCATGTATCTTCAAATTGCATGACACATTTACAGTAAATTTCAGGTAATGTACTGTAGAATGCAGCCATAGTTTACTTGACTGCATAGCTATCCTGACCTCTTGTGGATATATTACAAAATAACAAGCTCAGTGCAATCACTGCAGTTACTCAATTAGTCACCGATCTTCTCATTCTGGAGCAATGCTTTAGTTGCCATGTATGTTGGCTACAGTATATCTGTGCATCCTTAAATGATAAAGCATCTCTGCTGCCATCAAACAATGAGTTACCCCAGACACTGAATACAAGGGAGTCCAAATATCTAAGACAACATCAAAAATCTGTCATGTAAACATGGAGATAATCAGAAAGTTTGATGATTTGGAAACATTTAGAAAACACAAGAAGTTCTAATCGCACTTTGTCTGAGTAACTAATTAGCTGCATTCAGATGCTGATCAGATTCCATGGAGATCATTTTCATCCGTTGAAGCAGCATTCAAGCAGAGGGACTTAAGAAAATCGACTTGTACCCACTGTTCATCTTTTATCATTATTCTGTGCCTCAAGTCTCCAGCAGAACATCATTTACCAAGCTGAAGAAGTCAAAATATCATTGTAAGCAGAGAAGGGCTTCTCAGTGTCCAATCATGGCTAGACTAAATGTTTCTAAGGGGACGGTGCATGATGCTCTAAAGCACTCTCTGGACACGGGATCATTTCTATCTGAATCACAATCCGGCAGAGCAAAAGTGACATCATTAGAAGACCAATACATCAGGTTGTGCTCACTGAGAGATTAAGAGAAACTTTGGCAAAACTACAGCCAAAGGAAGGCTGTTTGGAAGTGGTGTCAAAGGATAAGTAGCAGCTCTAAAACACTTCTCAGTGGGAGAAATTATGCAAAACACTTGGGGTTGACTAAGATACAGCAGCAATTCACAGGTTATGATGGGGAAAAGTGCTATTTACTGATGAGATTCATGGCAGTTACAAGAAGAGTAGATAGAAGGAGATCAGCAGGAGAGATAATGAAAGTGTAGAGAATTAAGCCCACAGTGAAGCATAGCTGTGGGAATATTCAATGCTGAGGGTGTTTTGCAAGTCTGGAGTTGATTATCTACGGCTATTAGAAGGCCATAGAGCACAACTGGCAGAGACTTTCCCCCAAAGTCACCTGAGTTTAGACTCAGACAGAGAGAAGACCAAGAAGGTCTCCTGGCAGATGAAGAATATATTTGACACATTGTTAGACCATGTTGGAATTGCACATGGGTTACATAGTTTTGTGGAGTCCATGCCAGCTTGAGTAGATGTGAAATACAAAGTTTTGTTTCCAATAAAATTGTAAAGCTAATTTATTACAATAAAAACTGTACTGAACAATTAAATCTAATTCATAGAAACACATTATAAACAATAGAAATAATTTATAGAAACACTGAGAGCTGTAAGAGCTCTTGTATTGTGACTGATCAGATCAGAATTCATTCACCCAAATGCAATAGGAAGGATTTGGCCAGCAGATGTCGATATTTTGCCAATTTAAAATCTTAAACATTTCAACTGCTTCCCGGTGATTCAGTGTTGCAGTGATCCTTTCTCTCACTTCTATCATACAGGTAGAAGTGTGCAGGAAATGCAGTATGTCGACTTTGTACTGGCATTTGCTGTGGCAAATATATGGTTGGCTTGCGGTGCAGAGACGAGTGGGTTAGGTTAGTGTTAAGACTGGACTGAGGTCGACAAGCCATCTGTCAGATTAAGAAATATTATATCGTTCCAGGAAGGGTTAAGAGTTAAATCCAGTCAGGTCAAAAGCCTAAAGGTTAAACTGCTGACAGCAGAAAGAGCAAATATTTCTTGAGTAAAGAAGAAAGAAAAAAATATGTCTGGAATGAGAAATTGCTGCTGAATTTTGCTTTTTTAAATCTAAAAACTAAACTTCATTCACATCCACTGTGAATTTTCAGCCCGGAGTCTCAAATTAAATCTGTTAAATGAATAGTTAGACATCATTTTTGTTTTATTTCTCTTGATTGCTTTTAGTAAATGAATGATGCAAAATTTTAAATGAATTTGAAGAAGAAAGAAATTCACCTCTGCAGAGCTTCAAAGGACAAAAATAAAATGTTCTATAGGCCAATTTCCTAATGCACCGTAGTCAGTTTTTTATTTCACTTTTTTTAAATTATCATTTTGATTTGATTTACATTTAATTATTGAGAAGAATGGCATTTCTCCCATAAATAAAAGCAGATTTTCAGATATTTGGGGAATTTTTTTGCTGAATTTTTGGATTTTTTCAGACAAGGAAACAATATTTTTTGTTGCCCATAAATGAAGACAACAGGAGGGTTAAGCAACACACCTAAGAAGTATACAGGTAGTGGATCTTCTGGGTTCTGTGGGCTGTGAGCTGGGCCACTGGAGATCGAGCTTGTTTAAGAGCATTCCACTGGTGTTTGATTGGATTATGTTCTGGGGAGTTTGGAGTGTGGGTCAACAACTTGGACTTTTTGTCATGGTTGTCAGTTTGGGGTCACCCTGACAATTCCATGTTTTCCATAAAAACTCCAACTTTTATTCATGTGCTAACATAACTGCACAAGGGTTTTCTAATCATCAATTAGCCTTTCAACACCATTAGTTAACACAATGTAACATTAGAACACAGGAGTGATGGTTGCTGGAAATGTTCCTCTGTACCCCTATGAAGATATTCCATTAAAAATCAGCCATTTCCAGCTACAATAATCATTTACCACATTAGCAATGTCTACACTGGATTTATCATTCATTTCATGTCATCTTCATTGGGAAAAAAATGCTTTTCTTTCAAAAATAAGGACATTTCTCAGTGACTTTTGAATGGTAGTTTATTTATTTATATATATATATATATATATATATATATATATATATATATATATATATATATATATATAAAATAATAAATTTTATTTATAAAGCGCTTTTCCAAAAACTCAAAGACGCTGAAATATATATATTTTTATATATATATATATATATATATATATATATATATATATATATATATGTATGTATTTTTTTTATAGCAAAGATGCCTTGAATTCAGTGCTTCTACACCATAAGACATGAGAGCGCCATTAAGTTATGTAAACTTGTTTGTTTTCTTTAACTCAAATTGTCATGGTAAGTTTTGAATATTGAACTGAAGTTTATAAGTTTTAGAAAATTAAACTTAAAGTAATTAGTTGTCTTGGCTATTTGTAAGTTTCATCAGGACTGTCAGTGTTGATTTAACTTATTTCTGTAAGTTATATCTTGAAAAAAGAGGGGGGGGGGGGTTGCTGCTGAAGAAATACCATAATTTTGGAATTAGTCAAAAATAAAACTGTAAAGCTATGATATCTAAGAACTATCATGCTCACCAGTTCTCTAAATTGGACAAACCATAGTATTTCAACCAAAACTTAATTATTGACGAAACAATAGAGAAAACGGCAGTGGACTACATCCAGCTGCGGAGGGACACCCTTTTCCAGCTAGCTGCAATCTGACGCAGTGACGCAGCAGAGTGCAACTGACCAGGGCGGAGGGATACGTCATTTTGCTCGGAAAACGGACGGCAAGGATGTAAGTTATCTTCTGAAAGTGCTTTTGAGTTTTTGTCGATAAAATTTAATAATAATGTCAGTTTCTTCTGTGAAAAAATGGAATTAAGTCAGCACATTGACAGAGCTTTGCGAATATGACTACATTACCGTGTTTTTCTCTATGCTAATCCATCATGTTAATCAACGTTTGAAATGGCGGACATTTTAGTCGAGGGGCGTTCATTTAGGTTACAAATGCTTCCGACGTGACAGGAGCAAAAAAAAACAACTTTTGAATTCAACATTTGCCTGAAAGCAACTGCTGGCTAATGTTACCCTTTTGTTAGTTAGCTAGTTTGGATGCAGTCAAGACAAAGTAGTGCTGGTCGTGTTCTGGTATGCCCGCGAAAGCTGAGTCACGTGCCCCCCACCCCACCCCACCCCACCCACAGACACACACACAGAATGTTCCAGAAATTGCATTCATGCGCGCGCGGGGGGGGGGGGGGGGCGGCAGAGTGCAACTGACCAGGACGGAGGTATACGGCATTCTGCTCGGAGAAAAGACACGGCAAGGATGTAAGTTATCTTCTGAAAGTGCTTTTGAGTTTTTGTCGATAAAATTTAATAACAATGTCAGTTTCTTCTGTGATAAAATGGAATAAAATCAGCACATTGGCAGAGCTTTGCGAATATGACTACATTACCGTGTTTTTCTCTATGCTAATCCATGGTGTTAATCAAAGTTTGAAATGGCGCATTAGTAAATTACACCACTGTTGTCAATGGCGGATATTTTAGTTGAGGGGCGTTCATTTAGGTTACAAATGCTTCCGACGTGACAGGAGCAAAAAAAAACAACTTTTGAATTCAACATTTGCCTGAAAGCAACTGCTGGCTAATGTTACCCTTTTGTTAGTTAGCTAGTTTGGATGCAGTCAAGACAAAGTAGTGCTGGTCGTGTTCTGGTATGCCCGCGAAAGCTGAGTCACGTGCCCCCCACCCCACCCCACCACACCCCACCCCACCCCACCACACCCCACCCCACCCCACCACACACACACACACACACACACACACACACACACACACACACACACACACACACACACACACACACAGAGAGAGAATGTTCCAGAAATTGCTTTCATGCGCGCGCGCGCGCGGGGGGGGGGGGCAGCGTGCAACTGACCAGGGCGGAGGTATATGGCATTCTGCTCGGAGAAAAGACACGGCAAGGATGTAAGTTATCTTCTGAAAGTGCTTTTGAGTTTTTGTCGATAAAATTTAATAACAATGTCAGTTTCTTCTGTGATAAAATGGAAAAAAATCAGCACATTGGCAGAGGTTTGCGAATATGACTACATTACCGTGTTTTTCTCTATGCTAATCCATGGTGTTAATCAAAGTTTGAAATGGCGCATTAGTAAATTACACCACTGTTGTCAATGGCGGATATTTTAGTTGAGGGGCGTTCATTTAGGTTACAAATGCTTCTGACATGACAGGAGCAATAAAAAAAAAAATTTTGAATTCAACATTTGCCTGCCAGCAACTGCTGGCTAATGTTACCCTTTTGTTAGATAGCTAGTTTGCCACACAGTCAAGGCCCCCGCCCGTGTGAATGCAATTCCTTGCATTCACGGGGGGGGGGGGGGTCGTCACGTGACAGCTTTCACGGGCATAGGAGAACACAACCGGCACTACTTTGCCTTGACTGTGTGCATTGTCTACCGCTGCGCTCTCTCTCTCTCTATTCATCCTCTTGCTCGCTCTATCACAACCGAGCTCCTCTCCCACAGCTGCTCTGGGGATGAAGATCCCTGTCAGGGTGCAGCACTGTCTGAATTGTGTGTGACTTGTCTAGTTTATCTTTTTCTACTTTTACTAATGACCCTACAATCTACAGTTAATTTTATATTTCATTTAATCTGGTGGTTATTAAATTGATTATTCCATAAAAGGTCAGAAAATAGTATTAAAAAAAACTCTTAGTCACAGCTTCATTAAGCTCATGGTGACACCCTCAGATTTGTCCCAAATAGATTATTTTCACTGTCACATTAAACAAAACAATGGAGCTTTTTTTTTTTTTTTTTTTTTTTTTAAAATTGGAAGCTTGTAAAAGGGAAATTTGAGGAAATTAATTTTATTTTTTTTTATTGATTGAAATACTGGAATTCTATGCGACTTATCTAATAATATCAAATATTTGTTACATCCAATCCCTGTGTCTTTTTTTTAATGGACTAGATTTTTTGGTTCTTTGTAGAAATACTTAACATAAATGCAGTTTCATGCAGAAGGACCCAAAATATCTCTTTCTCACTCACGCAATATATCATAAGATGATGCAGATAGGTTAAAAACTGATTCACATTATCCTTTTTTCTCTTGCAGTTGTATAAAGCAGCCATTTCATCAAGCAGGAGGTTGGCCTTTCAAAGTGTTATGCAGTACCTTGATAAAGAGGTATGTATAATGGGCATTTGTCAATGTGAACTTCCGTAAGAACTCTAATACTGCATGAGCTCACTTTTGTCTAACTTTATGTAGGACACAAATCAGAATAGGACAGCTGCCCTTCTTGGTCTCCCACGTTTTTTCTCGGAGGATACTTCAGAGATCATCAGGATGTGTGATGTAAGAAAATTAACATGTTTAGATAATATTAATCAATGACTAGATTTACTGGTATTAATTTTAAACAGAAGTAAACATCCCTTTTTTCCACAACATTGCAGAACCTTTTTCATTCAATGTTTAGTACATCATTCAAAACTTACTGGCAGTTCAAATGTTTTAAAATTAACTGATAGGTAGTTTTAAAAAGAGAATGTGTGATACGATGATATAGACTGCTGAACTTCATAAGTTAATTACAATAAATGCATTCTTACATGACTGTAGCTGTATGAAAATCGTAAAATCACAAACTTTGTTAAATCTAAATTGATTTAGTTACGTGGTACACCATTCAAAATGTGGATTAATATATTTTTTCCCATAAACAGCAAAACTGACTACATGAAAAATTCAGGTGACCGTCAAGGCCCATGGGCCTCTTGTTTTTGTTTTGTTTAAGCTTTGCTCTCCATGCTTGTAGCCGGCTCCTCGGTACCTTTAAGGTAGGTAGTCCAGCGCTGCAACTCTGTGATAGGAACTAAAACTAAGTTTGAACGGGGTTGTGTGGGGATCTTTCTTGCATGAAAAGTATGTCAATAAAAGTGTTTATTTTGTGACTAACCAGCTCAGATTGCTATGATAAGTATCTGACAACATTATGGAGAAAAATTCTACCTTTTTATTTACCTGATGTTGCTTCTTGCCCTGGTTTACATCCTGTTATGTAGTCTGTCATTTGAAGCAGAGGAGTGTGTGGAGCTACAGAAACTTGTAATTTGTTTCTGAAGTGATGGCTGAATATTAGAAGATTTTGAACAGTTGGATGAGGTATTTGAATTTCATGGCCTACATTATGTATTTGAACTGATGAGAAGCTGCAACAGAAAAAGAGAGGGAGAGGGACAACAGGCTGCAGGGTTTCAGCCAGCCATGCTGTTGTGATACTCAGGAGTTCGGTTTGTTACTCATATTATTGGAAGTATTTGACAACATTATGGAGAGAATTCACAAATCAAATTCAAATACTACATCAGAGTATTCAGAATCGTCTAAATATTCAGCCATTTCTTCAGAAATAAACTTACTCTTGGTTTCAGGCAAAAATGAAACTCAGTGAATACAGCATAGGTCAGCCAGATTTTGGTTCCTATCATTCAGTTTGACCACAGGACAATCCTAAATACAGCCCAGGTTCAAAAATCACAACGTTTTCCTTTAAGGATAGACAGAAGTTCCATGGGTTCGACAGTTGTCAGAATCAAGATCATGTGAAAAGAGGATGATGGGAACTCTGAAATTTTTAAAGGCAGCAGGGTCACTGGTCTATCTAAAGGGGACAGACTTTTTTTTTTTAAAACAATACACCTGTTAAATTGCAATAATATATAATAATGTGCACTTTTATTAGTTGAAGAAGTACATGTTTTTTCTTATTCTTGCATAATCAGTCATAAATAAGTTTTGTCCACTTAGAGTGAACTACTACTGACATTATTAAATTTCTGAATTACATCCACCAAAACAGTGATTTCATTTGTCCAGTTGTTTCAGATTCATGGGGAAACCCTGGACATCTTAATTAAGGGAATGTATGTCCGACTTCTCATTGGACATGAAGACGTTCTGGACGATGCATTCCCAATGTGGCTGTGGTGGTAGAGGAGACGATCGTTCTTGCTGACATAAGAGGTGTGGCCACCGGTTAAGCCACTGCAGCATTAAATTATCTGCTGCAGAGAGAAAAGGAATAAAAGGAGACAGAAATTATGCCAAATGTGTTCAAAACAAGCTAAAACATCATGCAAAATGCCTCAAAACCTGCTGAAAAACAATAAAAACTGACTCTGAAATGACTCAAAAACTCAATTTGTCCAAAACAAGTTACAATATTGTGCAAAATACCTCAAAACAAGATAAAAACTGACTTAAAATTCTTTGAAATGACTAAAAAAAATCAAAATTTGTCCAAAACAACTTAAAATAGTATACAAAATTCCTCAAATTCCCCTGCTGTCCAAAACGACAATCAGCAGAAGAGTCACAAACAGGGATTTCAGTGGTTTTCAGGATATTTAGTTGCCTCCGTTTACCACCTAGTTACATCTGTATTAAAATTCAGGCCCAACAGCAGGAACTTTATGAAATTGTCTGAAACAAATTAAAAGCGTAAAATTCAACCAAAATGACTGAAAATTTGCCCAAAACTAATTAAAATTCTGCACAAAATCCCTGAAAACTTCAGTCTTGACTCATAATGTGTCCAAATGCATAAAGTTCCTGCTGTTGGGCCTGAATTTTAATACAGATGTAACTAGGTGGTAAACGGAGGCAACTAAATATCCTGAAAACCACTGAAATCCCTGTTTGTGACTCTTCTGCTGATTGTCGTTTTGGACAGCAGGGGAATTTGAGGAATTTTGTATACTATTTTAAGTTGTTTTGGACAAATTTTGATTTTTTTTAGTCATTTCAAAGAATTTTAAGTCAGTTTTTATCTTGTTTTGAGGTATTTTGCACAATATTGTAACTTGTTTTGGACAAATTTTGAGTTTTTGAGTCATTTCAGAGTCAGTTTGTATTGTTTTTCAGCAGGTTTTGAGGCATTTTGCATGATGTTTTAGCTTGTTTTGAACACATTTGGCATAATTTCTGTCTCCTTTTATTCCTTTTCTCTCTGCAGCAGATAATTTAATGCTGCAGTGGCCTAACCGGTGGCCACACCTCTTATGTCAGCAAGAACGATCGTCTCCTCTACCACCACAGCCACATTGGGAATGCATCGTCCAGAACGCCTTCATGTCCAATGAGAAGTCGGACATACATTCCCTTAATTAAGATGTCCAGGGTTTCCCCATGAACCTGAAACAACTGGACAAATGAAATCATTGTTTTGGTGGATGTAATTCAGAAATTTAATAATGTCAGTAGTAGTTCACTCTAAGTGGACAAAACTTATTTATGACTGATTATGCAAGAAGAAAAAAAAACATGTACTTCTTCAACTAATAAAAGCGCACATTATTATATATTATTGCAATTTAACAGGTATATTGTTTTTAAAAAAAAGTCTGTCCCCTTTAGATAGACCAGTGACCCTGCTGCCTTTAAAAATTTCAGAGTTCCCATCATCCTCTTTTCACATGATCTTGATTCTGACAACTGTCGAACCCATGGAACTTCTGTCTATCCTTAAAGGAAAACGTTGTGATTTTTGAACCTGGGCTGTATTTAGGGTTGTCCTGTGGTCAAACTGAATCACAGTAACCAAAATCTGGCTGATACATGCTGTATTCACTGAGTTTCATTTTTGCCTGAAACCAAAAGTAAGTTTATTTCTGAAGAAATGGCTGAATATTTAGACGATTTTGAATACTCTGATGTAGTATTTGAATTTGATTTGTGGATTCTCTCCCTCCTTCTGTTGCAGCTTCTCATCGGTTCAAATACATAATGTAGGCCATCAAATTCAAATACCTCATCCAACTGTTCAAAATATTCTAAATATTCAGCCATGTTTTCTGCATTTTTTGTTGGGATGGGGTTCCTGATGTTGAGGCTTCTCGGTTTTATGTCCTCGTCTCTGCATCGGAGATTGAATGTGAGGTGGTTTCTGTGGCGTGCTCACTTCTTTTCCAGCTTTTCCAAACGGCGGAATATTACGACAGTCTTTATCCAGTCTTCCTCGTAATATTTGGATGATGTTCATTTTGTTGTTAACTATCATAGGATAACGTTATTTCTTATACACCGACAACTCAAAGTAAAGATGGTTTTACCTTAGCTGACATGTTTCAACTGCAACTGCAGTCCTCTTCAGAGCGTTACCTGACGTGTGCTGACGTGTCCTTTTTTTATCAGGTGACCGGTCTGACAGATGGTAAAACCATCTTTACTTTGAGTTGTCGGTGTAAAAGAAATAACGTTATCCTATGATAGTTAACGACAAAATGAACATCATCCAAATAGTTTGAATGTCCGTTTTAAACATCTTTAACGTTTAAAATTGAAAGAAATAATTGTCTGAATCTGAACGAAACTTTCCTAAAACTGATTAAATAGTTCAAGATGACTTATTCAAGTTTGCACGCTGCATACATGCAAGTATTTTTGCTGTATATTTGCTCTAGATTACAGGTTTTCTACATTTCTGCACACTGTATCTTTTCTATACCGTCTTTAACACATTTAATTCTTCAGTGAACAGTTTTAATGTCTGACCTTCTTGTTAAATAAATTTTAAACATTTAACTTATAGAATTGCAATTTTTAAAAAGCTAATGTTCCTAAAACTGATTTAATGGTTAAAGATAGATGCATACAAATGTATTTTCTAATATAGGCAAGTTTGCACACTGCATACATGCAAGTATTTTTGCTCTATATTAATTCTACATTACAAGTTGTTTTATTTTTTAAAACATTTTTACATCTTTTTTCTAACGTCTTTAACAGGTTTTAGTTCTTCAGTGAACAGTTTTTATGTCTGATCTTCTTGTTAAATCAGTTTTAGACATGTTTAACTTCTAGAATTGAAAAGAAGAGTCTAAAGACAGAAGAAACGTTCCTTAAACTGATTTAACGGTTAAAGATAGATGCATATAATTTTTTTCTAATTTATGCAAATTTGCTCACCCTGTATTAGTTCTAGATTACAGGTTTTCTACATTTTTGCACACAAACTTCTCTCTAACTTCTTTAACACATTTTAGTTCTTCTGTGAACAGTTTTTAGGCCTGATCTTCTTGTTTAAACTTCTAGAATTATAAAAAAGAGTTTAATGATAAAACAAACTGTCCTGAAACTTGTAAAATGAATAAACAGAGTGATGGACTGCAGTTTGTTTTATATTCTGTTCAGCTGAATCTGACTTGAATCCTGATTTCTGTGCATCATGAAGAGAAAGTTTATGATAAATGTGCGTTTCTGTTTTTTCAGTTTTTTGTCTGAGTGTTCTTTCTGATGATATAAAATCTGTTTATTGTGTTAAATGTGTGTTTTAGTTTCAGTATTCTGGAGATTGAGATCTATTCTCTGTCACGTTTAGCGTCAGACGTTCCTTCAGAAACCGTCAGAGCCCAGAGGGATTCTTGCCGATGCTCAGGAGATAGACGAGGAGAATAAACTTTCTCCATCCTCCAGACAGATCTGAAGACCCGACCGGCCTCTGGGGTGGCGTTCGGTGAAGTCATCTCTGCTGCTGGAGGATAAATGTGGAGATCTGCAGATAGAAGCCAAGAAGATGAACGGAGCTGAAGAGGAAGATGATCTACGTCTGCTCCCAGCGGTGGATCTGAAGGTTCTCCTCCAAGTTCTGTGCCCAGGTCGCTCCTCCTGTCGTTCTCCTCCAGGTTCTCCTCCACGTTCTGTGCCCAGGTTGCTCCTCCTGTCGTTCTCCTCCAGGTTCTCTTCCAAGTTCTGTGCCCAGTTGGCCCCTCCTGTTGTTCTCCTCCAGGTTCTCCACCAAGTTCTGCCCCCAGGTGGCTCCTCCTCTCGTTCTCCTCCAGGTTCTCCTCCACGTTATGCGCCCAGGTTGCTTCTCCTGTCGTTCTCCTCCAGGTTCTCCTCCACGTTCTGCGCCCAGGTTGCTCCTCCTGTCGTTCTCCTCCAGGTTCTCTTCCAAGTTCTGTGCCCAGGTGGCCCCTCCTGTTGTTCTCCGCCAGGTTCTCCGCCCAGGTCGCTCCTCCTGTCGTTCTCCTCCAGGATCTCCTCCAAGTTCTGCCCCGAGGTGGCCCCTCCTGTCGTTCTCTTCCTGGTTCTCCTCCACGTTCTGTGCCCAGGTCGCTCCTCCTGTCGTTCTCCTCCAGGTTCTCCTCCAAGTTCTGTGCCCAGGTCGCTCCTCCTGTCGTTCTCCTCCACGTTCTGTGCCCAGGTCGCTCCTCCTGTCGTTCTCCTCCAGGTTCTCCTCCAAGTTCTTTGCGCAGGTCGCTCCTCCTGTCGTTCTCCTCCAGGTTCTCCTCCAGGATCTGCGCACAGGTGGCCCCTCCTGTCGTTCTCCTCCACGTTCTGTGCCCAGGTCGCTCCTCCTGTCGTTCTCCTCCAGGTTCTCCTCCACGTTCTGTGCCCAGGTGGACCCTCCTGTCGTTCTCCAGGATCTCCTCCAAGTTCTGCCCCCAGGTGGCTCCTCCTGTCGTTCTCCTCCAGGATCTCCTCCACGTTCTGTGCCCAGGTGGCCCCTCCTGTCGTTCTCCTCCAGGTTCTCCTCCACGTTCTGCCCCCAGGTGGCTCCTCCTGTCGTTCTCCTCCACGTTCTCCGCCCAGGTCGCTCCTCCTGTCGTCCTCCCCCAGGTTCTCCAAGTTCTCCGCAGAGGCGGCCCCTCCTGTCGTTCTCCAGGATCTCCTCCAAGTTCTGCCCCGAGGTGGCTCCTCCTGTCGTTCTCCTCCAGGTTCTCCTCCACGTTCTGTGCCCAGGTTGCTCCTCCTGTCGTTCTCCTCCAGGTTCTCCAAGTTCTCCGCCCAGGTGGCCCCTCCTGTCGTTCTGCCCCCAGGTGGCTCCTCCTGTCGTTCTCCTCCATGTTCTCCAAATTCTCCGCCCAGGTGGCCCCTCCTGTCGTTCTCCTCCAGGTTCTCCTCCAAGTTCTGTGCCCAGGTCGCTCCTCCTGTCGTTCTCCTCCAGGTTCTCCTCCACGTTCTGTGCCCAGGTCGCTCCTCCTGTCGTTCTCCTCCAGGTTCTCCTCCAAGTTCTGCCCCCAGGTGGCTCCTCCTTTCGTTCTCCTCCAGGTTCTTCTTCACGTTCTGTGCCCAGGTTGCTCCTCCTGTCGTTCTCCTCCAGGTTCTCCTCCACGTTCTGTGCCCAGGTTGCTCTTCCTGTCGTTCTCCTCCAGGTTCTCTTCCAAGTTCTGTGCCCAGGTGGACCCTCCTGTTGTTCTCCGCCAGATTCTCCTCCAAGTTCTGCCCCCAGGTGGCTCCTCCTGTCGTTCTCCTCCAGGTTCTCCTCCACGTTCTGTGCCCAGGTTGCTCCTCCTGTCGTTCTCCTCCAGGTTCTCCTCCACGTTCTGCCCCCAGGTGGCTCCTCCTGTCGTTCTCCTCCAGGTTCTCCTCCAGGTTCTGCGCCCAAGTTGCTCCTCCTGTCGTTCTCCTCCAGGTTCTCCTCCACGTTCTGTGCCCAGGTTGCTCCTCCTGTCGTTCTCCTCCAGGTTCTCTTCCAAGTTCTGTGCCCAGGTGGCCCCTCCTGTCGTTCTCCGCCAGGTTCTCCACCAAGTTCTGCCCCCAGGTGGCTCCTCCTGTCGTTCTCCTCCACGTTCTGCGCACAGGTTGCCCCTCCTATCGTTCTCCTCCACGTTCTCCGCCCAGGTCGCTCCTCCTGTCTTTCTCCTCCAGGTTCTCCAAGTTCTCCGCCCAGGTGGCCCCTCCTGTCGTTCTGCCCCCAGGTGGCTCCTCCTGTCGTTCTCCTCCAGGTTCTCCTCCACGTTCTGCGCCCAGGTTGCTCCTCCTGTCGTTCTACTCCAGGTTCTCCTCCACGTTCTGTGCCCAGATCGCTCCTCCTGTCGTTCTCCTCCAGGTTCTCCTCCAAGTTCTGCCCCCAGGTGGCTCCTCCTGTCGTTCTCCTCCAGGTTCTCCTCCACGTTCTGCGCACAGGTTTCTCCTCCTGTCGTTCTCCTCCAGGTTCTCCTCCAAGTTCTGTGCCCAGGTGGCCCCTCCTGTTGTTCTCTGCCAGGTTCTCCGCCCAGGTCGCTCCTCCTGTCTTTCTCCTCCAGGTTCTCCAAGTTCTCCGCCCAGATGGCCCCTCCTGTCGTTCTCCTCCAGGATCTCCTCCAAGTTCTGCCCCCAGGTGGCTCCTCCTGTCGTTCTCCTCCAGGTTCTCCTCCACGTTCTGTGCCCAGGTTGCTCCTCCTGTCGTTCTCCTCCAGGTTCTCCAAGTTCTCCGCCCAGGTGGCCCCTCCTGTCTTTCTTCTCCATGTTCTCCAAGTTCTGTGCCCAGGTGGCCCCTCCTGTCGTTCTCCTCCAGGTTCTCCTCCACGTTCTGTGCCCAGGTCGCTCCTCCTGTCGTTCTCCTCCAGGTTCTCCTCCACGTTCTGTGCCCAGGTCGCTCCTCCTGTCGTTCTCCTCCAGGTTCTCCTCCACGTTCTGTGCCCAGGTCGCTCCTCCTGTCGTTCTCCTCCAGGTTCTCTTCCAAGTTCTGTGCCCAGGTGGCCCCTCCTGTTGTTCTCCGCCAGGTTCTCCGCCCAGGTCGCTCCTCCTGTCCTTCTCCTCCAGGTTCTCCAAGTTCTCCGCCCAGGTGGCCCCTCCTTTCGTTCTCCTCCAGGATCTCCTCCAAGTTCTGCCCCGAGGTGGCCCCTCCTGTCGTTCTCTTCCTGGTTCTCCTCCACGTTCTGTGCCCAGGTCGCCCCTCCTGTCGTTCTCCTCCAGGATCTCCTCCACTTTCTGTGCCCAGGTCGCTCCTCCTGTCGTTCTCCTCCAGGTTCTCCTCCACGTTCTGTGCCCAGGTGGCCCCTCCTGTCGTTCTCCAGGATCTCCTCCAAGTTCTGCCCCCAGGTGGCTCCTCCTGTCGTTCTCCTCCAGGATCTCCTCCACGTTCTGTGCCCAGGTCGCTCCTCCTGTCGTTCTCCTCCAGGTTCTCCTCCACGTTCTGTGCCCAGGTCGCTCCTCCTGTCGTTCTCCTCCAGGTTCTCCTCCACGTTCTGTGCCCAGGTTGCTCCTCCTGTCGTTCTCCTCCAGGTTCTCTTCCAAGTTCTGTGCCCAGGTGGCCCCTCCTGTCGTTCTCCGCCAGGTTCTCCGCCCAGGTCGCTCCTCCTGTCCTTCTCCTCCAGGTTCTCCAAGTTCTCCGCCCAGGTGGCCCCTCCTTTCGTTCTCCTCCAGGATCTCCTCCAAGTTCTGCCCCGAGGTGGCCCCTCCTGTCGTTCTCTTCCTGGTTCTCCTCCACGTTCTGTGCCCAGGTTGCTCCTCCTGTCGTTCTCCTCCAGGTTCTCCAAGTTCTCCGCCCAGGTGGCCCCTCCTGTCGTTCTGCCCCCAGGTGGCTCCTCCTGTCGTTCTCCTCCATGTTCTCCAAGTTCTCTGCCCAGGTGGTCCCTCCTGTCGTTCTCCTCCAGGTTCTCCTCCAAGTTCGGTGCCCAGGTCGCTCCTCCTTTCGTTCTCCTCCAGGTTCTCCTCGAGGTTGTCCTCCACGTTCTGTGCCCAGGTCGCTCCTCCTGTCGTTCTCCTCCAGGTTCTCCTCCAAGTTCTGTGCCCAGGTGGCCCCTCCTGTTGTTCTTTGCCAGGTTCTCCGCCCAGGTCGCTCCTCCTGTCGTTCTCCTCCAGGTTCTCCTCCAGATGCTGCACACAGGTTGCCCCTCCTATCGTTCTCCTCCACGTTCTCCGCCCAGGTCCCTCCTCCTGTCGTTCTCCTCCAGGTTCTCCAAGTTCTCCGCCCAGGTGGCCCCTCCTGTCGTTCTGCCCCCAGGTCGCTCCTCCTGTCGTTCTCCTCCATGTTCTCCAAGTTCTCCGCCCAGGTGGCCCCTCCTGTCGTGCTCCTCCAGGTTCTCCTCCAAGTTCTGTGCCCAGGTCGCTCCTCCTGTCGTTCTCCTCCAGGTTCTCCTACACGTTCTGTGCCCAGGTCGCTCCTCCTGTCGTTCTCCTCCAGGTTCTCCTCCACGTTCTGTGCCCAGGTCGCTCCTCCTGTCGTTCTCCTCCAGGTTCTCCTCCACGTTCTGTGCCCAGGTCGCTCCTCCTGTCGTTCTCCTCCAGGTTCTCTTCCAAGTTCTGTGCCCAGGTGGCCCCTCCTGTTGTTCTCTGCCAGGTTCTCCGCCCAGGTCGCTCCTCCTGTCCTTCTCCTCCAGGTTCTCCAAGTTCTCCGCCCAGGTGGCCCCTCCTTTCGTTCTCCTCCAGGATCTCCTCCAAGTTCTGCCCCGAGGTGGCCCCTCCTGTCGTTCTCTTCCTGGTTCTCCTCCACGTTCTGTGCCCAGGTGGCCCCTCCTGTCGTTCTCCTCCAGGATCTCCTCCACGTTCTGTGCCCAGGTCGCTCCTCCTGTCGTTCTCCTCCAGGTTCTCCTCCACGTTCTGTGCCCAGGTGGCCCCTCCTGTCGTTCTCCAGGATCTCCTCCAAGTTCTGCCCCCAGGTGGCTCCTCCTGTCGTTCTCCTCCAGGATCTCCTCCACGTTCTGTGCCCAGGTCGCTCCTCCTGTCGTTCTCCTCCAGGTTCTCCTCCACGTTCTGTGCCCAGTTCGCTCCTCCTGTCGTTCTCCTCCAGGTTCTCCTCCACGTTCTGTGCCCAGGTTGCTCCTCCTGTCGTTCTCCTCCAGGTTCTCTTCCAAGTTCTGTGCCCAGGTGGCCCCTCCTGTTGTTCTCCTCCAGGATCTCCTCCAAGTTCTGCCCCGAGGTGGCCCCTCCTGTCGTTCTCTTCCTGGTTCTCCTCCACGTTCTGTGCCCAGGTGGCCCCTCCTGTCGTTCTCCTCCAGGATCTCCTCCACGTTCTGTGCCCAGGTCGCTCCTCCTGTCGTTCTCCTCCAGGTTCTCCTCCACGTTCTGTGCCCAGGTGGACCCTCCTGTCGTTCTCCAGGATCTCCTCCAAGTTCTGCCCCCAGGTGGCTCCTCCTGTCGTTCTTCTCCAGGATCTCCTCCACGTTCTGTGCCCAGGTCGCTCCTCCTGTCGTTCTCCTCCAGGTTCTCCAAGTTCTCCGCCCAGGTGGCTCCTCCTGTCGTTGTCCTCCAGGTTCTCCTCCACGTTCTGCCCCCAGGTGGCTCCTCCTGTCGTTCTCCTCCAGGTTCTCCAAGTTCTCCGCCCAGGTGGCCCCTCCTGTCGTTCTGCCCCCAGGTGGCTCCTCCTGTCGTTCTCCTCCATGTTCTCCAAGTTCTCCGCTCAGGTGGCCCCTCCTGTCGTTCTCCTCCAGGTTCTCCTCCAAGTTCTGTGCCCAGGTCGCTCCTCCTGTCGTTCTCCTCCAGGTTCTCCTACACGTTCTGTTCCCAGGTCGCTCCTCCTGTCGTTCTCCTCCAGGTTCTCCTCCACGTTCTGCCCCCAGGTGGCTCCTCCTGTCGTTCTCCTCCAGGTTCTCCTCCACGTTCTGCGCCCAAGTTGCTCCTCCTGTCGTTCTCCTCCAGGTTCTCCTCCACGTTCTGTGCCCAGGTTGCTCCTCCTGTCGTTCTCCTCCAGGTTCTCTTCCAAGTTCTGTGCCCAGGTGGCCCCTCCTGTCGTTCTCCGCCAGGTTCTCCACCAAGTTCTGCCCCCAGGTGGCTCCTCCTGTCGTTCTCCTCCACGTTCTGCGCCCAGGTTGCTCCTCCTATCGTTCTCCTCCAGGTTCTCCTCCACGTTCTGCGCCCAGGTTGCTCCTCCTGTCGTTCTTCTTCAGGTTCTCTTCCAAGTTCTGTGCCCAGGTGGCCCCTCCTGTTGTTTTCCGCCAGGTTCTCCCCCCAGGTCGCTCCTCCTGTCGTTCTCCTCCAGGTTCTCCTCCACGTTCTCCGCCCAGGTTGCTCCTCCTGTCGTTCTCCTCCAGGTTCTCCTCCACATTCTGCGCCCAGGTTGCTCCTCCTGTCGTTCTCCTCCAGGTTCTCCTCCAAGTTCTTTGCCCAGGTGGCGCCTCCTGTTGTTCTCTGCCAGGTTCTCCGCCCAGGTCGCTCCTCCTGTCGTTCTTCTCCAGGTTCTCCAAGTTCTTCGCCCAGGTGGCCCCTCCTGTCGTTCTCCTCCAGGATCTCCTCCACGTTCTGTGCCCAGGTCGCTCCTCCTGTCGTTCTCCTCCAGGTTCTCCTCCAGATGCTGCGCACAGGTTGCCCCTCCTATCGTTCTCCTCCACGTTCTCCGCCCAGGTCGCTCCTCCTGTCTTTCTCCTCCAGGTTCTCCAAGTTCTCCGCCCAGGTGGCCCCTCCTGTCGTTCTGCCCCCAGGTGGCTCCTCCTGTCGTTCTCCTCCAGGTTCTCCTCCACGTTCTGCGCCCAGGTTGCTCCTCCTGTCGTTCTCCTCCAGGTTCTCCTCCACGTTCTGTGCCCAGATCGTTCCTCCTGTCGTTTTCCTCCAGGTTCTCCTCCAAGTTCTGCCCCCAGGTGGCTCCTCCTGTCGTTCTCCTCCAGGTTCTCCTCCACGTTCTGCGCACAGGTTTCTCCTCCTGTCGTTCTCCTCCAGGTTCTCCTCCAAGTTCTGTGCCCAGGTGGCCCCTCCTGTTGTTCTCTGCCAGGTTCTCCGCCCAGGTCGCTCCTCCTGTCTTTCTCCTCCAGGTTCTCCAAGTTCTCCGCCCACATGGCCCCTCCTGTCGTTCTCCTCCAGGATCTCCTCCAAGTTCTGCCCCGAGGTGGCCCCTCCTGTCGTTCTCTTCCTGGTTCTCCTCCACGTTCTGTGCCCAGGTCGCTTCTCCTGTCGTTCTCCTCCAGGTTCTCCTCCACGTTCTGTGCCCAGGTGGACCCTCCTGTCGTTCTCCAGGATCTCCTCCAAGTTCTGCCCCCAGGTGGCTCCTCCTGTCGTTCTCCTCCAGGATCTCCTCCACGTTCTGTGCCCAGGTCGCTCCTCCTGTCGTTCTCCCCCAGGTTCTCCAAGTTCTCCGTCCAGGTGGCCCCTCCTGTCGTTCTCCTCCAGGTTCTCCTCCAAGTTCTGTGCCCAGGTCGCTCCTCCTGTCGTTCTCCTCCAGGTTCTCCTCCACGTTCTGTGCCCAGGTCGCTCCTCCTGTCGTTCTCCTCCAGGTTCTCCTCCACGTTCTGTGCCCAGGTCGCTCCTCCTGTCGTTCTCCTCCAGGTTCTCTTCCAAGTTCTGTGCCCAGGTGGCCCCTCCTGTTTTTCTCCGCCAGGTTCTCCGCCCAGGTCGCTCCTCCTGTCCTTCTCCTCCAGGTTCTCCAAGTTCTCCGCCCAGGTGGCCCCTCCTTTCGTTCTCCTGGAGGATCCTGGAGGATCTCCTCCAAGTTCTGCCCCGAGGTGGCCCCTCCTGTCGTTCTCTTCCTGGTTCTCCTCCACGTTCTGTGCCCAGGTCGCCCCTCCTGTCGTTCTCCTCCAGGATCTCCTCCACGTTCTGTGCCCAGGTCGCTCCTCCTGTCGTTCTCCTCCAGGTTCTCCTCCACGTTCTGTGCCCAGGTAGCCCCTCCTGTCGTTCTCCAGGATCTCCTCCAAGTTCTGCCCCCAGGGGGCTCCTCCTGTCGTTCTCCTCCAGGATCTCCTCCACGTTCTCTTCCCAGGTCGCTCCTCCTGTCGTTCTCCTCCAGGTTCTCCTCCACGTTCTGTGCCCAGGTTGCTCCTCCTGTCGTTCTCCCCCAGGTTCTCCTCCACGTTCTGTGCCCAGATCGCTCCTCCTGTCGTTCTCCTCCAGGTTCTCCTCCAAGTTCTGCCCCCAGGTGGCTCCTCCTGTCGTTCTCCTCCAGGTTCTCCTCCACGTTCTGCGCACAGGTTGCTCCTCCTTTCGTTCTCCTCCAGGTTCTCCTCCAAGTTCTGCCCCCAGGTGGCTCCTCCTGTCGTTCTCCTCCAGGTTCTCCTCCACGTTCTGCGCACAGGTTGCTCCTCCTTTCGTTCTCCTCCAGGTTCTCCAAGTTCTCCGCCCAGGTGGCCCCTCCTGTCGTTCTGCCCCCAGGTGGCTCCTCCTGTCGTTCTCCTCCATGTTCTCCAAGTTCTCCGCCCAGGTGGCCCCTCCTGTCGTTCTCCTCCAGGTTCTCCTCCAAGTTCTGTGCCCAGGTCGCTCCTCCTGTCGTTCTCCTCCAGGTTCTCCTACACGTTCTGTTCCCAGGTCGCTCCTCCTGTCGTTCTCCTCCAGGTTCTCCTCCACGTTCTGTGCCCAGGTCGCTCCTCCTGTCGTTCTCCTCCAGGTTCTCCTCCACGTTCTGTGCCCAGGTCGCTCCTCCTGTCGTTCTCCTCCAGGTTCTCTTCCAAGTTCTGTGCCCAGGTGGCCCCTCCTGTTGTTCTCCGCCAGGTTCTCCGCCCAGGTCGCTCCTCCTGTCCTTCTCCTCCAGGTTCTCCAAGTTCTCCGCCCAGGTGGCCCCTCCTTTCGTTCTCCTCCAGGATCTCCTCCAAGTTCTGCCCCGAGGTGGCCCCTCTTGTCGTTCTCTTCCTGGTTCTCCTCCACGTTCTGTTCCCAGGTTGCTCCTCCTGTCGTTCTCCTCCAGGTTCTCTTCCAAGTTCTGTGCCCAGGTGGCCCCTCCTGTTGTTCTCCTCCAGGATCTCCTCCAAGTTCTGCCCCGAGGTGGCCCCTCCTGTCGTTCTCTTCCTGGTTCTCCTCCACGTTCTGTGCCCAGGTGGCCCCTCCTGTCGTTCTCCTCCAGGATCTCCTCCACGTTCTGTGCCCAGGTCGCTCCTCCTGTCGTTCTCCTCCAGGTTCTCCTCCACGTTCTGTGCCCAGGTGGACCCTCCTGTCGTTCTCCAGGATCTCCTCCAAGTTCTGCCCCCAGGTGGCTCCTCCTGTCGTTCTCCTCCAGGATCTCCTCCACGTTCTGTGCCCAGGTCGCTCCTCCTGTCGTTCTCCTCCAGGTTCTCCTCCAGATGCTGCGCACAGGTTGTCCCTCCTATCGTTCTCCTCCACGTTCTCCGCCCAGGTCGCTCCTCCTGTCGTTCTCCCCCAGGTTCTCCAAGTTCTCCGCAGAGGTGGCCCCTCCTGTCGTTCTCCAGGATCTTCTCCAAGTTCTGCCCCCAGGTGGCTCCTCCTGTCGTTCTCCTCCAGGTTCTCCTCCACGTTCTGTGCCCAGGTTGCTCCTCCTGTCGTTCTCCTCCAGGTTCTCCAAGTTCTCCGCCCAGGTGGCCCCTCCTGTCGTTCTGCCCCCAGGTGGCTCCTCCTGTCGTTCTCCTCCATGTTCTCCAAGTTCTCCGCCCAGGTGGCCCCTCCTGTCGTTCTGCCCCCAGGTGGCTCCTCCTGTCGTTCTCCTCCATGTTCTCCAAGTTCTCCGCCCAGGTGGCCCCTCCTGTCGTTCTCCTCCAGGTTCTCCTCCAAGTTCTGTGCCCAGGTCGCTCCTCCTTTCGTTCTCCTCCAGGTTCTCCTCCACGTTCTGTGCCCAGGTGGCCCCTCCTGTCGTTCTCCTCCAGGTTCTCCAAGTTCTCCGCCCAGGTGGCCCCTCCTGTCGTTCTGCCCCCAGGTGGCTCCTCCTGTCGTTCTCCTCCATGTTCTCCAAGTTCTCCGCCCAGGTGGCCCCTCCTGTCGTTCTGCCCCCAGGTGGCTCCTCCTGTCGTTCTCCTCCATGTTCTCCAAGTTCTCCGCCCAGGTGGTCCCTCCTGTCGTTCTCCTCCAGGTTCTCCTCCAAGTTCTGTGCCCAGGTCGCTCCTCCTTTCGTTCTCCTCCAGGTTCTCCTCGAGGTTGTCCTCCACGTTCTGTGCCCAGGTCGCTCCTCCTGTCGTTCTCCTCCAGGTTCTCCTCCAAGTTCTGTGCCCAGGTGGCCCCTCCTGTTGTTCTTTGCCAGGTTCTCCGCCCAGGTCGCTCCTCCTGTCGTTCTCCTCCAGGTTCTCCTCCAGATGCTGCACACAGGTTGCCCCTCCTATCGTTCTCCTCCACGTTCTCCGCCCAGGTCCCTCCTCCTGTCGTTCTCCTCCAGGTTCTCCAAGTTCTCCGCCCAGGTGGCCCCTCCTGTCGTTCTGCCCCCAGGTCGCTCCTCCTGTCGTTCTCCTCCAGGTTCTCCAAGTTCTCCGCCCAGGTGGCCCCTCCTGTCGTTCTCCTCCAGGATCTCCTCCAAGTTCTGCCCCCAGGTGGCTCCTCCTGTCGTTGTCCTCCAGGTTCTCCTCCACGTTCTGTGCCCAGGTTGCTCCTCCTGTCGTTCTCCTCCAGGTTCTCCAAGTTCTCCGCCCAGGTGGCCCCTCCTGTCGTTCTGCCCCCAGGTGGCTACTCCTGTCGTTCTCCTCCATGTTCTCCAAGTTCTCCGCCCAGGTGGCCCCTCCTGTCGTTCTCCTCCAAGTTCTGTGCCCAGGTCGCTCCTCCTGTCGTTCTCCTCCAGGTTCTCCTACACGTTCTGTGCCCAGGTCGCTCCTCCTGTCGTTCTCCTCCAGGTTCTCCTCCACATTCTGTGCCCAGGTCGCTCCTCCTGTCGTTCTCCTCCAGGTTCTCCTCCACGTTCTGTGCCCAGGTCGCTCCTCCTGTCGTTCTCCTCCAGGTTCTCCTCCAAGTTCTGTGCCCAGGTGGCCCCTCCTGTTGTTCTCTGCCAGGTTCTCCGCCCAGGTCGCTCCTCCTGTCCTTCTCCTCCAGGTTCTCCAAGTTCTCCGCCCAGGTGGCCCCTCCTTTCGTTCTCCTCCAGGATCTCCTCCAAGTTCTGCCCCGAGGTGGCCCCTCCTGTCGTTCTCTTCCTGGTTCTCCTCCACGTTCTGTGCCCAGGTGGCCCCTCCTGTCGTTCTCCTCCAGGATCTCCTCCACGTTCTGTGCCCAGGTCGCTCCTCCTGTCGTTCTCCTCCAGGTTCTCCTCCACGTTCTGTGCCCAGGTGGCCCCTCCTGTCGTTCTCCAGGATCTCCTCCAAGTTCTGCCCCCAGGTGGCTCCTCCTGTCGTTCTCCTCCAGGATCTCCTCCACGTTCTGTGCCCAGGTGGCCCCTCCTGTCGTTCTCCTCCAGGATCTCCACCACGTTCTGTGCCCAGGTCGCTCCTCCTGTCGTTCTCCTCCAGGTTCTCCTCCACGTTCTGTGCCCAGGTGGACCCTCCTGTCGTTCTCCAGGATCTCCTCCAAGTTCTGCCCCCAGGTGGCTCCTCCTGTCGTTCTTCTCCAGGATCTCCTCCACGTTCTGTGCCCAGGTCGCTCCTCCTGTCGTTCTCCTCCAGGTTCTCCAAGTTCTCCGCCCAGGTGGCTCCTCCTGTCGTTGTCCTCCAGGTTCTCCTCCACGTTCTGTGCCCAGGTTGCTCCTCCTGTCGTTCTCCTCCAGGTTCTCCAAGTTCTCCGCCCAGGTGGCCCCTCCTGTCGTTCTGCCCCCAGGTGGCTCCTCCTGTCGTTCTCCTCCATGTTCTCCAAGTTCTCCGCCCAGGTGGCCCCTCCTGTCGTTCTCCTCCAGGTTCTCCTCCAAGTTCTGTGCCCAGGTCGCTCCTCCTGTCGTTCTCCTCCAGGTTCTCCTACACGTTCTGTTCCCAGGTCGCTCCTCCTGTCGTTCTCCTCCAGGTTCTCCTCCACGTTCTGCCCCCAGGTGGCTCCTCCTGTCGTTCTCCTCCAGGTTCTCCTCCACGTTCTGCGCCCAAGTTGCTCCTCCTGTCGTTCTCCTCCAGGTTCTCCTCCACGTTCTGTGCCCAGGTTGCTCCTCCTGTCGTTCTCCTCCAGGTTCTCTTCCAAGTTCTGTGCCCAGGTGGCCCCTCCTGTCGTTCTCCGCCAGGTTCTCCACCAAGTTCATCCCCCAGGTGGCTCCTCCTGTCGTTCTCCTCCACGTTCTGCGCCCAGGTTGCTCCTCCTATCGTTCTCCTCCAGGTTCTCCTCCACGTTCTGCGCCCAGGTTGCTCCTCCTGTCGTTCTTCTCCAGGTTCTCTTCCAAGTTCTGTGCCCAGGTGGCCCCTCCTGTTGTTTTCCGCCAGGTTCTCCGCCCAGGTCGCTCCTCCTGTCGTTCTCCTCCAGGTTCTCCTCCACGTTCTGCGCCCAGGTTGCTGCTCCTGTCGTTCTCCTCCAGCTTCTCCTCCACATTCTGCGCCCAGGTTGCTCCTCCTGTCGTTCTCCTCCAGGTTCTCCTCCAAGTTCTTTGCCCAGGTGGCGCCTCCTGTTGTTCTCTGCCAGGTTCTCCGCCCAGGTCGCTCCTCCTGTCGTTCTTCTCCAGGTTCTCCAAGTTCTTCGCCCAGGTGGCCCCTCCTGTCGTTCTCCTCCAGGATCTCCTCCACGTTCTGTGCCCAGGTCGCTCCTCCTGTCGTTCTCCTCCAGGTTCTCCTCCAGATGCTGCGCACAGGTTGCCCCTCCTATCGTTCTCCTCCACGTTCTCCGCCCAGGTCGCTCCTCCTGTCTTTCTCCTCCAGGTTCTCCAAGTTCTCCGCCCAGGTGGCCCCTCCTGTCGTTCTGCCCCCAGGTGGCTCCTCCTGTCGTTCTCCTCCAGGTTCTCCTCCACGTTCTGCGCCCAGGTTGCTCCTCCTGTCGTTCTCCTCCAGGTTCTCCTCCACGTTCTGTGCCCAGATCGTTCCTCCTGTCGTTTTCCTCCAGGTTCTCCTCCAAGTTCTGCCCCCAGGTGGCTCCTCCTGTCGTTCTCCTCCAGGTTCTCCTCCACGTTCTGCGCACAGGTTTCTCCTCCTGTCGTTCTCCTCCAGGTTCTCCTCCAAGTTCTGTGCCCAGGTGGCCCCTCCTGTTGTTCTCTGCCAGGTTCTCCGCCCAGGTCGCTCCTCCTGTCTTTCTCCTCCAGGTTCTCCAAGTTCTCCGCCCACATGGCCCCTCCTGTCGTTCTCCTCCAGGATCTCCTCCAAGTTCTGCCCCGAGGTGGCCCCTCCTGTCGTTCTCTTCCTGGTTCTCCTCCACGTTCTGTGCCCAGGTCGCTCCTCCTGTCGTTCTCCTCCAGGTTCTCCTCCACGTTCTGTGCCCAGGTGGACCCTCCTGTCGTTCTCCAGGATCTCCTCCAAGTTCTGCCCCCAGGTGGCTCCTCCTGTCGTTCTCCTCCAGGATCTCCTCCACGTTCTGTGCCCAGGTCGCTCCTCCTGTCGTTCTCCTCCAGGTTCTCCTCCAGATGCTGCGCACAGGTTGTCCCTCCTATCGTTCTCCTCCACGTTCTCCGCCCAGGTCGCTCCTCCTGTCGTTCTCCCCCAGGTTCTCCAAGTTCTCCGCCCAGGTGGCCCCTCCTGTCGTTCTCCTCCAGGTTCTCCTCCAAGTTCTGTGCCCAGGTCGCTCCTCCTGTCGTTCTCCTCCAGGTTCTCCTCCACGTTCTGTGCCCAGGTCGCTCCTCCTGTCGTTCTCCTCCAGGTTCTCCTCCACGTTCTGTGCCCAGGTCGCTCCTCCTGTCGTTCTCCTCCAGGTTCTCCTCCACGTTCTGTGCCCAGGTCGCTCCTCCTGTCGTTCTCCTCCAGGTTCTCTTCCAAGTTCTGTTCCCAGGTGGCCCCTCCTGTTTTTCTCCGCCAGGTTCTCCGCCCAGGTCGCTCCTCCTGTCCTTCTCCTCCAGGTTCTCCAAGTTCTCCGCCCAGGTGGCCCCTCCTTTCGTTCTCCTGGAGGATCCTGGAGGATCTCCTCCAAGTTCTGCCCCGAGGTGGCCCCTCCTGTCGTTCTCTTCCTGGTTCTCCTCCACGTTCTGTGCCCAGGTCGCCCCTCCTGTCGTTCTCCTCCAGGATCTCCTCCACGTTCTGTGCCCAGGTCGCTCCTCCTGTCGTTCTCCTCCAGGTTCTCCTCCACGTTCTGTGCCCAGGTAGCCCCTCCTGTCGTTCTCCAGGATCTCCTCCAAGTTCTGCCCCCAGGGGGCTCCTCCTGTCGTTCTCCTCCAGGTTCTCCTCCACGTTCTGTGCCCAGGTCGCTCCTCCTGTCGTTCTCCTCCAGGTTCTCCTCCACGTTCTGTGCCCAGGTTGCTCCTCCTGTCGTTCTCCCCCAGGTTCTCCTCCACGTTCTGTGCCCAGATCGCTCCTCCTGTCGTTCTCCTCCAGGTTCTCCTCCAAGTTCTGCCCCCAGGTGGCTCCTCCTGTCGTTCTCCTCCAGGTTCTCCTCCACGTTCTGCGCACAGGTTGCTCCTCCTTTCGTTCTCCTCCAGGTTCTCCTCCAAGTTCTGTGCCCAGGTGGCCCCTCCTGTTGTTCTCTGCCAGGTTCTCCGCCCAGGTCGCTCCTCCTGTCGTTCTCCTCCAGGTTCTCCAAGTTCTCCGCCCAGGTGGCCCCTCCTCTCGTTCTCCTCCAGGATCTCCTCCAAGTTCTGCCCCCAGGTGGCTCCTCCTGTCGTTGTCCTCCAGGTTCTCCTCCACGTTCTGTGCCCAGGTTGCTCCTCCTGTCGTTCTCCTCCAGGTTCTCCAAGTTCTCCGCCCAGGTGGCCCCTCCTGTCGTTCTGCCCCCAGGCGGCCCCTCCTGTCGTTCTCCTCCAGGTTCTCCTCCAAGTTCTGTGCCCAGGTCGCTCCTCCTGTCGTTCTCCTCCAGGTTCTCCTACACGTTCTGTTCCCAGGTCGCTCCTCCTGTCGTTCTCCTCCAGGTTCTCCTCCACGTTCTGTGCCCAGGTCGCTCCTCCTGTCGTTCTCCTCCAGGTTCTCCTCCACGTTCTGTGCCCAGGTCGCTCCTCCTGTCGTTCTCCTCCAGGTTCTCTTCCAAGTTCTGTGCCCAGGTGGCCCCTCCTGTTGTTCTCCGCCAGGTTCTCCGCCCAGGTCGCTCCTCCTGTCCTTCTCCTCCAGGTTCTCCAAGTTCTCCGCCCAGGTGGCCCCTCCTTTCGTTCTCCTCCAGGATCTCCTCCAAGTTCTGCCCCGAGGTGGCCCCTCTTGTCGTTCTCTTCCTGGTTCTCCTCCACGTTCTGTGCCCAGGTCGCTCCTCCTGTCGTTCTCCTCCAGGTTCTCTTCCAAGTTCTGTGCCCAGGTGGCCCCTCCTGTTGTTCTCCGCCAGGTTCTCCGCCCAGGTCGCTCCTCCTGTCCTTCTCCTCCAGGTTCTCCAAGTTCTCCGCCCAGGTGGCCCCTCCTTTCGTTCTCCTCCAGGATCTCCTCCAAGTTCTGCCCCGAGGTGGCCCCTCTTGTCGTTCTCTTCCTGGTTCTCCTCCACGTTCTGTTCCCAGGTTGCTCCTCCTGTCGTTCTCCTCCAGGTTCTCTTCCAAGTTCTGTGCCCAGGTGGCCCCTCTTGTCGTTCTCTTCCTGGTTCTCCTCCACGTTCTGTTCCCAGGTTGCTCCTCCTGTCGTTCTCCTCCAGGTTCTCTTCCAAGTTCTGTGCCCAGGTGGCCCCTCCTGTCGTTCTCCTCCAGGATCTCCTCCACGTTCTGTGCCCAGGTCGCTCCTCCTGTCGTTCTCCTCCAGGTTCTCCTCCACGTTCTGTGCCCAGGTGGACCCTCCTGTCGTTCTCCAGGATCTCCTCCAAGTTCTGCCCCCAGGTGGCTCCTCCTGTCGTTCTCCTCCAGGATCTCCTCCACGTTCTGTGCCCAGGTCGCTCCTCCTGTCGTTCTCCTCCAGGTTCTCCTCCAGATGCTGCGCACAGGTTGTCCCTCCTATCGTTCTCCTCCACATTCTCCGCCCAGGTCGCTCCTCCTGTCGTTCTCCCCCAGGTTCTCCAAGTTCTCCGCAGAGGTGGCCCCTCCTGTCGTTCTCCAGGATCTTCTCCAAGTTCTGCCCCCAGGTGGCTCCTCCTGTCGTTCTCCTCCAGGTTCTCCTCCACGTTCTGTGCCCAGGTTGCTCCTCCTGTCGTTCTCCTCCAGGTTCTCCAAGTTCTCCGCCCAGGTGGCCCCTCCTGTCGTTCTGCCCCCAGGTGGCTCCTCCTGTCGTTCTCCTCCATGTTCTCCAAGTTCTCCGCCCAGGTGGCCCCTCCTGTCGTTCTGCCCCCAGGTGGCTCCTCCTGTCGTTCTCCTCCATGTTCTCCAAGTTCTCCGCCCAGGTGGCCCCTCCTGTCGTTCTCCTCCAGGTTCTCCTCCAAGTTCTGTGCCCAGGTCGCTCCTCCTTTCGTTCTCCTCCAGGTTCTCCTCCACGTTCTGTGCCCAGGTGGCCCCTCCTGTCGTTCTCCTCCAGGTTCTCCAAGTTCTCCGCCCAGGTGGCCCCTCCTGTCGTTCTGCCCCCAGGTGGCTCCTCCTGTCGTTCTCCTCCATGTTCTCCAAGTTCTCCGCCCAGGTGGCCCCTCCTGTTGTTCTCCGCCAGGTTCTCCGCCCAGGTCGCTCCTCCTGTCCTTCTCCTCCAGGTTCTCCAAGTTCTCCGCCCAGGTGGCCCCTCCTTTCGTTCTCCTCCAGGATCTCCTCCAAGTTCTGCCCCGAGGTGGCCCCTCCTGTCGTTCTCTTCCTGGTTCTCCTCCACGTTCTGTGCCCAGGTGGCCCCTCCTGTCGTTCTCCTCCAGGATCTCCTCCACGTTCTGTGCCCAGGTCGCTCCTCCTGTCGTTCTCCTCCAGGTTCTCCTCCACGTTCTGTGCCCAGGTGGACCCTCCTGTCGTTCTCCAGGATCTCCTCCAAGTTCTGCCGCCAGGTGGCTCCTCCTGTCGTTCTCCTCCAGGATCTCCTCCACGTTCTGTGCCCAGGTCGCTCCTCCTGTCGTTCTCCTCCAGGTTCTCCTCCAGATGCTGCGCACAGGTTGTCCCTCCTATCGTTCTCCTCCACGTTCTCCGCCCAGGTCGCTCCTCCTGTCGTTCTCCCCCAGGTTCTCCAACTTCTCCGCAGAGGTGGCCCCTCCTGTCGTTCTCCAGGATCTCCTCCAAGTTCTGCCCCCAGGTGGCTCCTCCTGTCGTTCTCCTCCAGGTTCTCCTCCACGTTCTGTGCCCAGGTTGCTCCTCCTTTCGTTCTCCTCCAGGTTCTCCAAGTTCTCCGCCCAGGTGGCCCCTCCTGTCGTTCTGCCCCCAGGTGGCTCCTCCTGTCGTTCTCCTCCATGTTCTCCAAGTTCTCCGCCCAGGTGGCCCCTCCTGTCGTTCTGCCCCCAGGTGGCTCCTCCTGTCGTTCTCCTCCATGTTCTCCAAGTTCTCCGCCCAGGTGGCCCCTCCTGTCGTTCTCCTCCAGGTTCTCCTCCACGTTCTGTGCCCAGGTGGCCCCTCCTGTCGTTCTCCAGGATCTCCTCCAAGTTCTGCCCCCAGGTGGCTCCTCCTGTCGTTCTCCTCCAGGATCTCCTCCACGTTCTTTGCCCAGGTCGCTCCTCCTGTCGTTCTCCTCTAGGTTCTCCTCCACGTTCTGTGCCCAGGTCGCTCCTCCTGTCGTTCTCCTCCAGGTTGTCCTCCACGTTCTGTGCCCAGGTTGCTCCTCCTGTCGTTCTCCTCCAGGTTCTCTTCCAAGTTCTGTGCCCAGGTGGCCCCTCCTGTTGTTCTCCGCCAGGTTCTCCGCCCAGGTCGCTCCTCCTGTCCTTCTCCTCCAGGTTCTCCAAGTTCTCCGCCCAGGTGGCCCCTCCTTTCGTTCTCCTCCAGGATCTCCTCCAAGTTCTGCCCCGAGGTGGCCCCTCCTGTCGTTCTCTTCCTGGTTCTCCTCCACGTTCTGTGCCCAGGTGGCCCCTCCTTTCGTTCTCCGCCAGGTTCTCCGCCCAGGTGGCCCCTCCTGTCGTTCTCCTCCAGGATCTCCTCCACGTTCTGTGCCCAGGTCACTCCTCCTGTCGTTCTCCTCCAGGTTCTCCTCCAGATGCTGCGCACAGGTTGTCCCTCCTATCGTTCTCCTCCACGTTCTCCGCCCAGGTCGCTCCTCTTGTCGTTCTCCCCCAGGTTCTCCAAGTTCTCCGCAGAGGTGGCCCCTCCTGTCGTTCTCCAGGATCTCCTCCAAGTTCTGCCCCCAGGTGGCTCCTCCTGTCGTTCTCCTCCAGGTTCTCCTCCACGTTCTGTGCCCAGGTTGCTCCTCCTTTCGTTCTCCTCCAGGTTCTCCAAGTTCTCCGCCCAGGTGGCCCCTCCTGTTGTTCTCCGCCAGGTTCTCCGCCCAGGTCGCTCCTCCTGTCCTTCTCCTCCAGGTTCTCCAAGTTCTCCGCCCAGGTGGCCCCTCCTTTCGTTCTCCTCCAGGATCTCCTCCAAGTTCTGCCCCGAGGTGGCCCCTCCTGTCGTTCTCTTCCTGGTTCTCCTCCACGTTCTGTGCCCAGGTGGCCCCTCCTGTCGTTCTCCGCCAGGTTCTCCGCCCAGGTGGCCCCTCCTGTCGTTCTCCTCCAGGATCTCCTCCACGTTCTGTGCCCAGGTCGCTCCTCCTGTCGTTCTCCTTCAGGTTATCCTCCAGATGCTGCGCACAGGTTGCCCCCCCTATCGTTCTCCTCCACGTTCTCCGCCCAGGTCGCTCCTCCTGTCGTTCTCCTCCATGTTCTCCGCCCAGGTGGCCCCTCCTGTCGTTCTCCTCCAGGTTCTCCTCCAAGTTCTGTGCCCAGGTCGCTCCTCCTGTCGTTCTCCTGCAGGTTCTCCTCCACGTTCTGTGCCCAGGTCGCTCCTCCTGTCGTTCTCCTCCAGGTTCTCCTCCAAGTACTGCCCCCAGGTGGCTCCTCCTGTCGTTCTCCTCCAGGTTCTCCTCCATGTTCTGTGCCCAGGTTGCTCCTCCTGTCGTTCTCCTCCAGGTTCTGTGCCCAGGTGGCCCCTCCTGTTGTTCTCCTCCAGGTTCTCCGCCCAGGTCGCTCCTCCTGTTGTTCTTCTCCAGGTTCTCCAAGTTCTCCGCCCAGGTGGCCCCTCCTGTCGTTCTCCTCCAGGATCTCCTCCACGTTCTGTGCCCAGGTCGCTCCTCCTATTGTTCTTCTTCAGGTTCTCCTCCACGTTCTGTGCCCAGGTCGTTCCTCCTGTCGTTCTTCTCCAGGTTCTCCTCCAAGTTCTGCCCCCAGGTGGATCCTCCTGTCGTTCTCCTCCAGGTTCTCCTCCACGTTCTGCGCCCAGGTGGCTCCTCCTGTCATTCTCCTCCAGGTTCTCCTGCACGTTCTGCGCCCAGGTTGCTCCTCCTGTCGTTCTCCTCCAGGTTCTCCTCCACGTTCTGTGCCCAGGTTGCTGCTCCTGTCGTTCTCCTCCAGGTTCTCCAAGTTCTCCGCCCAGGTGGCCCCTCCTGTCGTTCTCCTCCAGGTTCTCCTGCACGTTCTGTGCCCAGGTTGCTCCTCCTGTCGTTCTCCTCTAGGTTCTCCAAGTTCTCCGCCCAGGTGGCCCCTCCTGTCGTTCTGCCCCCAGGTGGCTCCTCCATTCGTTCTCCTCCAGGTTCTCCAAGTTCTCCGCCCAGGTGGCCCCTCCTGTCGTTCTCCTCCAGGATCTCCTCCACGTTCTGTGCCCAGGTAGCTCCTCCTGTCGTTCTTCTTCAGGTTCTACTCCACGTTCTGTGCCCAGGTCGTTCCTCCTGTCGTTCTCCTCCAGGTTCTCCTCCAAGTTCTGCCCCCAGGTGGATCCTCCTGTCGTTCTCCTCCAGGTTCTCCTCCACGTTCTGCGCCCTGGTTGCTCCTCCTGTCGTTCTCCTCCAGGTTCTCCTCCACGTTCTGTGCCCAGGTTGCTGCTCCTGTAGTTCTCCTCCAGGTTCTCCAAGTTCTCCGCCCAGGTGGCCCCTCCTGTCGTTCTCCTCCAGGTTCTCCTCCACGTTCTGTTCCCAGGTTGCTGCTCCAGTCGTTCTCCTCCAGGTTCTCCAAGTTCTCCGCCCAGGTGGCTCCTCCTGTCGTTCTCCTCCAGATTCTCCTCCACGTTCTGTGCACAGGTTGCTCCTCCTGTCGTTCTCCTCCAGGTTCTCCTCCAAGTTCTGTGCCCAGGTGGCCCCTCCTGTCGTTCTCCGCCAGGTTCTCCGCCCAGGTCGCTCCTCCTGTCGTTGTCCTCCAGGATCTCCTCCACGTTCTGTGCCCAGGTAGCTCCTCCTGTCGTTCTTCTTCAGGTTCTCCTCCACGTTCTGTGTCCAGGTCGTTCCTCCTGTCGTTCTCCTCCAGGTTCTCCTCCAAGTTCTGCCCCCAGGTGGATCCTCCTGTCGTTCTCCTCCAGGTTCTCCTCCACGTTCTGCGCCCAGGTTGCTCCTCCTGTCTTTCTCCTCCAGGTTCTCCTCCACGTTCTGTGCCCAGGTCGCTCCTCCTGTCGTTCTCCTCCAGGTTCTCCTCCAAGTACTGCCCCCAGGTGGCTCCTCCTGTCGTTCTCCTCCAGGTTCTCCTCCATGTTCTGTGCCCAGGTTGCTCCTCCTGTCGTTCTCCTCCAGGTTCTGTGCCCAGGTGGCCCCTCCTGTTGTTCTCCTCCAGGTTCTCCGCCCAGGTCGCTCCTCCTTTTGTTCTTCTCCAGGTTCTCCAAGTACTCCGCCCAGGTGACCCCTCCTGTCGTTCTCCTCCAGGATCTCCTCCACGTTCTGTGCCCAGGTCGCTCCTCCTGTTGTTCTTCTTCAGGTTCTCCTCCACGTTCTGTGCCCAGGTCGCTCCTCCTGTCGTTCTCCTCCAGGTTCTCCTCCAAGTTCTGCCCCCAGGTGGATCCTCCTGTCGTTCTCCTCCAGGTTCTCCTCCACGTTCTGCACCCAGGTGGCTCCTCCTGTCGTTCTCCTCCAGGTTCTCCTGCACGTTCTGCGCCCAGGTTGCTCCTCCTGTCGTTCTCCTCCAGGTTCTCCTCCACGTTCTGTGCCCAGGTTGCTGCTCCTGTCGTTCTCCTCCAGGTTCTCCAAGTTCTCCGCCCAGGTGGCCCCTCCTGTCGTTCTCCTCCAGGTTCTCCTCCACGTTCTGTGCCCAGGTTGCTGCTCCAGTCGTTCTCCTCCAGGTTCTCCCAGTTCTCCGCCCAGGTGGCCCCTCCTGTCGTTCTCCTCCAGGATCTCCTCCACGTTCTGTGCCCAGGTCGCTCCTCCTGTCGTTCTCCTCAAGGTTCTCCTCCAGATGCTGCGCACAGGTTGCCCCTCCTATCATTCTCCTCCACGTTCTCCGCCCAGGTCGCTCGTCCTGTCGTTCTCCGCCCAGGTGGCCCCTCCTGTCGTTCTCCAGGATCTCCTCCAAGTTCTGACCCCAGGTGGCTCCTCCTGTCGTTCTCCTCCAGGTTCTCCTGCACGTTCTGTGCCCAGGTTGCTCCTCCTGTCGTTCTCCTCCAGGTTCTCCAAGTTCTCCGCCCAGGTGGCCCCTCCTGTCGTTCTGCCCCCAGGTGGCTCCTCCTATCGTTCTCCTCCAGCTTCTCCAAGTTCTCCGCCCAGGTGGCCCCTCCTGTCGTTCTCCTCCAGGATCTCCTCCACGTTCTGTGCCCAGGTAGCTCCTCCTGTCGTTCTTCTTCAGGTTCTCCTCCACGTTCTGTGCCCATGTCGTTCCTCCTGTCGTTCTCCTCCAGGTTCTCCTCCAAGTTCTGCCCCCAGGTGGATCCTCCTGTCGTTCTCCTCCAGGTTCTCCTCCACGTTCTGCGCCCAGGTTGCTCCTCCTGTCGTTCTCCTCCAGGTTCTCCTCCACGTTCTGTGCCCAGGTTGCTGCTCCTGTAGTTCTCCTCCAGGTTCTCCAAGTTCTCCGCCCAGGTGGCCCCTCCTGTCGTTCTCCTCCAGGTTCTCCTCCACGTTCTGTTCCCAGGTTGCTGCTCCAGTCATTCTCCTCCAGGTTCTCCAAGTTCTCCGCCCAGGTGGCTCCTCCTGTCGTTCTCCTCCAGATTCTCCTCCACGTTCTGTGCACAGGTTGCTCCTCCTGTCGTTCTCCTCCAGGTTCTCCTCCAAGTTCTGTGCCCAGGTGGCCCCTCCTGTCGTTCTCCGCCAGGTTCTCCGCCCAGGTCGCTCCTCCTGTCGTTCTCCTCCAGGATCTCCTCCACGTTCTGTGCCCAGGTAGCTCCTCCTGTCGTTCTTCTTCAGGTTCTCCTCCACGTTCTGTGCCCAGGTCGTTCCTCCTGTCGTTCTCCTCCAGGTTCTCCTCCAAGTTCTGCCCCCAGGTGGATCCTCCTGTCGTTCTCCTCCAGGTTCTCCTCCACGTTCTGCGCCCAGGTTGCTCCTCCTGTCTTTCTCCTCCAGGTTCTCCTCCACGTTCTGTGCCCAGGTTGCTGCTCCTGTAGTTCTCCTCCAGGTTCTCCAAGTTCTCCGCCCAGGTGGCCCCTCCTGTCGTTCTCCTCCAGGTTCTCCTCCACGTTCTGTTCCCAGGTTGCTGCTCCAGTCGTTCTCCTCCAGGTTCTCCAAGTTCTCCGCCCAGGTGGCTCCTCCTGTCGTTCTCCTCCAGATTCTCCTCCACGTTCTGTGCACAGGTTGCTCCTCCTGTCGTTCTCCTCCAGGTTCTCCTCCAAGTTCTGTGCCCAGGTGGCCCCTCCTGTCGTTCTCCGCCAGGTTCTCCGCCCAGGTCGCTCCTCCTGTCGTTCTCCTCCAGGTTCTCCAAGTTCTCCGCCCTGGTGGCCCCTCCTGTCGTTCTCCTCCAGGTTCTGCTCCACGTTCGTTGCCCAGGTCGCTCCTCCTGTTGTTCTCCTCCAAGTTCTCCTCCAAGTTCTGCCCCCAGGTGGCTCCTCCTGTCGTTCTCCTCCAGGTTCTCCTCCACGTTCTGCGCACAGGTTGCTCCTCCTGTCGTTCTCGTCCAGGTTCTCCTCCAAGTTCTGTGCCCAGGTGGCCCCTCCTGTCGTTCTCCGCCAGGTTCTCCGCCCAGGTCGCTCCTCCTGTCGTTCTCCTCCAGGTTCTCCAAGTTCTCCGCCCAGGTGGCCCCTCCGGTCGTTCTCCTCCAGGACCTTCTCCAAATTCTGCCCCGAGGTGGCCCCTCCTGTCGTTCTCTTCCTGGTTCTCCTCCACGTTCTGTGCCCAGGTCGCTTCTCCTGTCTTTCTCCTCCAGGTTCTCCTCCAGGTTCTCCTCCACGTTCTCTGCCCAGGTCGCTCCTCCTGTCGTTCTCCTCCAGGTTCTCCTCCAAGTTCTGGGCCCAGGTGGCCCCTCCTGTCGTTCTCCGCCAGGTTCTCCGCCCAGGTCGCTCCTCCTGTCGTTCTCCTCCAGATTCTCCAAGTTCTCCCCCCAGGTGGCCCCTCCTGTCGTTCTCCTCCAGGATCTCCTCCACGTTCTGTGCCCAGGTCGCTCCTCCTGTCGTTCTCCTCCCGGTTCTCCTCCAGATGCTGCGCACAGGTTGCCCCTCCTATCGTTCTCCTCCACGTTCTCCGCCCAGGTCGCTCCTCCTGTCGTTCTCCTCCAGGTTCTCCAAGTTCTCCGCCCAGGTGGCCCCTCCTGTCGTTCTCCAGGATCTCCTCCAAGTTCTGCCCCCAGGTTGCTCCTCCTGTCGTTCTCCTCCGTGTTCTCCAAGTTCTCCGCCCAGGTGGCCCCTCCTGTCATTCTCCTCCAGGTTCTCCTCCAAGTTCTGTGCCCAGGTCGCTCCTCCTGTCGTTCTCCTCCAGGTTCTCCAAGTTCTCCGCCCAGGTCGCTCCTCCTGTCGTTCTCCTCCAGATTCTCCTCCACGTTCTGTGCACAGGTTGCTCCTCCTGTCGTTCTCCTCCAGGTTCTCCTCCAAGTTCTGTGCCCAGGTGGCCCCTCCTGTCGTTCTCCGCCAGGTTCTCCGCCCAGGTCGCTCCTCCTGTCGTTGTCCTCCAGGATCTCCTCCACGTTCTGTGCCCAGGTAGCTCCTCCTGTCGTTCTTCTTCAGGTTCTCCTCCACGTTCTGTGCCCAGGTCGTTCCTCCTGTCGTTCTCCTCCAGGTTCTCCTCCAAGTTCTGCCCCCAGGTGGATCCTCCTGTCGTTCTCCTCCAGGTTCTCCTCCACGTTCTGCGCCCAGGTTGCTCCTCCTGTCTTTCTCCTCCAGGTTCTCCTCCACGTTCTGTGCCCAGGTCGCTCCTCCTGTCGTTCTCCTCCAGGTTCTCCTCCAAGTACTGCCCCCAGGTGGCTCCTCCTGTCGTTCTCCTCCAGGTTCTCCTCCATGTTCTGTGCCCAGGTTGCTCCTCCTGTCGTTCTCCTCCAGGTTCTTTGCCCAGGTGGCCCCTCCTGTTGTTCTCCTCCAGGTTCTCCGCCCAGGTCGCTCCTCCTGTTGTTCTTCTCCAGGTTCTCCAAGTACTCCGCCCAGGTGACCCCTCCTGTCGTTCTCCTCCAGGATCTCCTCCACGTTCTGTGCCCAGGTCGCTCCTCCTGTTGTTCTTCTTCAGGTTCTTCTCCACGTTCTGTGCTCAGGTCGCTCCTCCTGTCGTTCTCCTCCAGGTTCTCCTCCAAGTTCTGCCCCCAGGTGGATCCTCCTGTCGTTCTCTTCCAGGTTCTCCTCCACGTTCTGCGCCCAGGTGGCTCCTCCTGTCGTTCTCCTCCAGGTTCTCCTGCACGTTCTGCGCCCAGGTTGCTCCTCCTGTCGTTCTCCTCCAGGATCTCCTCCACGTTCTGTGCCCAGGTAGCTCCTCCTGTCGTTCTTCTTCAGGTTCTCCTCCACGTTCTGTGCCCAGGTCGTTCCTCCTGTCGTTCTCCTCCAGGTTCTCCTCCAAGTTCTGCCCCCAGGTGGATCCTCCTGTCGTTCTCCTCCAGGTTCTCCTCCAAGTACTGCCCCCAGGTGGCTCCTCCTGTCGTTCTCCTCCAGGTTCTCCTCCATGTTCTGTGCCCAGGTTGCTCCTCCTGTCGTTCTCCTCCAGGTTCTGTGCCCAGGTGGCCCCTCCTGTTGTTCTCCTCCAGGTTCTCCGCCCAGGTCGCTCCTCCTGTTGTTCTTCTCCAGGTTCTCCAAGTACTCCGCCCAGGTGACCCCTCCTGTCGTTCTCCTCCAGGATCTCCTCCACGTTCTGTGCCCAGGTCGCTCCTCCTGTTGTTCTTCTTCAGGTTCTTCTCCACGTTCTGTGCCCAGGTCGCTCCTCCTGTCGTTCTCCTCCAGGTTCTCCTCCAAGTTCTGCCCCCAGGTGGATCCTCCTGTCGTTCTCTTCCAGGTTCTCCTCCACGTTCTGCGCCCAGGTGGCTCCTCCTGTCGTTCTCCTCCAGGTTCTCCTGCACGTTCTGCGCCCAGGTTGCTCCTCCTGTCGTTCTCCTCCAGGTTCTCCTCCACGTTCTGTGCCCAGGTTGCTGCTCCTGTCGTTCTCCTCCAGGTTCTCCAAGTTCTCCGCCCAGGTGGCCCCTCCTGTCGTTCTGCTCCAGGTTCTCCTCCACGTTCTGTGCCCAGGTTGCTGCTCCAGTCGTTCTCCTCCAGTTTCTCCCAGTTCTCCGCCCAGGTGGCCCCTCCTGTCGTTCTCCTCCAGGATCTCCTCCACGTTCTTTGCCCAGGTCGCTCCTCCTGTCGTTCTCCTCCAGGTTCTCCTCCAGATGCTGCGCACAGGTTGCCCCTCCTATCATTCTCCTCCACATTCTCCGCCCAGGTCGCTCGTCCTGTCGTTCTCCGCCCAGGTGGCCCCTCCTGTCGTTCTCCAGGATCTCCTCCAAGTTCTGACCCCAGGTGGCTCCTCCTGTCGTTCTCCTCCAGGTTCTCCTGCACGTTCTGTGCCCAGGTTGCTCCTCCTGTCGTTCTCCTCCAGGTTCTCCAAGTTCTCCGCCCAGGTGGCCCCTCCTGTCGTTCTGCCCCCAGGTGGCTCCTCCTGTCGTTCTCCTCCAGGCTTCTCCAAGTTCTGTGCCCAGGTGGCCCCTCCTGTCGTTCTCCTCCAGGATCTCCTCCACGTTCTGTGCCCAGGTAGCTCCTCCTGTCGTTCTTCTTCAGGTTCTCCTCCACGTTCTGTGCCCATGTCGTTCCTCCTGTCGTTCTCCTCCAGGTTCTCCTCCAAGTTCTGCCCCCAGGTGGATCCTCCTGTCGTTCTCCTCCAGGTTCTCCTCCACGTTCTGCGCCCAGGTTGCTCCTCCTGTCGTTCTCCTCCAGGTTCTCCTCCACGTTCTGTGCCCAGGTTGCTGCTCCTGTAGTTCTCCTCCAGGTTCTCCAAGTTCTCCGCCCAGGTGGCCCCTCCTGTCGTTCTCCTCCAGGTTCTCCTCCACGTTCTGTTCCCAGGTTGCTGCTCCAGTCGTTCTCCTCCAGGTTCTCCAAGTTCTCCGCCCAGGTGGCTCCTCCTGTCGTTCTCCTCCAGATTCTCCTCCACGTTCTGTGCACAGGTTGCTCCTCCTGTCGTTCTCCTCCAGGTTCTCCTCCAAGTTCTGTGCCCAGGTGGCCCCTCCTGTCGTTCTCCGCCAGGTTCTCCGCCCAGGTCGCTCCTCCTGTCGTTCTCCTCCAGGATCTCCTCCACGTTCTGTGCCCAGGTAGCTCCTCCTGTCGTTCTTCTTCAGGTTCTCCTCCACGTTCTGTGCCCAGGTCGTTCCTCCTGTCGTTCTCCTCCAGGTTCTCCTCCAAGTTCTGCCCCCAGGTGGATCCTCCTGTCGTTCTCCTCCAGGTTCTCCTCCACGTTCTGCGCCCAGGTTGCTCCTCCTGTCGTTCTCCTCCAGGTTCTCCTCCACGTTCTGTGCCCAGGTTGCTGCTCCTGTAGTTCTCCTCCAGGTTCTCCAAGTTCTCCGCCCAGGTGGCCCCTCCTGTCGTTCTCCTCCAGGTTCTCCTCCACGTTCTGTTCCCAGGTTGCTGCTCCAGTCGTTCTCCTCCAGGTTCTCCAAGTTCTCCGCCCAGGTGGCTCCTCCTGTCGTTCTCCTCCAGGTTCTCCTCCACGTTCTGTGCCCAGGTTGCTCCTCCTGTCGTTCTCCTCCAGGTTCTCCTCCAAGTTCTGTGCCCAGGTGGCCCCTCCTGTCGTTCTCCGCCAGGTTCTCCGCCCAGGTCGCTCCTCCTGTCGTTCTCCTCCAGGTTCTCCAAGTTCTCCGCCCTGGTGGCCCCTCCTGTCGTTCTCCTCCAGGTTCTGCTCCACGTTCGTTGCCCAGGTCGCTCCTCCTGTTGTTCTCCTCCAAGTTCTCCTCCAAGTTCTGCCCCCAGGTGGCTCCTCCTGTCGTTCTCCTCCAGGTTCTCCTCCACGTTCTGCGCACAGGTTGCTCCTCCTGTCGTTCTCGTCCAGGTTCTCCTCCAAGTTCTGTGCCCAGGTGGCCCCTCCTGTCGTTCTCCGCCAGGTTCTCCGCCCAGGTCGCTCCTCCTGTCGTTCTCCTCCAGGTTCTCCAAGTTCTCCGCCCAGGTGGCCCCTCCGGTCGTTCTCCTCCAGGACCTTCTCCAAATTCTGCCCCGAGGTGGCCCCTCCTGTCGTTCTCTTCCTGGTTCTCCTCCACGTTCTGTGCCCAGGTCGCTTCTCCTGTCGTTCTCCTCCAGGTTCTCCTCCAGGTTCTCCTCCACGTTCTCTGCCCAGGTCGCTCCTCCTGTCGTTCTCCTCCAGGTTCTCCTCCAAGTTCTGGGCCCAGGTGGCCCCTCCTGTCGTTCTCCGCCAGGTTCTCCGCCCAGGTCGCTCCTCCTGTCGTTCTCCTCCAGATTCTCCAAGTTCTCCCCCCAGGTGGCCCCTCCTGTCGTTCTCCTCCAGGATCTCCTCCACGTTCTGTGCCCAGGTCGCTCCTCCTGTCGTTCTCCTCCCGGTTCTCCTCCAGATGCTGCGCACAGGTTGCCCCTCCTATCGTTCTCCTCCACGTTCTCCGCCCAGGTCGCTCCTCCTGTCGTTCTCCTCCAGGTTCTCCAAGTTCTCCGCCCAGGTGGCCCCTCCTGTCGTTCTCCAGGATCTCCTCCAAGTTCTGCCCCCAGGTTGCTCCTCCTGTCGTTCTCCTCCGTGTTCTCCAAGTTCTCCGCCCAGGTGGCCCCTCCTGTCATTCTCCTCCAGGTTCTCCTCCAAGTTCTGTGCCCAGGTCGCTCCTCCTGTCGTTCTCCTCCAGGTTCTCCAAGTTCTCCGCCCAGGTCGCTCCTCCTGTCGTTCTCCTCCAGATTCTCCTCCACGTTCTGTGCACAGGTTGCTCCTCCTGTCGTTCTCCTCCAGGTTCTCCTCCAAGTTCTGTGCCCAGGTGGCCCCTCCTGTCGTTCTCCGCCAGGTTCTCCGCCCAGGTCGCTCCTCCTGTCGTTGTCCTCCAGGATCTCCTCCACGTTCTGTGCCCAGGTAGCTCCTCCTGTCGTTCTTCTTCAGGTTCTCCTCCACGTTCTGTGCCCAGGTCGTTCCTCCTGTCGTTCTCCTCCAGGTTCTCCTCCAAGTTCTGCCCCCAGGTGGATCCTCCTGTCGTTCTCCTCCAGGTTCTCCTCCACGTTCTGCGCCCAGGTTGCTCCTCCTGTCTTTCTCCTCCAGGTTCTCCTCCACGTTCTGTGCCCAGGTCGCTCCTCCTGTCGTTCTCCTCCAGGTTCTCCTCCAAGTACTGCCCCCAGGTGGCTCCTCCTGTCGTTCTCCTCCAGGTTCTCCTCCATGTTCTGTGCCCAGGTTGCTCCTCCTGTCGTTCTCCTCCAGGTTCTTTGCCCAGGTGGCCCCTCCTGTTGTTCTCCTCCAGGTTCTCCGCCCAGGTCGCTCCTCCTGTTGTTCTTCTCCAGGTTCTCCAAGTACTCCGCCCAGGTGACCCCTCCTGTCGTTCTCCTCCAGGATCTCCTCCACGTTCTGTGCCCAGGTCGCTCCTCCTGTTGTTCTTCTTCAGGTTCTTCTCCACGTTCTGTGCTCAGGTCGCTCCTCCTGTCGTTCTCCTCCAGGTTCTCCTCCAAGTTCTGCCCCCAGGTGGATCCTCCTGTCGTTCTCTTCCAGGTTCTCCTCCACGTTCTGCGCCCAGGTGGCTCCTCCTGTCGTTCTCCTCCAGGTTCTCCTGCACGTTCTGCGCCCAGGTTGCTCCTCCTGTCGTTCTCCTCCAGGATCTCCTCCACGTTCTGTGCCCAGGTAGCTCCTCCTGTCGTTCTTCTTCAGGTTCTCCTCCACGTTCTGTGCCCAGGTCGTTCCTCCTGTCGTTCTCCTCCAGGTTCTCCTCCAAGTTCTGCCCCCAGGTGGATCCTCCTGTCGTTCTCCTCCAGGTTCTCCTCCAAGTACTGCCCCCAGGTGGCTCCTCCTGTCGTTCTCCTCCAGGTTCTCCTCCATGTTCTGTGCCCAGGTTGCTCCTCCTGTCGTTCTCCTCCAGGTTCTGTGCCCAGGTGGCCCCTCCTGTTGTTCTCCTCCAGGTTCTCCGCCCAGGTCGCTCCTCCTGTTGTTCTTCTCCAGGTTCTCCAAGTACTCCGCCCAGGTGACCCCTCCTGTCGTTCTCCTCCAGGATCTCCTCCACGTTCTGTGCCCAGGTCGCTCCTCCTGTTGTTCTTCTTCAGGTTCTTCTCCACGTTCTGTGCCCAGGTCGCTCCTCCTGTCGTTCTCCTCCAGGTTCTCCTCCAAGTTCTGCCCCCAGGTGGATCCTCCTGTCGTTCTCTTCCAGGTTCTCCTCCACGTTCTGCGCCCAGGTGGCTCCTCCTGTCGTTCTCCTCCAGGTTCTCCTGCACGTTCTGCGCCCAGGTTGCTCCTCCTGTCGTTCTCCTCCAGGTTCTCCTCCACGTTCTGTGCCCAGGTTGCTGCTCCTGTCGTTCTCCTCCAGGTTCTCCAAGTTCTCCGCCCAGGTGGCCCCTCCTGTCGTTCTGCTCCAGGTTCTCCTCCACGTTCTGTGCCCAGGTTGCTGCTCCAGTCGTTCTCCTCCAGTTTCTCCCAGTTCTCCGCCCAGGTGGCCCCTCCTGTCGTTCTCCTCCAGGATCTCCTCCACGTTCTTTGCCCAGGTCGCTCCTCCTGTCGTTCTCCTCCAGGTTCTCCTCCAGATGCTGCGCACAGGTTGCCCCTCCTATCATTCTCCTCCACATTCTCCGCCCAGGTCGCTCCTCCTGTCGTTCTCCGCCCAGGTGGCCCCTCCTGTCGTTCTCCAGGATCTCCTCCAAGTTCTGACCCAAGGTGGCTCCTCCTGTCGTTCTCCTCCAGGTTCTCCTGCACGTTCTGTGCCCAGGTTGCTCCTCCTGTCGTTCTCCTCCAGGTTCTCCAAGTTCTCCGCCCAGGTGGCCCCTCCTGTCGTTCTGCCCCCAGGTGGCTCCTCCTGTCGTTCTCCTCCAGGTTCTCCAAGTTCTCCGCCCAGGTGGCCCCTCCTGTCGTTCTCCTCCAGGATCTCCTCCACGTTCTGTGCCCAGGTAGCTCCTCCTGTCGTTCTTCTTCAGGTTCTCCTCCACGTTCTGTGCCCATGTCGTTCCTCCTGTCGTTCTCCTCCAGGTTCTCCTCCAAGTTCTGCCCCCAGGTGGATCCTCCTGTCGTTCTCCTCCAGGTTCTCCTCCACGTTCTGCGCCCAGGTTGCTCCTCCTGTCGTTCTCCTCCAGGTTCTCCTCCACGTTCTGTGCCCAGGTTGCTGCTCCTGTAGTTCTCCTCCAGGTTCTCCAAGTTCTCCGCCCAGGTGGCCCCTCCTGTCGTTCTCCTCCAGGTTCTCCTCCACGTTCTGTTCCCAGGTTGCTGCTCCAGTCGTTCTCCTCCAGGTTCTCCAAGTTCTCCGCCCAGGTGGCTCCTCCTGTCGTTCTCCTCCAGATTCTCCTCCACGTTCTGTGCACAGGTTGCTCCTCCTGTCGTTCTCCTCCAGGTTCTCCTCCAAGTTCTGTGCCCAGGTGGCCCCTCCTGTCGTTCTCCGCCAGGTTCTCCGCCCAGGTCGCTCCTCCTGTCGTTCTCCTCCAGGATCTCCTCCACGTTCTGTGCCCAGGTAGCTCCTCCTGTCGTTCTTCTTCAGGTTCTCCTCCACGTTCTGTGCCCAGGTCGTTCCTCCTGTCGTTCTCCTCCAGGTTCTCCTCCAAGTTCTGCCCCCAGGTGGATCCTCCTGTCGTTCTCCTCCAGGTTCTCCTCCACGTTCTGCGCCCAGGTTGCTCCTCCTGTCGTTCTCCTCCAGGTTCTCCTCCACGTTCTGTGCCCAGGTTGCTGCTCCTGTCGTTCTCCTCCAGGTTCTCCAAGTTCTCCGCCCAGGTGGCCCCTCCTGTCGTTCTCCTCCAGGTTCTCCTCCACGTTCATTGCCCAGGTTGCTGCTCCAGTCGTTCTCCTCCAGGTTCTCCCAGTTCTCCGCCCAGGTGGCCCCTCCTGTCGTTCTCCTCCAGGATCTCCTCCACGTTCTGTGCCCAGGTCGCTCCTCCTGTCGTTCTCCTCCAGGTTCTCCTCCAGATGCTGCGCACAGGTTGTCCCTCCTATCATTCTCCTCCACGTTCTCCGCCCAGGTCGCTCCTCCTGTCGTTCTCCGCCCAGGTGGCCCCTCTTGTCGTTCTCCAGGATCTCCTCCAAGTTCTGACCCCAGGTGGCTCCTCCTGTCGTTCTCCTCCAGGTTCTCCTGCACGTTCTGTGCCCAGGTTGCTCCGCCTGTCGTTCTCCTCCAGGTTCTCCAAGTTCTCCGCCCAGGTGGCCCCTCCTGTCGTTCTGCCCCCAGGTGGCTCCTCCTGTCGTTCTCCTCCACGTTCTCCAAGTTCTCCGCCCAGGTTGCCCCTCCTGTCGTTCTCCTCCAGGATCTCCTCCACGTTCTGTGCCCAGGTAGCTCCTCCTGTCGTTCTTCTTCAGGTTCTCCTCCACGTTCTGTGCCCATGTCGTTCCTCCTGTCGTTCTCCTCCAGGTTCTCCTCCAAGTTCTGCCCCCAGGTGGATCCTCCTGTCGTTCTCCTCCAGGTTCTCCTCCACGTTCTGCGCCCAGGTTGCTCCTCCTGTCGTTCTCCTCCAGGTTCTCCTCCACGTTCTGTGCCCAGGTTGCTGCTCCTGTAGTTCTCCTCCAGGTTCTCCAAGTTCTCCGCCCAGGTGGCCCCTCCTGTCGTTCTGCCCCCAGGTGGCTCCTCCTGTCGTTCTCCTCCATGTTCTCCAAGTTCTGTGCCCAGGTGGCCCCTCCTGTTGTTCTCCGCCAGGTTCTCCGCCCAGGTCGCTCCTCCTGTCCTTCTCCTCCAGGTTCTCCAAGTTCTCCGCCCAGGTGGCCCCTACTTTCGTTCTCCTCCAGGATCTCCTCCAAGTTCTGCCCCGAGGTGGCCCCTCCTGTCGTTCTCTTCCTGGTTCTCCTGCACGTTCTGTGCCCAGGTTGCTCCTCCTGTCGTTCTCCTCCAGGTTCTCCAAGTTCTCCGCCCAGGTGGCCCCTCCTGTCGTTCTGCCCCCAGGTGGCTCCTCCTGTCGTTCTCCTCCATGTTCTCCAAGTTCTGTGCCCAGGTGGCCCCTGCTGTTGTTCTCCGCCAGGTTCTCCGCCCAGGTCGCTCCTCCTGTCCTTCTCCTCCAGGTTCTCCAAGCTCTCCGCCCAGGTGGCCCCTACTTTCGTTCTCCTCCAGGATCTCCTCCAAGTTCTGCCCCGAGGTGGCCCCTCCTGTCGTTCTCTTCCTGGTTCTCCTGCACGTTCTGTGCCCAGGTTGCTCCTCGTGTCGTTCTCCTCCAGGTTCTCCAAGTTCTCCGCCCAGGTGGCCCCTCCTGTCGTTCTGCCCCCAGGTGGCTCCTCCTGTCGTTCTCCTCCAGGTTCTCCAAGTTCTCCGCCCAGGTGGCCCCTCCTGTCGTTCTCCTCCAGGATCTCCTCCACGTTCTGTGCCCAGGTAGCTCCTCCTGTCGTTCTTCTTCAGGTTCTCCTCCACATTCTCCGCCCAGGTCGCTCCTCCTGTCGTTCTCCGCCCAGGTGGCCCCTCCTGTCGTTCTCCAGGATCTCCTCCAAGTTCTGACCCAAGGTGGCTCCTCCTGTCGTTCTCCTCCAGGTTCTCCTGCACGTTCTGTGCCCAGGTTGCTCCTCCTGTCGTTCTCCTCCAGGTTCTCCAAGTTCTCCGCCCAGGTGGCCCCTCCTGTCGTTCTGCCCCCAGGTGGCTCCTCCTGTCGTTCTCCTCCAGGTTCTCCAAGTTCTCCGCCCAGGTGGCCCCTCCTGTCGTTCTCCTCCAGGATCTCCTCCACGTTCTGTGCCCAGGTAGCTCCTCCTGTCGTTCTTCTTCAGGTTCTCCTCCACGTTCTGTGCCCATGTCGTTCCTCCTGTCGTTCTCCTCCAGGTTCTCCTCCAAGTTCTGCCCCCAGGTGGATCCTCCTGTCGTTCTCCTCCAGGTTCTCCTCCACGTTCTGCGCCCAGGTTGCTCCTCCTGTCGTTCTCCTCCAGGTTCTCCTCCACGTTCTGTGCCCAGGTTGCTGCTCCTGTAGTTCTCCTCCAGGTTCTCCAAGTTCTCCGCCCAGGTGGCCCCTCCTGTCGTTCTCCTCCAGGTTCTCCTCCACGTTCTGTTCCCAGGTTGCTGCTCCAGTCGTTCTCCTCCAGGTTCTCCAAGTTCTCCGCCCAGGTGGCTCCTCCTGTCGTTCTCCTCCAGATTCTCCTCCACGTTCTGTGCACAGGTTGCTCCTCCTGTCGTTCTCCTCCAGGTTCTCCTCCAAGTTCTGTGCCCAGGTGGCCCCTCCTGTCGTTCTCCGCCAGGTTCTCCGCCCAGGTCGCTCCTCCTGTCGTTCTCCTCCAGGATCTCCTCCACGTTCTGTGCCCAGGTAGCTCCTCCTGTCGTTCTTCTTCAGGTTCTCCTCCACGTTCTGTGCCCAGGTCGTTCCTCCTGTCGTTCTCCTCCAGGTTCTCCTCCAAGTTCTGCCCCCAGGTGGATCCTCCTGTCGTTCTCCTCCAGGTTCTCCTCCACGTTCTGCGCCCAGGTTGCTCCTCCTGTCGTTCTCCTCCAGGTTCTCCTCCACGTTCTGTGCCCAGGTTGCTGCTCCTGTCGTTCTCCTCCAGGTTCTCCAAGTTCTCCGCCCAGGTGGCCCCTCCTGTCGTTCTCCTCCAGGTTCTCCTCCACGTTCATTGCCCAGGTTGCTGCTCCAGTCGTTCTCCTCCAGGTTCTCCCAGTTCTCCGCCCAGGTGGCCCCTCCTGTCGTTCTCCTCCAGGATCTCCTCCACGTTCTGTGCCCAGGTCGCTCCTCCATTCGTTCTCCTCCAGGTTCTCCTCCAGATGCTGCGCACAGGTTTTCCCTCCTATCATTCTCCTCCACGTTCTCCGCCCAGGTCGCTCCTCCTGTCGTTCTCCGCCCAGGTGGCCCCTCTTGTCGTTCTCCAGGATCTCCTCCAAGTTCTGACCCCAGGTGGCTCCTCCTGTCGTTCTCCTCCAGGTTCTCCTGCACGTTCTGTGCCCAGGTTGCTCCGCCTGTCGTTCTCCTCCAGGTTCTCCAAGTTCTCCGCCCAGGTGGCCCCTCCTGTCGTTCTGCCCCCAGGTGGCTCCTCCTGTCGTTCTCCTCCAGGTTCTCCAAGTTCTCCGCCCAGGTTGCCCCTCCTGTCGTTCTCCTCCAGGATCTCCTCCACGTTCTGTGCCCAGGTAGCTCCTCCTGTCGTTCTTCTTCAGGTTCTCCTCCACGTTCTGTGCCCATGTCGTTCCTCCTGTCGTTCTCCTCCAGGTTCTCCTCCAAGTTCTGCCCCCAGGTGGATCCTCCTGTCGTTCTCCTCCAGGTTCTCCTCCACGTTCTGCGCCCAGGTTGCTCCTCCTGTCGTTCTCCTCCAGGTTCTCCTCCACGTTCTGTGCCCAGGTTGCTGCTCCTGTAGTTCTCCTCCAGGTTCTCCAAGTTCTCCGCCCAGGTGGCCCCTCCTGTCGTTCTGCCCCCAGGTGGCTCCTCCTGTCGTTCTCCTCCATGTTCTCCAAGTTCTGTGCCCAGGTGGCCCCTCCTGTTGTTCTCCGCCAGGTTCTCCGCCCAGGTCGCTCCTCCTGTCCTTCTCCTCCAGGTTCTCCAAGTTCTCCGCCCAGGTGGCCCCTACTTTCGTTCTCCTCCAGGATCTCCTCCAAGTTCTGCCCCGAGGTGGCCCCTCCTGTCGTTCTCTTCCTGGTTCTCCTGCACGTTCTGTGCCCAGGTTGCTCCTCCTGTCGTTCTCCTCCAGGTTCTCCAAGTTCTCCGCCCAGGTGGCCCCTCCTGTCGTTCTGCCCCCAGGTGGCTCCTCCTGTCGTTCTCCTCCATGTTCTCCAAGTTCTGTGCCCAGGTGGCCCCTCCTGTTGTTCTCCGCCAGGTTCTCCGCCCAGGTCGCTCCTCCTGTCCTTCTCCTCCAGGTTCTCCAAGTTCTCCGCCCAGGTGGCCCCTACTTTCGTTCTCCTCCAGGATCTCCTCCAAGTTCTGCCCCGAGGTGGCCCCTCCTGTCGTTCTCTTCCTGGTTCTCCTGCACGTTCTGTGCCCAGGTTGCTCCTCGTGTCGTTCTCCTCCAGGTTCTCCAAGTTCTCCGCCCAGGTGGCCCCTCCTGTCGTTCTGCCCCCAGGTGGCTCCTCCTGTCGTTCTCCTCCAGGTTCTCCAAGTTCTCCGCCCAGGTGGCCCCTCCTGTCGTTCTCCTCCAGGATCTCCTCCACGTTCTGTGCCCAGGTAGCTCCTCCTGTCGTTCTTCTTCAGGTTCTCCTCCACGTTCTGTGCCCAGGTCGTTCCTCCTGTCGTTCTCCTCCAGGTGTTCTCCTCCAGGTTCTCCAAGTTCTCCGCCCAGGTGGCCCCTCCTGTCGTTCTCCTCCAGGTTCTCCTCCACGTTCTGTGCCCAGGTTGCTGCTCCAGTCGTTCTCCTCCAGGTTCTCCCAGTTCTCCGCCCAGGTGGCCCCTCCTGTCGTTCTCCTCCAGGATCTCCTCCACGTTCTTTGCCCAGGTCGCTCCTCCTGTCGTTCTCCTCCAGGTTCTCCTCCAGATGCTGCGCACAGGTTGCCCCTCCTATCATTCTCCTCCACATTCTCCGCCCAGGTCGCTCCTCCTGTCGTTCTCTGCCCAGGTGGCCCCTCCTGTCGTTCTCCAGGATCTCCTCCAAGTTCTGACCCAAGGTGGCTCCTCCTGTCGTTCTCCTCCAGGTTCTCCTGCACGTTCTGTGCCCAGGTTGCTCCTCCTGTCGTTCTCCTCCAGGTTCTCCAAGTTCTCCGCCCAGGTGGCCCCTCCTGTCGTTCTGCCCCCAGGTGGCTCCTCCTGTCGTTCTCCTCCAGGTTCTCCAAGTTCTCCGCCCAGGTGGCCCCTCCTGTCGTTCTCCTCCAGGATCTCCTCCACGTTCTGTGCCCAGGTAGCTCCTCCTGTCGTTCTTCTTCAGGTTCTCCTCCACGTTCTGTGCCCATGTCGTTCCTCCTGTCGTTCTCCTCCAGGTTCTCCTCCAAGTTCTGCCCCCAGGTGGATCCTCCTGTCGTTCTCTTCCAGGTTCTCCTCCACGTTCTGCGCCCAGGTTGCTCCTCCTGTCGTTCTCCTCCAGGTTCTCCTCCACGTTCTGTGCCCAGGTTGCTGCTCCTGTAGTTCTCCTCCAGGTTCTCCAAGTTCTCCGCCCAGGTGGCCCCTCCTGTCGTTCTCCTCCAGGTTCTCCTCCACGTTCTGTTCCCAGGTTGCTGCTCCAGTCGTTCTCCTCCAGGTTCTCCAAGTTCTCCGCCCAGGTTGCTCCTCCTGTCGTTCTCCTCCAGATTCTCCTCCACGTTCTGTGCACAGGTTGCTCCTCCTGTCGTTCTCCTCCAGGTTCTCCTCCAAGTTCTGTGCCCAGGTGGCCCCTCCTGTCGTTCTCCGCCAGGTTCTCCGCCCAGGTCGCTCCTCCTGTCGTTCTCCTCCAGGATCTCCTCCACGTTCTGTGCCCAGGTAGCTCCTCCTGTCGTTCTTCTTCAGGTTCTCCTCCACGTTCTGTGCCCAGGTCGTTCCTCCTGTCGTTCTCCTCCAGGTTCTCCTCCAAGTTCTGCCCCCAGGTGGATCCTCCTGTCGTTCTCCTCCAGGTTCTCCTCCACGTTCTGCGCCCAGGTTGCTCCTCCTGTCGTTCTCCTCCAGGTTCTCCTCCACGTTCTGTGCCCAGGTTGCTGCTCCTGTCGTTCTCCTCCAGGTTCTCCAAGTTCTCCGCCCAGGTGGCCCCTCCTGTCGTTCTCCTCCAGGTTCTCCTCCACGTTCTGTGCCCAGGTTGCTGCTCCAGTCGTTCTCCTCCAGGTTCTCCCAGTTCTCCGCCCAGGTGGCCCCTCCTGTCGTTCTCCTCCAGGATCTCCTCCACGTTCTGTGCCCAGGTCGCTCCTCCTGTCGTTCTCCTCCAGGTTCTCCTCCAGATGCTGCGCACAGGTTGTCCCTCCTATCATTCTCCTCCACGTTCTCCGCCCAGGTCGCTCCTCCTGTCGTTCTCCGCCCAGGTGGCCCCTCCTGTCGTTCTCCAGGATCTCCTCCAAGTTCTGACCCCAGGTGGCTCCTCCTGTCGTTCTCCTCCAGGTTCTCCTGCACGTTCTGTGCCCAGGTTGCTCCGCCTGTCGTTCTCCTCCAGGTTCTCCAAGTTCTCCGCCCAGGTGGCCCCTCCTGTCGTTCTGCCCCCAGGTGGCTCCTCCTGTCGTTCTCCTCCAGGTTCTCCAAGTTCTCCGCCCAGGTTGCCCCTCCTGTCGTTCTCCTCCAGGATCTCCTCCACGTTCTGTGCCCAGGTAGCTCCTCCTGTCGTTCTTCTTCAGGTTCTCCTCCACGTTCTGTGCCCATGTCGTTCCTCCTGTCGTTCTCCTCCAGGTTCTCCTCCAAGTTCTGCCCCCAGGTGGATCCTCCTGTCGTTCTCCTCCAGGTTCTCCTCCACGTTCTGCGCCCAGGTTGCTCCTCCTGTCGTTCTCCTCCAGGTTCTCCTCCACGTTCTGTGCCCAGGTTGCTGCTCCTGTAGTTCTCCTCCAGGTTCTCCAAGTTCTCCGCCCAGGTGGCCCCTCCTGTCGTTCTGCCCCCAGGTGGCTCCTCCTGTCGTTCTCCTCCATGTTCTCCAAGTTCTGTGCCCAGGTGGCCCCTCCTGTTGTTCTCCGCCAGGTTCTCCGCCCAGGTCGCTCCTCCTGTCCTTCTCCTCCAGGTTCTCCAAGTTCTCCGCCCAGGTGGCCCCTACTTTCGTTCTCCTCCAGGATCTCCTCCAAGTTCTGCCCCGAGGTGGCCCCTCCTGTCGTTCTCTTCCTGGTTCTCCTGCACGTTCTGTGCCCAGGTTGCTCCTCCTGTCGTTCTCCTCCAGGTTCTCCAAGTTCTCCGCCCAGGTGGCCCCTCCTGTCGTTCTGCCCCCAGGTGGCTCCTCCTGTCGTTCTCCTCCATGTTCTCCAAGTTCTGTGCCCAGGTGGCCCCTCCTGTTGTTCTCCGCCAGGTTCTCCGCCCAGGTCGCTCCTCCTGTCCTTCTCCTCCAGGTTCTCCAAGTTCTCCGCCCAGGTGGCCCCTACTTTCGTTCTCCTCCAGGATCTCCTCCAAGTTCTGCCCCGAGGTGGCCCCTCCTGTCGTTCTCCTCCTGGTTCTCCTGCACGTTCTGTGCCCAGGTTGCTCCTCCTGTCGTTCTCCTCCAGGTTCTCCAAGTTCTCCGCCCAGGTGGCCCCTCCTGTCGTTCTGCCCCCAGGTGGCTCCTCCTGTCCTTCTCCTCCATGTTCTCCAAGTTCTGTGCCCAGGTGGCCCCTCCTGTTGTTCTCCGCCAGGTTCTCCGCCCAGGTCGCTCCTCCTGTCCTTCTCCTCCAGGTTCTCCAAGTTCTCCGCCCAGGTGGCCCCTACTTTCGTTCTCCTCCAGGATCTCCTCCAAGTTCTGCCCCGAGGTGGCCCCTCCTGTCGTTCTCTTCCTGGTTCTCCTGCACGTTCTGTGCCCAGGTTGCTCCTCGTGTCGTTCTCCTCCAGGTTCTCCAAGTTCTCCGCCCAGGTGGCCCCTCCTGTCGTTCTGCCCCCAGGTGGCTCCTCCTGTCGTTCTCCTCCAGGTTCTCCAAGTTCTCCGCCCAGGTGGCCCCTCCTGTCGTTCTCCTCCAGGATCTCCTCCACGTTCTGTGCCCAGGTAGCTCCTCCTGTCGTTCTTCTTCAGGTTCTCCTCCACGTTCTGTGCCCAGGTCGTTCCTCCTGTCGTTCTCCTCCAGGTTCTCCTCCAAGTTCTGCCCCCAGGTGGATCCTCCTGTCGTTCTCCTCCAGGTTCTCCTCCACGTTCTGCGCCCAGGTTGCTCCTCCTGTCGTTCTCCTCCAGGTTCTCCTCCACGTTCTGTGCCCAGGTTGCTGCTCCTGTACTCCTCCAGGTGCTCCAAGTTCTCCGCCCAGGTGGCCCCTCCTGTCGTTCTCCTCCAGGTTCTCCTCCACGTTCTGTTCCCAGGTTGCTGCTCCAGTCGTTCTCCTCCAGGTTCTCCAAGTTCTCCGCCCAGGTGGCTCCTCCTGTCGTTCTCCTCCAGATTCTCCTCCACGTTCTGTGCCCAGGTGGCCCCTCCTGTCTTTCTCCGCCAGGTTCTCCGCCCAGGTCGCTCCTCCTTTCGTTCTCCTCCAGGTTCTCCAAGTTCTCCGCCCAGGTGGCCCCTCCTGTCGTTCTCCTCCAGGTTCTCCTCCACGTTCTGTGCCCAGGTGGCTCCTCCTGTTGTTCTCCTCCAAGTTCTCCTCCAAGTTCTGCCCCCAGGTTGCTCCTCCTGTCGTTCTCCTCCAGGTTCTCCTCCACGTTCTGCGCACAGGTTGCTCCTCCTGTCGTTCTCGTCCAGGTTCTCCTCCAAGTTCTGTGCCCAGGTGGCCCCTCCTGTCGTTCTCCGCCAGGTTCTCCGCCCAGGTCGCTCCTCCTGTCGTTCTCCTCCAGGTTCTCCAAGTTCTCCGCCCAGGTGGCCCCTCCTGTCGTTCTGCCCCCAGGTGGCTCCTCCTGTCGTTCTCCTCCATGTTCTCCAAGTTCTGTGCCCAGGTGGCCCCTCCTGTCGTTCTCCGCCAGGTTCTCCGCCCAGGTCGCTCCTCCTGTCGTTGTCCTCCAGGATCTCCTCCACGTTCTGTGCCCAGGTAGCTCCTCCTGTCGTTCTTCTTCAGGTTCTCCTCCACGTTCTGTGCCCAGGTCGTTCCTCCTGTCGTTCTCCTCCAGGTTCTCCTCCAAGTTCTGCCCCCAGGTGGATCCTCCTGTCGTTCTCCTCCAGGTTCTCCTCCACGTTCTGCGCCCAGGTTGCTCCTCCTGTCTTTCTCCTCCAGGTTCTCCTCCACGTTCTGTGCCCAGGTCGCTCCTCCTGTCGTTCTCCTCCAGGTTCTCCTCCAAGTACTGCCCCCAGGTGGCTCCTCCTGTCGTTCTCCTCCAGGTTCTCCTCCATGTTCTGTGCCCAGGTTGCTCCTCCTGTCGTTCTCCTCCACGTTCTGTGCCCAGGTGGCCCCTCCTGTTGTTCTCCTCCAGGTTCTCCGCCCAGGTCGCTCCTCCTGTTGTTCTTCTCCAGGTTCTCCAAGTACTCCGCCCAGGTGACCCCTCCTGTCGTTCTCCTCCAGGATCTCCTCCACGTTCTGTGCCCAGGTCGCTCCTCCTGTTGTTCTTCTTCAGGTTCTTCTCCACGTTCTGTGCCCAGGTCGCTCCTCCTGTCGTTCTCCTCCAGGTTCTCCTCCAAGTTCTGCCCCCAGGTGGATCCTCCTGTCGTTCTCTTCCAGGTTCTCCTCCACGTTCTGCGCCCAGGTGGCTCCTCCTGTCGTTCTCCTCCAGGTTCTCCTGCACGTTCTGCGCCCAGGTTGCTCCTCCTGTCGTTCTCCTCCAGGTTCTCCTCCACGTTCTGTGCCCAGGTTGCTGCTCCTGTCGTTCTCCTCCAGGTTCTCCAAGTTCTCCGCCCAGGTGGCCCCTCCTGTCGTTCTGCCCCCAGGTGGCTCCTCCTGTCGTTCTCCTCCAGGTTCTCCAAGTTCTCCGCCCAGGTGGCCCCTCCTGTCGTTCTCCTCCAGGATCTCCTCCACGTTCTGTGCCCAGGTAGCTCCTCCTGTCGTTCTTCTTCAGGTTCTCCTCCACGTTCTGTGCCCATGTCGTTCCTCCTGTCGTTCTCCTCCAGGTTCTCCTCCAAGTTCTGCCCCCAGGTGGATCCTCCTGTCGTTCTCCTCCAGGTTCTCCTCCACGTTCTGCGCCCAGGTTGCTCCTCCTGTCGTTCTCCTCCAGGTTCTCCTCCACGTTCTGTGCCCAGGTTGCTGCTCCTGTAGTTCTCCTCCAGGTTCTCCAAGTTCTCCGCCCAGGTGGCCCCTCCTGTCGTTCTCCTCCAGGTTCTCCTCCACGTTCTGTTCCCAGGTTGCTGCTCCAGTCGTTCTCCTCCAGGTTCTCCAAGTTCTCCGCCCAGGTGGCTCCTCCTGTCGTTCTCCTCCAGATTCTCCTCCACGTTCTGTGCACAGGTTGCTCCTCCTGTCGTTCTCCTCCAGGTTCTCCTCCAAGTTCTGTGCCCAGGTGGCCCCTCCTGTCGTTCTCCGCCAGGTTCTCCGCCCAGGTCGCTCCTCCTGTCGTTCTCCTCCAGGATCTCCTCCACGTTCTGTGCCCAGGTAGCTCCTCCTGTCGTTCTTCTTCAGGTTCTCCTCCACGTTCTGTGCCCAGGTCGTTCCTCCTGTCGTTCTCCTCCAGGTTCTCCTCCAAGTTCTGCCCCCAGGTGGATCCTCCTGTCGTTCTCCTCCAGGTTCTCCTCCACGTTCTGCGCCCAGGTTGCTCCTCCTGTCGTTCTCCTCCAGGTTCTCCTCCACGTTCTGTGCCCAGGTTGCTGCTCCTGTCGTTCTCCTCCAGGTTCTCCAAGTTCTCCGCCCAGGTGGCCCCTCCTGTCGTTCTCCTCCAGGTTCTCCTCCACGTTCATTGCCCAGGTTGCTGCTCCAGTCGTTCTCCTCCAGGTTCTCCCAGTTCTCCGCCCAGGTGGCCCCTCCTGTCGTTCTCCTCCAGGATCTCCTCCACGTTCTGTGCTCAGGTCGCTCCTCCTGTCGTTCTCCTCCAGGTTCTCCTCCAGATGCTGCGCACAGGTTGTCCCTCCTATCATTCTCCTCCACGTTCTCCGCCCAGGTCGCTCCTCCTGTCGTTCTCCGCCCAGGTGGCCCCTCCTGTCGTTCTCCAGGATCTCCTCCAAGTTCTGACCCCAGGTGGCTCCTCCTGTCGTTCTCCTCCAGGTTCTCCTGCACGTTCTGTGCCCAGGTTGCTCCGCCTGTCGTTCTCCTCCAGGTTCTCCAAGTTCTCCGCCCAGGTGGCCCCTCCTGTCGTTCTGCCCCCAGGTGGCTCCTCCTGTCGTTCTCCTCCAGGTTCTCCAAGTTCTCCGCCCAGGTTGCCCCTCCTGTCGTTCTCCTCCAGGATCTCCTCCACGTTCTGTGCCCAGGTAGCTCCTCCTGTCGTTCTTCTTCAGGTTCTCCTCCACGTTCTGTGCCCATGTCGTTCCTCCTGTCGTTCTCCTCCAGGTTCTCCTCCAAGTTCTGCCCCCAGGTGGATCCTCCTGTCGTTCTCCTCCAGGTTCTCCTCCACGTTCTGCGCCCAGGTTGCTCCTCCTGTCGTTCTCCTCCAGGTTCTCCTCCACGTTCTGTGCCCAGGTTGCTGCTCCTGTAGTTCTCCTCCAGGTTCTCCAAGTTCTCCGCCCAGGTGGCCCCTCCTGTCGTTCTGCCCCCAGGTGGCTCCTCCTGTCGTTCTCCTCCATGTTCTCCAAGTTCTCCGCCCAGGTGGCCCCTCCTGTCGTTCTCCTCCAGGTTCTCCTCCACGTTCTCTGCCCAGGTTGCTCCTCCTGTCGTTCTCCTCCAGGTTCTCCTCCACGTTCTGCCCCCAGGTGGCTCCTCCTGTCGTTCTCCTCCATGTTCTCCAAGTTCTCCGCCCAGGTGGCCCCTCCTGTTGTTCTCCGCCAGGTTCTCCGCCCAGGTCGCTCCTCCTGTCCTTCTCCTCCAGGTTCTCCAAGTTCTCCGCCCAGGTGGCCCCTCCTTTCGTTCTCCTCCAGGATCTCCTCCAAGTTCTGCCCCGAGGTGGCCCCTCCTGTCGTTCTCTTCCTGGTTCTCCTCCACGTTCTGTTCCCAGGTGGCCCCTCCTGTCGTTCTCCTCCAGGATCTCCTCCACGTTCTTTGCCCAGGTCGCTCCTCCTGTCGTTCTCCTCCAGGTTCTCCTCCACGTTCTGTGCCCAGGTGGACCCTCCTGTCGTTCTCCAGGATCTCCTCCAAGTTCTGCCCCCAGGTGGCTCCTCCTGTCGTTCTCCTCCAGGATCTCCTCCACGTTCTGTGCCCAGGTCGCTCCTCCTGTCGTTTTCCTCCAGGTTCTCCTCCAGATGCTGCGCACAGGTTGTCCCTCCTATCGTTCTCCTCCACGTTCTCCGCCCAGGTCGCTCCTCCTGTCGTTCTCCGCCAGGTTCTCCAAGTTCTCCGCAGAGGTGGCCCCTCCTGTCGTTCTCCAGGATCTCCTCCAAGTTCTGCCCCCAGGTGGCTCCTCCTGTCGTTCTCCTCCAGGTTCTCCTCCACGTTCTGTGCCCAGGTTGCTCCTCCTGTCGTTCTCCTCCAGGTTCTCCTCCACGTTCTGTGCCCAGGTTGCTCCTCCTGTCGTTCTTCTCCAGGTTCTCCAAGTTCTCCGCCCAGGTGGCCCCTCCTGTCGTTCTTCCCCCAGGTGGCTCCTCCTGTCGTTCTCCTCCATGTTCTCCAAGTTCTCCGCCCAGGTGGCCCCTCCTGTCGTTCTCCTCCAGGTTCTCCTCCAAGTTCTGTGCCCAGGTCGCTCCTCCTGTCGTTCTCCTCCAGGTTCTCCTCCAAGTTCTGCCCCCAGGTGGCTCCTCCTTTCGTTCTCCTCCAGGTTCTTCTTCACGTTCTGTGCCCAGGTTGCTCCTCCTGTCGTTCTCGTCCAGGTTCTCCTCCACGTTCTGTGCCCAGGTCGCTCCTCCTGTCGTTCTCCTCCAGGATCTCCTCCAAGTTCTGCCCCGAGGTGGCACCTCCTGTCGTTCTCCGCCAGGTTCTTCACCAAGTTCTGCCCCCAGGTGGCTCCTCCTGTCGTTCTCCTCCAGGTTCTCCTCCACGTTCTGCGCCCAGGTTGCTCCTCCTGTCGTTCTCCTCCAGGTTCTCCTCCACGTTCTGTGCCCAGGTCGCTCCTCCTGTCGTTCTCCTCCACGTTCTGCCCCCAGGTGGCTCCTCCTGTCGTTCTCCTCCATGTTCTCCAAGTTCTCCGCCCAGGTGGCCCTTCCTGTCGTTCTCCTCCAGGTTCTCCTCCAAGTTCTGTGCCCAGGTCGCTCCTCCTGTCGTTCTCCTCCAGGTTCTCCTCCACATTCTGTGCCCAGGTGGCCCCTCCTGTCGTTCTCCTCCAGGATGTCCTCCACGTTCTGTGCCCAGGTCGCTCCTCCTGTCGTTCTCCTCCAGGTTCTCCTCCACGTTCTGTGCCCAGGTGGCCCCTCCTGTCGTTCTCCAGGATCTCCTCCAAGTTCTGCCCCTAGGTGGCTCCTCCTGTCGTTCTCCTCCAGGATCTCCTCCACGTTCTGTGCCCAGGTCGCTCCTCCTGTCGTTCTCCTCCAGGTTCTCCTCCACGTTCTGTGCCCAGGTCGCTCCTCCTGTCGTTCTCCTCCAGGTTGTCCTCCACGTTCTGTGCCCAGGTCGCTCCTCCTGTCGTTCTCCTCCAGGCTCTCTTCCAAGTTCTTTGCCCAGGTGGCCCCTCCTGTTGTTCTCCGCCAGGTTCTCCGCCCAGGTCGCTCCTCCTGTCCTTCTCCTCCAGGTTCTCCAAGTTCTCCGCCCAGGTGGCCCCTCCTTTCGTTCTCCTCCAGGATCTCCTCCACGTTCTGTGCCCAGGTGGCCCCTCCTGTCGTTCTCCGCCAGGTTCTCCGCTCAGGTGGCCCCTCCTGTCGTTCTCCTCCAGGATCTCCTCCACGTTCTGTGCCCAGGTCGCTCCTGCTGTCGTTCTCCTTCAGGTTATCCTCCAGATGCTGCGCACAGGTTGCCCCCCCTATCGTTCTCCTCTACGTTCTCCGCCCAGGTCGCTCCTCCTGTCGTTCTCCTCCATGTTCTCCGCCCAGGTGGCCGCTCCTGTCGTTCTCCTCCAGGTTCTCCTCCAAGTTCTGTGCCCAGGTCGCTCCTCCTGTCGTTCTCCTGCAGGTTCTCGTCCAAGTTCTGTGCCCAGGTCGCTCCTCCTGTCGTTCTCCTGCAGGTTCTCGTCCACGTTCTGTGCCCAGGTCGCTCCTCCTGTCGTTCTCCTCCAGGTTCTCCTCCAAGTTCTGCCCCCAGGTGGCTCCTCCTGTCGTTCTTCTCCAGGTTCTCCTCCACGTTCTGTGCCCACGTGGCCCCTCCTGTTGTTCTCCTCCAGGTTCTCCGCCCAGGTCGCTCCTCCTGTTGTTCTTCTCCAGGTTCTCCAAGTTCTCCGCCCAGGTGGCCCCTCCTGTCGTTCTCCTCCAGGATCTCCTCCAAGTTCTGCCCCCAACTGGCTCCTCCTGTCGTTCTCCTCCAGGATCTCCTCCACGTTCTGTGCCCAGGTCGCTCCTCCTGTCGTTTTCCTCCAGGTTCTCCTCCAGATGCTGCGCGCAGGTTGTCCCTCCTATCGTTCTCCTCCACGTTCTCCGCCCAGGTCGCTCCTCCTGTCGTTCTCCCCCAGGTTCTCCAAGTTCTCCGCACAGGTGGCCCCTCCTGTCGTTCTCTTCCTGGTTCTCCTCCACGTTCTGTGCCCAGGTGGCCCCTCCTGTCGTTCTCCTCCAGGATCTCCTCCACGTTCTGTGCCCAGGTCGCTCCTCCTGTCGTTCTCCTCCAGGTTCTCCTCCACGTTCTGTGCCCAGGTGGCCCCTCCTGTCGTTCTCCAGGATCTCCTCCAAGTTCTGCCCCCAGGTGGCTCCTCCTGTCGTTCTTCTCCAGGATCTCCTCCACGTTCTGTGCCCAGGTCGCTCCTCCTGTCGTTCTCCTCCAGGTTCTCCTCCACGTTCTGTGCCCAGGTCGCTCCTCCTGTCGTTCTCCTCCACGTTCTGCCCCCAGGTGGCTCCTCCTGTCGTTCTCCTCCATGTTCTCCAAGTTCTCCGCCCAGGTGGCCCCTCCTGTTGTTCTCCGCCACATTCTCCGCCCAGGTCGCTCCTCCTGTCCTTCTCCTCCAGGTTCTCCAAGTTCTCCGCCCAGGTGGCCTCTCCTTTCGTTCTCCTCCAGGATCTCCTCCAAGTTCTGCCCCGAGGTGGCCCCTCCTGTCGTTCTTATCCTGGTTCTCCTCCACGTTCTGTGCCCAGGTCGCTCCTCCTGTCGTTCTCCTCCAGGTTGTCCTCCACGTTCTGTGCCCAGGTCGCTCCTCCTGTCGTTCTCCTCCAGGCTCTCTTCCAAGTTCTTTGCCCAGGTGGCCCCTCCTGTTGTTCTCCGCCAGGTTCTCCGCCCAGGTCGCTCCTCCTGTCCTTCTCCTCCAGGTTCTCCAAGTTCTCCGCCCAGGTGGCCCCTCCTTTCGTTCTCCTCCAGGATCTCCTCCACGTTCTGTGCCCAGGTGGCCCCTCCTGTCGTTCTCCGCCAGGTTCTCCGCTCAGGTGGCCCCTCCTGTCGTTCTCCTCCAGGATCTCCTCCACGTTCTGTGCCCAGGTCGCTCCTGCTGTCGTTCTCCTTCAGGTTATCCTCCAGATGCTGCGCACAGGTTGCCCCCCCTATCGTTCTCCTCTACGTTCTCCGCCCAGGTCGCTCCTCCTGTCGTTCTCCTCCATGTTCTCCGCCCAGGTGGCCCCTCCTGTCGTTCTCCTCCAGGTTCTCCTCCAAGTTCTGTGCCCAGGTCGCTCCTCCTGTCGTTCTCCTGCAGGTTCTCGTCCAAGTTCTGTGCCCAGGTCGCTCCTCCTGTCGTTCTCCTGCAGGTTCTCGTCCACGTTCTGTGCCCAGGTCGCTCCTCCTGTCGTTCTCCTCCAGGTTCTCCTCCAAGTTCTGCCCCCAGGTGGCTCCTCCTGTCGTTCTTCTCCAGGTTCTCCTCCACGTTCTGTGCCCACGTGGCCCCTCCTGTTGTTCTCCTCCAGGTTCTCCGCCCAGGTCGCTCCTCCTGTTGTTCTTCTCCAGGTTCTCCAAGTTCTCCGCCCAGGTGGCCCCTCCTGTCGTTCTCCTCCAGGATCTCCTCCAAGTTCTGCCCCCAACTGGCTCCTCCTGTCGTTCTCCTCCAGGATCTCCTCCACGTTCTGTGCCCAGGTCGCTCCTCCTGTCGTTTTCCTCCAGGTTCTCCTCCAGATGCTGCGCGCAGGTTGTCCCTCCTATCGTTCTCCTCCACGTTCTCCGCCCAGGTCGCTCCTCCTGTCGTTCTCCCCCAGGTTCTCCAAGTTCTCCGCAGAGGTGGCCCCTCCTGTCGTTCTCTTCCTGGTTCTCCTCCACGTTCTGTGCCCAGGTGGCCCCTCCTGTCGTTCTCCTCCAGGATCTCCTCCACGTTCTGTGCCCAGGTCGCTCCTCCTGTCGTTCTCCTCCAGGTTCTCCTCCACGTTCTGTGCCCAGGTGGCCCCTCCTGTCGTTCTCCAGGATCTCCTCCAAGTTCTGCCCCCAGGTGGCTCCTCCTGTCGTTCTTCTCCAGGATCTCCTCCACGTTCTGTGCCCAGGTCGCTCCTCCTGTCGTTCTCCTCCAGGTTCTCCTCCACGTTCTGTGCCCAGGTCGCTCCTCCTGTCGTTCTCCTCCACGTTCTGCCCCCAGGTGGCTCCTCCTGTCGTTCTCCTCCATGTTCTCCAAGTTCTCCGCCCAGGTGGCCCCTCCTGTTGTTCTCCGCCACATTCTCCGCCCAGGTCGCTCCTCCTGTCCTTCTCCTCCAGGTTCTCCAAGTTCTCCGCCCAGGTGGCCTCTCCTTTCGTTCTCCTCCAGGATCTCCTCCAAGTTCTGCCCCGAGGTGGCCCCTCCTGTCGTTCTTATCCTGGTTCTCCTCCACGTTCTGTGCCCAGGTGGCCCCTCCTGTCGTTCTCCTCCAGGATCTCCTCCACGTTCTGTGCCCAGGTGGCTCCTCCTGTCGTTCTCCTCCAGGTTCTCCTCCACGTTCTGTGCCCAGGTGGACCCTCCTGTCGTTCTCCAGGATCTCCTCCAAGTTCTGCCGCCAGGTGGCTCCTCCTGTCGTTCTCCTCCAGGATCTCCTCCACGTTCTGTGCCCAGGTCGCTCCTCCTGTCGTTCTCCTCCAGGTTCTCCTCCAGATGCTGCGCACAGGTTGTCCCTCCTATCGTTCTCCTCCACGTTCTCCGCCCAGGTCGCTCCTCCTGTCGTTCTCCCCCAGGTTCTCCAAGTTCTCCGCAGAGGAGGCCCCTCCTGTCGTTCTCCAGGATCTCCTCCAAGTTCTGCCCCCAGGTGGCTCCTCCTGTCGTTCTCCTCCAGGTTCTCCTCCACGTTCTGTGCCCAGGTTGCTCCTCCTTTCGTTCTCCTCCAGGTTCTCCAAGTTCTCCGCCCAGGTGGCCCCTCCTGTCGTTCTGCCCCCAGGTGGCTCCTCCTGTCGTTCTCCTCCATGTTCTCCAAGTTCTCCGCCCAGGTGGCCCCTCTTGTCGTTCTCCTCCAGGTTCTCCTCCAAGTTCTGTGCCCAGGTCGCTCCTCCTGTCGTTCTCCTCCAGGTTCTCCTCCACATTCTGTGCCCAGGTGGCCCCTCCTGTCGTTCTCCTCCAGGATGTCCTCCACGTTCTGTGCCCAGGTCGCTCCTCCTGTCGTTCTCCTCCAGGTTCTCCTCCACGTTCTGTGCCCAGGTGGCCCCTCCTGTCGTTCTCCAGGATCTCCTCCAAGTTCTGCCCCTAGGTGGCTCCTCCTGTCGTTCTCCTCCAGGATCTCCTCCACGTTCTGTGCCCAGGTCGCTCCTCCTGTCGTTCTCCTCCAGGTTCTCCTCCACGTTCTGTGCCCAGGTCGCTCCTCCTGTCGTTCTCCTCCAGGTTGTCCTCCACGTTCTGTGCCCAGGTCGCTCCTCCTGTCGTTCTCCTCCAGGTTCTCTTCCAAGTTCTTTGCCCAGGTGGCCCCTCCTGTTGTTCTCCGCCAGGTTCTCCGCCCAGGTCGCTCCTCCTGTCCTTCTCCTCCAGGTTCTCCAAGTTCTCCGCCCAGGTGGCCCCTCCTTTCGTTCTCCTCCAGGATCTCCTCCACGTTCTGTGCCCAGGTGGCCCCTCCTGTCGTTCTCCGCCAGGTTCTCCGCTCAGGTGGCCCCTCCTGTCGTTCTCCTCCAGGATCTCCTCCACGTTCTGTGCCCAGGTCGCTCCTCCTGTCGTTCTCCTTCAGGTTATCCTCCAGATGCTGCGCACAGGTTGCCCCCCCTATCGTTCTCCTCTACGTTCTCCGCCCAGGTCGCTCCTCCTGTCGTTCTCCTCCATGTTCTCCGCCCAGGTGGCCCCTCCTGTCGTTCTCCTCCAGGTTCTCCTCCAAGTTCTGTGCCCAGGTCGCTCCTCCTGTCGTTCTCCTGCAGGTTCTCGTCCAAGTTCTGTGCCCAGGTCGCTCCTCCTGTCGTTCTCCTGCAGGTTCTCGTCCACGTTCTGTGCCCAGGTCGCTCCTCCTGTCGTTCTCCTCCAGGTTCTCCTCCAAGTTCTGCCCCCAGGTGGCTCCTCCTGTCGTTCTTCTCCAGGTTCTCCTCCACGTTCTGTGCCCACGTGGCCCCTCCTGTTGTTCTCCTCCAGGTTCTCCGCCCAGGTCGCTCCTCCTGTTGTTCTTCTCCAGGTTCTCCAAGTTCTCCGCCCAGGTGGCCCCTCCTGTCGTTCTCCTCCAGGATCTCCTCCAAGTTCTGCCCCCAACTGGCTCCTCCTGTCGTTCTCCTCCAGGATCTCCTCCACGTTCTGTGCCCAGGTCGCTCCTCCTGTCGTTTTCCTCCAGGTTCTCCTCCAGATGCTGCGCGCAGGTTGTCCCTCCTATCGTTCTCCTCCACGTTCTCCGCCCAGGTCGCTCCTCCTGTCGTTCTCCCCCAGGTTCTCCAAGTTCTCCGCAGAGGTGGCCCCTCCTGTCGTTCTCTTCCTGGTTCTCCTCCACGTTCTGTGCCCAGGTGGCCCCTCCTGTCGTTCTCCTCCAGGATCTCCTCCACGTTCTGTGCCCAGGTCGCTCCTCCTGTCGTTCTCCTCCAGGTTCTCCTCCACGTTCTGTGCCCAGGTGGCCCCTCCTGTCGTTCTCCAGGATCTCCTCCAAGTTCTGCCCCCAGGTGGCTCCTCCTGTCGTTCTTCTCCAGGATCTCCTCCACGTTCTGTGCCCAGGTCGCTCCTCCTGTCGTTCTCCTCCAGGTTCTCCTCCACGTTCTGTGCCCAGGTCGCTCCTCCTGTCGTTCTCCTCCACGTTCTTCCCCAAGGTGGCTCCTCCTGTCGTTCTCCTCCAGGTTCTCTTCCAAGTTCTGTGCCCAGGTCGCTCCTCCTGTAGTTCTCCTCCAGGTTCTCCTCCATGTTCTGTGCCCAGGTCGCTCCTCCTGTCGTTCTCCTCCAGGTTCTCCTCCAAGGTCTGCGCCCAGGTGGCCCCTCCTGTCGTTCTCCGCCAGGTTCTCCGCCCAGGTGTCCCCTCCTGTCGTTCTCCGCCAGGTTCTCCGCCCAGGTTGCTCCTCCTGTCGTTCTCCTCCAGGTTCTCCTCCAAGTTCTGCCCCCAGGTGGCTCCTCCTGTCGTTCTCCTCCAGGTTCTCCTCCACGTTCTGCGCCCAAGTTGCTCCTCCTGTCGTTCTCCTCCAGGTTCTCCTCCACGTTCTGTGCCCAGGTTGCTCCTCCTGTCGTCCTCCTCCAGATTCTCTTCCAAGTTCTGTGCCCAGGTGGCCCCTCCTGTCGTTCTCCGCCAGGTTCTCCACCAAGTTCTGCCCCCAGGTGGCTCCTCCTGTCGTTCTCCTCCACGTTCTGCGCCCAGGTTGCTCCTCCTATCGTTCTCCTCCAGGTTCTCCTCCACGTTCTGTGCCCAGGTTGCTCCTCCTGTCGTTCTTCTCCAGGTTCTCTTCCAAGTTCTGTGCCCAGGTGGCCCCTCCTGTTGTTCTCCGCCAGGTTCTTCACCAAGTTCTCCGCCCAGGTCGCTCCTCCTGTCGTTCTCCTCCAGGATCTCCTCCAAGTTCTGCCCCGAGGTGGCACCTCCTGTCGTTCTCCGCCAGGTTCTTCACCAAGTTCTGCCCCCAGGTGGCTCCTCCTGTCGTTCTCCTCCAGGTTCTCCTCCACGTTCTGCGCCCAGGTTGCTCCTCCTGTCGTTCTCCTCCAGGTTCTCCTCCACGTTCTGCGCCCAGGTTGCTCCTCCTGTCGTTCTCCTCCAGGTTCTCCTCCAAGTTCTGTGCCCAGGTGGCGCCTCCTGTTGTTCTCTGCCAGGTTCTCCGCCCAGGTCGCTCCTCCTGTCGTTCTTCTCCAGGTTCTCCAAGTTCTCCGTCCAGGTGGCCCATCCTGTCGTTCTCCTCCAGGATCTCCTCCACGTTCTGTGCCCAGGTCGCTCCTCCTGTCGTTCTCCTCCAGGTTCTCCTCCAAGTTCTGTGCCCAGGTGGCCCCTGCTGTTGTTCTCTGCCAGGTTCTCCGCCCAGGTCGCTCCTCCTGTCGTTCTCCTCCAGGTTCTCCAAGTTCTCCGCCCAGGTGGCCCCTCCTGTCGTTCTCCTCCAGGATCTCCTCCAAGTTCTGCCCCCAGGTTGCTCCTCCTGTCGTTCTCCTCCAGGTTCTCCTCCACGTTCTGTGCCCAGGTTGCTCCTCCTGTCGTTCTCCTCCAGGTTCTCCAAGTTCTCCGCCCAGGTGGCCCCTCCTGTCGTTCTGCCCCCAGGTGGCACCTCCTGTCGTTCTCCTCCATGTTCTCAAAGTTCTCCGCCCAGGTGTCCCCTCCTGTCGTTCTCCTCCAGGTTCTCCTCCACGTTCTGTGCCCAGGTCGCTCCTCCTGTCGTTCTCCTCCAGGTTCTCCTCCACGTTCTGTGCCCAGGTCGCTCCTCCTGTCGTTCTCCTCCAGGTTCTCCTCCACGTTCTGTGCCCAGGTCGCTCCTCCTGTCGTTCTCCTCCAGGTTCTCTTCCAAGTTCTGTGCCCAGGTGGCCCCTCCTGTTGTTCTCCGCCAGGTTCTCCTCCACGTTCTGTGCCCAGGTCACTCCTCCTGTCGTTCTCCTCCAGGTTCTCTTCCAAGTTCTGTGCCCAGGTGGCCCCTCCTGTTGTTCTCCGCCAGGTTCTCCGCCCAGGTCGCTCCTCCTGTCCTTCTCCTCCAGGTTCTCCAAGTCCTCCGCCCAGGTGACCCCTCCTTTCGTTCTCCTCCAGGATCTCCTCCAAGTTCTGCCCCGAGGTGGCCCCTCCTGTCGTTCTCTTCCTGGTTGTCCTCCACGTTCTGTGCCCAGGTGGCCCCTCCTGTCGTTCTCCTCCAGGATCTCCTCCACGTTCTGTGCCCAGGTCGCTCCTCCTGTCGTTCTCCTCCAGGTTCGCCTCCACGTTCTGTGCCCAGGTGGCCCCTCCTGTCGTTCTCCAGGATCTCCTCCAAGTTCTTCCCCCAGGTGGCTCCTCCTGTCGTTCTCCTCCAGGATCTTCTCCACGTTCTGTGCCCAGGTCGCTCCTCCTGTCGTTCTCCTCCAGGTTCTCCTCCACGTTCTGTGCCCAGGTTGCTCCTCCTGTCGTTCTCCTCCAGGTTCTCTTCCAAGTTCTGTGCCCAGGTGGCCCCTCCTGTTGTTCTCCGCCAGGTTCTCCGCCCTGGTCGCTCCTCCTGTCCTTCTCCTCCAGGTTCTCCAAGTTCTCCGCCCAGGTGGCCCCTCCTGTCGTTCTCCTCCAGGATCTCCTCCACGTTCTGTGCCCAGGTTGCTCCTCCTGTCGTTCTCCTCCAGGTTCTCCAAGTTCTCCGCCCAGGTGGCCCCTCCTGTCGTTCTCCTCCAGGTTCTCCTCCACGTTCTGTGCCCAGGTTGCTCCTCCTGTCGTTCTCCTCCAGGTTCTCCAAGTTCTCCGGCCAGGTGGCCCCTCCTGTCGTTCTGCCCCCAGGTGGCTCCTCCTGTCGTTCTCCTCCATGTTCTCCAAGTTCTGTGCCCAGGTGGCCCCTCCTGTTGTTCTCCGCCAGGTTCTCCGCCCAGGTCGCTCCTCCCGTCCTTCTCCTCCAGGTTCTCCAAGTTCTCCGCCCAGGTGGCCCCTCCTTTCGTTCTCCTCCAGGATCTTCTCCAAGTTCTGCCCCGAGGTGGCCCCTCCTGTCGTTCTCTTCCTGGTTCTCCTCCACGTTCTGTGCCCAGGTGGCCCCTCCTGTCGTTCTCCTCCAGGATCTCCTCCACGTTCTGTGCCCAGGTCGCTCCTCCTGTCGTTCTCCTCCAGGTTCTCCTCCACGTTCTGTGCCCAGGTGGCCCCTCCTGTCGTTCTCCAGGATCTCCTCCAAGTTCTGCCCCCAGGTGGCTCCTCCTGTCGTTCTTCTCCAGGATCTCCTCCACGTTCTGTGCCCAGGTCGCTCCTCCTGTCGTTCTCCTCCAGGTTCTCCTCCACGTTCTGTGCCCAGGTCGCTCCTCCTTTCGTTCTCCTCCACGTTCTGCCCCGAGGTGGCTCCTCCTGTCGTTCTCCTCCATGTTCTCCAAGTTCTCCGCCCAGGTGGCCCCTCCTGTTGTTCTCCGCCAGGTTCTCCGCCCAGGTCGCTCCTCCTGTCCTTCTCCTCCAGGTTCTCCAAGTTCTCCGCACAGGTGGCCCCTCCTTTCGTTCTCCTCCAGGATCTCCTCCAAGTTCTGCCCCGAGGTGGCCCCTCCTGTCGTTCTCTTCCTGGTTCTCCTCCACGTTCTGTGCCCAGGTGGCCCCTCCTGTCGTTCTCCTCCAGGATCTCCTCCACGTTCTGTGCCCAGGTGGCTCCTCCTGTCGTTCTCCTCCAGGTTCTCCTCCACGTTCTGTGCCCAGGTGGACCCTCCTGTCGTTCTCCAGGATCTCCTCCAAGTTCTGCCGCCAGGTGGCTCCTCCTGTCGTTCTCCTCCAGGATCTCCTCCACGTTCTGTGCCCAGGTCGCTCCTCCTGTCGTTCTCCTCCAGGTTCTCCTCCAGATGCTGTGCACAGGTTGTCCCTCCTATCGTTCTCCTCCACGGTCTCCGCCCAGGTTGCTCCTCCTGTCGTTCTCCCCCAGGTTCTCCAAGTTCTACGCAGAGGAGGCCCCTCCTGTCGTTCTCCAGGATCTCCTCCAAGTTCTGCCCCCAGGTGGCTCCTCCTGTCGTTCTCCTCCAGGTTCTCCTCCACGTTCTGTGCCCAGGTTGCTCCTCCTTTCGTTCTCCTCCATGTTCTCCAAGTTCTCCGCCCAGGTGGCCCCTCCTGTCGTTCTGCCCCGAGGTGGCTCCTCCTGTCGTTCTCCTCCATGTTCTCCAAGTTCTCCGCCCAGGTGGCCCCTCCTGTCGTTCTCCTCCAGGTTCTCCTCCAAGTTCTGTGCCCAGGTCGCTCCTCCTGTCGTTCTCCTCCAGGTTCTCCTCCACATTCTGTGCCCAGGTGGCCCCTCCTGTCGTTCTCCTCCAGGATCTCCTCCACGTTCTGTGCCCAGGTAGCTCCTCCTGTCGTTCTTCTTCAGGTTCTCCTCCACGTTCTGTGCCCAGGTCGTTCCTCCTGTCGTTCTCCTCCAGGTTCTCCTCCAAGTTCTGCCCCCAGGTGGATCCTCCTGTCGTTCTCCTCCAGGTTCTCCTCCACGTTCTGCGCCCAGGTTGCTCCTCCTGTCGTTCTCCTCCAGGTTCTCCTCCACGTTCTGTGCCCAGGTTGCTGCTCCTGTCGTTCTCCTCCAGGTTCTCCAAGTTCTCCGCCCAGGTGGCCCCTCCTGTCGTTCTCCTCCAGGTTCTCCTCCACGTTCATTGCCCAGGTTGCTGCTCCAGTCGTTCTCCTCCAGGTTCTCCCAGTTCTCCGCCCAGGTGGCCCCTCCTGTCGTTCTCCTCCAGGATCTCCTCCACGTTCTGTGCCCAGGTCGCTCCTCCTTTCGTTCTCCTCCAGGTTCTCCTCCAGATGCTGCGCACAGGTTGTCCCTCCTATCATTCTCCTCCACGTTCTCCGCCCAGGTCGCTCCTCCTGTCGTTCTCCGCCCAGGTGGCCCCTCCTGTCGTTCTCCAGGATCTCCTCCAAGTTCTGACCCCAGGTGGCTCCTCCTGTCGTTCTCCTCCAGGTTCTCCTCCAAGTTCTGTGCCCAGGTGGCGCCTCCTGTTGTTCTCTGCCAGGTTCTCCGCCCAGGTCGCTCCTCCTGTCGTTCTTCTCCAGGTTCTCCAAGTTCTCCGTCCAGGTGGCCCATCCTGTCGTTCTCCTCCAGGATCTCCTCCACGTTCTGTGCCCAGGTCGCTCCTCCTGTCGTTCTCCTCCAGGTTCTCCTCCAAGTTCTGTGCCCAGGTGGGCCCTGCTATTGTTCTCTGCCAGGTTCTCCGCCCAGGTCGCTCCTCCTGTCGTTCTCCTCCAGGTTCTCCAAGTTCTCCGCCCAGGTGGCCCCTCCTGTCGTTCTCCTCCAGGATCTCCTCCAAGTTCTGCCCCCAGGTGGCTCCTCCTGTCGTTCTCCTCCAGGTTCTCCTCCACGTTCTGTGCCCAGGTTGCTCCTCCTGTCGTTCTCCTCCAGGTTCTCCAAGTTCTCCGCACAGGTGGCCCCTCCTGTCGTTCTGCCCCAAGGTGGCACCTCATGTCGTTCTCCTCCATGTTCTCAAAGTTCTCCGCCCAGGTGTCCCCTCCTGTCGTTCTCCTCCAGGTTCTCCTCCAAGTTCTGTGCCCAGGTCGCTCCTCCTGTCGTTCTCCTCCAGGTTCTCCTCCACGTTCTGTGCCCAGGTCGCTCCTCCTGTCGTTCTCCTCCAGGTTCTCCTCCACGTTCTGTGCCCAGGTCGCTCCTCCTGTCGTTCTCCTCCAGGTTCTCCTCCACGTTCTGTGCCCAGGTCGCTCCTCCTGTCGTTCTCCTCCAGGTTCTCTTCCAAGTTCTGTGCCCAGGTGGCCCCTCCTGTTGTTCTCCGCCAGGTTCTCCTCCACGTTCTGTGCCCAGGTCACTCCTCCTGTCGTTCTCCTCCAGGTTCTCTTCCAAGTTCTGTGCCCAGGTGGCCCCTCCTGTTGTTCTCCGCCAGGTTCTCCGCCCAGGTCGCTCCTCCTGTCCTTCTCCTCCAGGTTCTCCAAGTTCTCCGCCCAGGTGGCCCCTCCTTTCGTTCTCCTCCAGGATCTCCTCCAAGTTCTGCCCCGAGGTGGCCCCTCCTGTCGTTCTCTTCCTGGTTGTCCTCCACGTTCTGTGCCCAGGTGGCCCCTCCTGTCGTTCTCCTCCAGGATCTCCTCCACGTTCTGTGCCCAGGTCGCTCCTCCTGTCGTTCTCCTCCAGGATCTCCTCCAAGTTCTGCCCCGAGTTGGCCCCTCCTGTCGTTCTCTTCCTGGTTGTCCTCCACGTTCTGTGCCCAGGTGGCCCCTCCTGTCGTTCTCCTCCAGGTTCTCCTCCACGTTCTGTGCCCAGGTCGCTCCTCCTGTCGTTCTCCTCCAGGTTCTCCTCCACGTTCTGTGCCCAGGTTGCTCCTCCTGTCATTCTCCTCCAGGTTCTCTTCCAAGTTCTGTGCCCAGGTGGCCCCTCCTGTTGTTCTCCGCCAGGTTCTCCGCCCAGGTCGCTCCTCCTGTCCTTCTCCTCCAGGTTCTCCAAGTTCTCCGCCCAGGTGGCCCCTCCTTTCGTTCTCCTCCAGGATCTCCTCCAAGTTCTGCCCCGAGGTGGCCCCTCCTGTCGTTCTCCTCCAGGATCTCCTCCACGTTCTGTGCCCAGGTTGCTCCTCCTGTCGTTCTCCTCCAGGTTCTCCAAGTTCTCCGCCCAGGTGGCCCCTCCTGTCGTTCTCCTCCAGGTTCTCTTCCACGTTCTGTGCCCAGGTTGCTCCTCCTGTCGTTCTCCTCCAGGTTCTCCAAGTTCTCCGGCCAGGTGGCCCCTCCTGTCGTTCTCCGCCAGGTTCTCCGCCCAGGTCGCTCCTCCTGTCCTTCTCCTCCAGGTTCTCCAAGTTCTCCGCCCAGGTGGCCCCTCCTTTCGTTCTCCTCCAGGATCTTCTCCAAGTTCTGCCCCGAGGTGGCCCCTCCTGTCGTTCTCTTCCTGGTTCTCCTCCACGTTCTGTGCCCAGGTGGCCCCTCCTGTCGTTCTCCGCCAGGTTCTCCACCAAGTTCTGCCCCCAGGTGGCTCCTCCTGTCGTTCTCCTCCACGTTCTGCACCCAGGTTGCTCCTCCTATCGTTCTCCTCCAGGTTCTCCCCCACGTTCTGTTCCCAGGTTGCTCCTCCTGTCGTTCTTCTCCAGGTTCTCTTCCAAGTTCTGTGCCCAGGTGGCCCCTCCTGTTGTTCTCCGCCAGGTTCTCCGCCCAGGTCGCTCCTCCTGTCGTTCTCCTCCAGGATCTTCTCCAAGTTCTTCCCCGAGGTGGCACCTCCTGTCGTTCTCCGCCAGGTTCTTCACCAAGTTCTGCCCCCAGGTGGCTCCTCCTGTCGTTCTCCTCCAGGTTCTCCTCCACGTTCTGCGCCCAGGTTGCTCCTCCTGTCGTTCTCCTCCAGGTTCTCCTCCACGTTCTGCGCCCAGGTTGCTCCTCCTGTCGTTCTCCTCCAGGTTCTCCTCCAAGTTCTGTGCCCAGGTGGCGCCTCCTGTTGTTCTCTGCCAGGTTCTCCGCCCAGGTCGCTCCTCCTGTCGTTCTTCTCCAGGTTCTCCAAGTTCTCCGTCCAGGTGGCCCCTCCTGTCGTTCTCCTCCAGGATCTCCTCCACGTTCTGTGCCCAGGTCGCTCCTCCTGTCGTTCTCCTCCAGGTTCTCTTCCAAGTTCTGTGCCCAGGTGGCCCCTCCTGTTGTTCTCTGCCAGGTTCTCCGCCCAGGTCGCTCCTCCTGTCGTTCTCCTCCAGGATCTCCTCCAAGTTCTGCCCCCAGGTGGCTCCTCCTGTCGTTCTCCTCCAGGTTCTCCTCCACGTTCTGTGCCCAGGTTTCTCCTCCTGTCGTTCTCCTCCATGTTCTCAAAGTTCTCCGCCCAGGTGTCCCCTCCTGTCGTTCTCCTCCAGGTTCTCCTCCAAGTTCTGTGCCCAGGTCGCTCCTCCTGTCGTTCTCCTCCAGGTTCTCCTCCACGTTCTGTGCCCAGGTCGCTCCTCCTGTTGTTCTCCTCCACGTTCTCCTCCACGTTCTGTGCCCAGGTCGCTCCTCCTGTCGTTCTCCTCCAGGTTCTCCTCCACGTTCTGTGCCCAGGTCGCTCCTCCTGTCGTTCTCCTCCAGGTTCTCTTCCAAGTTCTGTGCCCAGGTGGCCCCTCCTGTTGTTCTCCGCCAGGTTCTCCGCCCAGGTCGCTCCTCCTGTCCTTCTCCTCCAGGTTCTCCAAGTTCTCCGCCCAGGTGGCCCCTCCTTTCGTTCTCCTCCAGGATCTTCTCCAAGTTCTGCCCCGAGGTGGCCCCTCCTGTCGTTCTCTTCCTGGTTCTCCTCCACGTTCTGTGCCCAGGTGGCCCCTCCTGTCGTTCTCCTCCAGGATCTCCTCCACGTTCTGTGCCCAGGTCGCTCCTCCTGTCGTTCTCCTCCAGGTTCTCCTCCACGTTCTGTGCCCAGGTGGCCCCTCCTGTCGTTCTCCAGGATCTCCTCCAAGTTCTGCCCCCAGGTGGCTCCTCCTGTCGTTCTTCTCCAGGATCTCCTTCACGTTCTGTGCCCAGGTCGCTCCTCCTGTCGTTCTCCTCCAGGTTCTCCTCCACGTTCTCTGCCCAGGTCGCTCCTCCTGTCGTTCTCCTCCACGTTCTGCCCCCAGGTGGCTCCTCCTGTCGTTCTCCTCCATGTTCTCCAAGTTCTCCGCCCAGGTGTCCCCTCCTGTTGTTCTCCGCCAGGTTCTCGGCCCAGGTCGCTCCTCCTGTCCTTCTCCTCCAGGTTCTCCAAGTTCTCCGCCCAGGTGGCCCCTCCTTTCGTTCTCCTCCAGGATCTCCTCCAAGTTCTGCCCCGAGGTGGCCCCTCCTGTCGTTCTCTTCCTGGTTCTCCTCCACGTTCTGTTCCCAGGTGGCCCCTCCTGTCGTTCTCCTCCAGGATCTCCTCCACGTTCTGTGCCCAGGTCGCTCCTCCTGTCGTTCTTCTCCAGGTTCTCCTCCACGTTCTGTGCCCAGGTGGACCCTCCTGTCGTGCTCCAGGTTCTCCTCCAAGTTCTGCCGCCAGGTGGCTCCTCCTGTCGTTCTTCTTCAGGTTCTCCTCCACGTTCTGTGCCCAGGTCGTTCCTCCTGTCGTTCTCCTCCAGGTTCTCCTCCACGTTCTGCGCCCAGGTTGCTCCTCCTGTCGTTCTCCTCCAGGTTCTCCTCCACGTTCTGTGCCCAGGTTGCTGCTCCTGTAGTTCTCCTCCAGGTTCTCCAAGTTCTCCGCCCAGGTGGCCCCTCCTGTCGTTCTGCCCCCAGGTGGCACCTCCTGTCGTTCTCCTCCATGTTCTCAAAGTTCTCCGCCCAGGTGTCCCCTCCTGTCGTTCTCCTCCAGGTTCTCCTCCAAGTTCTGTGCCCAGGTCGCTCCTCCTGTCGTTCTCCTCCAGGTTCTCCTCCACGTTCTGTGCCCAGGTCGCTCCTCCTGTTGTTCTCCTCCAGGTTCTCCTCCACGTTCTGTGCCCAGGTGGCCCCTCCTGTTGTTCTCCGCCGGGTTCTCCTCCACGTTCTGTGCCCAGGTCACTCCTCCTGTCGTTCTCCTCCAGGTTCTCTTCCAAGTTCTGTGCCCAGGTGGCCCCTCCTGTTGTTCTCCGCCAGGTTCTCCGCCCAGGTCGCTCCTCCTGTCCTTCTCCTCCAGGTTCTCCAAGTTCTCCGCCCAGGTGGCCCCTCCTTTCGTTCTCCTCCAGGATCTTCTCCAAGTTCTGCCCCGAGGTGGCTCCTCCTGTCGTTCTCTTCCTGGTTCTTCTCCACGTTCTGTGCCCAGGTGGCCCCTCCTGTCGTTCTCCTCCAGGATCTCCTCCACGTTCTGTGCCCAGGTCGCTCCTCCTGTCGTTCTCCTCCAGGTTCTCCTCCACGTTCTGTGCCCAGGTGGCCCCTCCTGTCGTTCTCCAGGATCTCCTCCAAGTTCTGCCCCCAGGTGGCTCCTCCTGTCGTTCTTCTCCAGGATCTCCCCCACGTTCTGTGCCCAGGTCGCTCCTCCTGTCGTTCTCCTCCAGGTTCTCCTCCACGTTCTCTGCCCAGGTCGCTCCTCCTGTCGTTCTCCTCCACGTTCTGCCCCCAGGTGGCTCCTCCTGTCGTTCTCCTCCATGTTCTCCAAGTTCTCCGCCCAGGTGGCCCCTCCTGTTGTTCTCCGCCAGGTTCTCCGCCCAGGTCGCTCCTCCTGTCCTTCTCCTCCAGGTTCTCCAAGTTCTCCGCCCAGGTGGCCCCTCCTTTCGTTCTCCTCCAGGATCTCCTCCAAGTTCTGCCCCGAGGTGGCCCCTCCTGTCGTTCTCTTCCTGGTTCTCCTCCACGTTCTGTTCCCAGGTGGCCCCTCCTGTCGTTCTCCTCCAGGATCTCCTCCACGTTCTGTGCCCAGGTCGCTCCTCCTGTCGTTCTCCTCCAGGTTCTCCTCCACGTTCTGTGCCCAGGTGGACCCTCCTGTCGTTCTCCAGGATCTCCTCCAAGTTCTGCCGCCAGGTGGCTCCTCCTGTCGTTCTCCTCCAGGATCTCCTCCACGTTCTGTGCCCAGGTCGCTCCTCCTGTCGTTCTCCTCCAGGTTCTCCTCCAGATGCTGCGCACAGGTTGTCCCTCCTATCATTCTCCTCCACGTTCTCCGCCCAGGTCGCTCCTCCTGTCGTTCTCCGCCCAGGTGGCCCCTCCTGTCGTTCTCCAGGATCTCGTCCAAGTTCTGACCCCAGGTGGCTCCTCCTGTCGTTCTCCTCCAGGTTCTCCTGCACGTTCTGTGCCCAGGTTGCTCCTCCTGTCGTTCTCCTCCAGGTTCTCCAAGTTCTCCGCCCAGGTGGCCCCTCCTGTCGTTCTGCCCCCAGGTGGCTCCTCCTGTCGTTCTCCTCCAGGTTCTCCAAGTTCTCCGCCCAGGTTGCCCCTCCTGTCGTTCTCCTCCAGGATCTCCTCCACGTTCTGTGCCCAGGTAGCTCCTCCTGTCGTTCTTCTTCAGGTTCTCCTCCACGTTCTGTGCCCAGGTCGCTCCTCCTGTCGTTCTCCTCCAGGTTCTCCTCCACGTTCTGTGCCCAGGTGGCCCCTCCTGTCGTTCTCCAGGATCTCCTCCAAGTTCTGCCCCCAGGTGGCTCCTCCTGTCGTTCTTCTCCAGGATCTCCTCCACGTTCTGTGCCCAGGTCGCTCCTCCTGTCGTTCTCCTCCAGGTTCTCCTCCACGTTCTCTGCCCAGGTCGCTCCTCCTGTCGTTCTCCTCCACGTTCTGCCCCCAGGTGGCTCCTCCTGTCGTTCTCCTCCATGTTCTCCAAGTTCTCCGCCCAGGTGGCCCCTCCTGTTGTTCTCCGCCAGGTTCTCCGCCCAGGTCGCTCCTCCTGTCCTTCTCCTCCAGGTTCTCCAAGTTCTCCGCCCAGGTGGCCCCTCCTTTCGTTCTCCTCCAGGATCTCCTCCAAGTTCTGCCCCGAGGTGGCCCCTCCTGTCGTTCTCTTCCTGGTTCTCCTCCACGTTCTGTTCCCAGGTGGCCCCTCCTGTCGTTCTCCTCCAGGATCTCCTCCACGTTCTGTGCCCAGGTCGCTCCTCCTGTCGTTCTCCTCCAGGTTCTCCTCCACGTTCTGTGCCCAGGTGGACCCTCCTGTCGTTCTCCGGGATCTCCTCCAAGTTCTGCCGCCAGGTGGCTCCTCCTGTCGTTCTCCTCCAGGATCTCCTCCACGTTCTGTGCCCAGGTCGCTCCTCCTGTCGTTCTCCTCCAGGTTCTCCTCCAGATGCTGCGCACAGGTTGTCCCTCCTATCATTCTCCTCTACGTTCTCCGCCCAGGTCGCTCCTCCTGTCGTTCTCCGCCCAGGTGGCCCCTCCTGTCGTTCTCCAGGATCTCCTCCAAGTTCTGACCCCAGGTGGCTCCTCCTGTCGTTCTCCTCCAGGTTCTCCTGCACGTTCTGTGCCCAGGTTGCTCCTCCTGTCGTTCTCCTCCAGGTTCTCCAAGTTCTCCGCCCAGGTGGCCCCTCCTGTCGTTCTGCCCCCAGGTGGCTCCTCCTGTCGTTCTCCTCCAGGTTCTCCAAGTTCTCCGCCCAGGTTGCCCCTCCTGTCGTTCTCCTCCAGGATCTCCTCCACGTTCTGTGCCCAGGTAGCTCCTCCTGTCGTTCTTCTTCAGGTTCTCCTCCACGTTCTGTGCCCAGGTCGTTCCTCCTGTCGTTCTCCTCCAGGTTCTCTTCCAAGTTCTGTGCCCAGGTGGCCCCTCCTGTTGTTCTCCGCCAGGTTCTCCGCCCAGGTCGCTCCTCCTGTCCTTCTCCTCCAGGTTCTCCAAGTTCTCCGCCCAGGTGGCCCCTCCTTTCGTTCTCCTCCAGGATCTTCTCCAAGTTCTGCCCCGAGGTGGCCCCTCCTGTCGTTCTCTTCCTGGTTCTCCTCCACGTTCTGTGCCCAGGTGGCCCCTCCTGTCGTTCTCCTCCAGGATCTCCTCCACGTTCTGTGCCCAGGTCGCTCCTCCTGTCGTTCTCCTCCAGGTTCTCCTCCACGTTCTGTGCCCAGGTGGCCCCTCCTGTCGTTCTCCAGGATCTCCTCCAAGTTCTGCCCCCAGGTGGCTCCTCCTGTCGTTCTCCTCCAGGTTCTCCAAGTTCTCCGCCCAGGTGGCCCCTCCTGTCGTTCTGCCCCCAGGTGGCACCTCCTGTCGTTCTCCTCCATGTTCTCAAAGTTCTCCGCCCAGGTGTCCCCTCCTGTCGTTCTCCTCCAGGTTCTCCTCCAAGTTCTGTGCCCAGGTCGCTCCTCCTGTCGTTCTCCTCCAGGTTCTCCTCCACGTTCTGTGCCCAGGTCGCTCCTCCTGTTGTTCTCCTCCAGGTTCTCCTCCACGTTCTGTGCCCAGGTGGCCCCTCCTGTTGTTCTCCGCCAGGTTCTCCTCCACGTTCTGTGCCCAGGTCACTCCTCCTGTCGTTCTCCTCCAGGTTCTCTTCCAAGTTCTGTGCCCAGGTGGCCCCTCCTGTTGTTCTCCGCCAGGTTCTCCGCCCAGGTCGCTCCTCCTGTCCTTCTCCTCCAGGTTCTCCAAGTTCTCCGCCCAGGTGGCCCCTCCTTTCGTTCTCCTCCAGGATCTTCTCCAAGTTCTGCCCCGAGGTGGCCCCTCCTGTCGTTCTCTTCCTGGTTCTCCTCCACGTTCTGTGCCCAGGTGGCCCCTCCTGTCGTTCTCCTCCAGGATCTCCTCCACGTTCTGTGCCCAGGTCGCTCCTCCTGTCGTTCTCCTCCAGGTTCTCCTCCACGTTCTGTGCCCAGGTGGCCCCTCCTGTCGTTCTCCAGGATCTCCTCCAAGTTCTGCCCCCAGGTGGCTCCTCCTGTCGTTCTTCTCCAGGATCTCCTCCACGTTCTGTGCCCAGGTCGCTACTCCTGTCGTTCTCCTCCAGGTTCTCCTCCACGTTCTCTGCCCAGGTCGCTCCTCCTGTCGTTCTCCTCCACGTTCTGCCCCCAGGTGGCTCTTCCTGTCGTTCTCCTCCATGTTCTCCAAGTTCTCCGCCCAGGTGGCCCCTCCTGTTGTTCTCCGCCAGGTTCTCCGCCCAGGTCGCTCCTCCTGTCCTTCTCCTCCAGGTTCTCCAAGTTCTCCGCCCAGGTGGCCCCTCCTTTCGTTCTCCTCCAGGATCTCCTCCAAGTTCTGCCCCGAGGTGGCCCCTCCTGTCGTTCTCTTCCTGGTTCTCCTCCACGTTCTGTTCCCAGGTGGCCCCTCCTGTCGTTCTCCTCCAGGATCTCCTCCACGTTCTGTGCCCAGGTCGCTCCTCCTGTCGTTCTCCTCCAGGTTCTCCTCCACGTTCTGTGCCCAGGTGGACCCTCCTGTCGTTCTCCAGGATCTCCTCCAAGTTCTGCCGCCAGGTGGCTCCTCCTGTCGTTCTCCTCCAGGATCTCCTCCACGTTCTGTGCCCAGGTCGCTCCTCCTGTCGTTCTCCTCCAGGTTCTCCTCCAGATGCTGCGCACAGGTTGTCCCTCCTATCATTCTCCTCCACGTTCTCCGCCCAGGTCGCTCCTCCTGTCGTTCTCCGCCCAGGTGGCCCCTCCTGTCGTTCTCCAGGATCTCCTCCAAGTTCTGACCCCAGGTGGCTCCTCCTGTCGTTCTCCTCCAGGTTCTCCTGCACGTTCTGTGCCCAGGTTGCTCCTCCTGTCGTTCTCCTCCAGGTTCTCCAAGTTCTCCGCCCAGGTGGCCCCTCCTGTCGTTCTGCCCCCAGGTGGCTCCTCCTGTCGTTCTCCTCCAGGTTCTCCAAGTTCTCCGCCCAGGTTGCCCCTCCTGTCGTTCTCCTCCAGGATCTCCTCCACGTTCTGTGCCCAGGTAGCTCCTCCTGTCGTTCTTCTTCAGGTTCTCCTCCACGTTCTGTGCCCAGGTCGTTCCTCCTGTCGTTCTCCTCCAGGTTCTCCTCCAAGTTCTGCCCCCAGGTGGATCCTCCTGTCGTTCTCCTCCAGGTTCTCCTCCACGTTCTGCGCCCAGGTTGCTCCTCCTGTCGTTCTCCTCCAGGTTCTCCTCCACGTTCTGTTCCCAGGTTGCTGCTCCTGTCGTTCTCCTCCAGGTTCTCCAAGTTCTCCGCCCAGGTGGCTCCTCCTGTCGTTCTCCTCCAGATGCTGCGCACAGGTTGCCCCTCCTATCGTTCTCCTCCACGTTCTCCGCCCAGGTCGCTCCTCCTGTCGTTCTCCTCCAGGTTCTCCAAGTTCTCCGCCCAGGTGGCCCCTCCTGTCGTTCTCCAGGATCTCCTCCAAGTTCTGCCCCCAGGTTGCTCCTCCTGTCGTTCTCCTCCATGTTCTCCAAGTTCTCCGCCCAGGTGGCCCCTCCTGTCATTCTCCTCCAGGTTCTCCTCCAAGTTCTGTGCCCAGGTCGCTCCTCCTGTCGTTCTCCTCCAGGTTCTCCTCCACGTTCTGTGCCCAGGTCGCTCCTCCTGTCGTTCTTCTCCAGGTTCTCCTCCAAGTTCTGCCCCCAGGTGGCTCCTCCTTTCGGTCTCCTCCAGGTTCTCCTTCACGTTCTGTGCCCAGGTTGCTCCTCCTGTCGTTCTCCTCCAGGTTCTCCTCCACGTTCTGTGCCCAGGTTGCTCCTCCTGTCGTTCTCCTCCAGGTTCTCTTCCAAGTTCTGTGCCCAGGTAGCCCCTCCTGTTGTTCTCCGCCAGGTTCTCCTCCAAGTTCTGCCCCCAGGTGGCTCCTCCTGTCGTTCTCCTCCAGGTTCTCCTCCACGTTCTGTGCCCAGGTTGCTCCTGCTCTCGTTCTCCTCCAGGTTCTCCTCCAAGTTCTGCCCCCAGGTGGCTCCTCCTGTCGTTCTCCTCCAGGTTCTCCTACACGTTCTGTGCCCAGGTTCCTCCTCCTGTCGTTCTCCTCCAGGTTCTCCAAGTTCTCCGCCCAGGTGGCCCCTCCTGTCGTTCTGCCCCCAGGTGGCTCCTCCTGTCATTCTCCTCCATGTTCTCCAAGTTCTCCGCCCAGGTGGCCCCTCCTGTCGTTCTCCTCCAGGTTCTCCTCCAAGTTCTGTGCCCAGGTCGCTCCTCCTGTCGTTCTCCTCCAGGTTCTCCTCCACGTTCTGTGCCCAGGTCGCTCCTACTGTCGTTCTCTTCCAGGTTCTCCTCCAAGTTCTGCCCCCAGGTGGCTCCTCCTTTCATTCTCCTCCAGGTTCTCCTTCACGTTCTGTGCCCAGGTTGCTCCTCCTGTCCTTCTCCTCCAGGTTCTCCTCCACGTTCTGTGCCCAGGTTGCTCCTCCTGTCGTTCTCCTCCAGGTTCTCTTCCAAGTTCTGTGCCCAGGTTTCCCCTCCTGTTGTTCTCCGCCAGGTTCTCCTCCAAGTTCTGCCCCCAGGTGGCTCCTCCTGTCGTTCTCCTCCACGTTCTGTGCCCAGGTTGCTCCTCCTGTCGTTCTCCTCCAGGTTGTCCTCCACGTTCTGTGCCCAGGTTGCTCCTCCTGTCGTTCTCCTCCAGGTTCTCTTCCAAGTTCTGTGCCCAGGTAGCCCCTCCTGTTGTTCTCCGCCAGGTTCTCCTCCAACTTCTGCCCCCAGGTGGCTCCTCCTGTCGTTCTCCTCCAGGTTCTCCTCCTTGTTCTGCGCCCAGGTTGCTCCTCCTGTCGTTCTCCTCCAGGTTCTCCTCCAAGTTCTGCCCCCAGGTGGCTCCTCCTGTCGTTCTCCTCCAGGTTCTCCTCCACGTTCTGCGCCCAGGTTTCTCCTCCTGTCGTTCTCCTCCAGGTTCTCCTCCAAGTTCTGCCCCCAGGTGGCTCCTCCTGTCGTTCTCCTCCAGGTTCTCTTCCAAGTTCTGTGCCCAGGTCGCTCCTCCTGTAGTTCTCCTCCAGGTTCTCCTCCATGTTCTGTGCCCAGGTCGCTCCTCCTGTCGTTCTCCTCCAGGTTCTCCTCCAAGGTCTGCGCCCAGGTGGCCCCTCCTGTCGTTCTCCGCCAGGTTCTCCGCCCAGGTGTCCCCTCCTGTCGTTCTCCGCCAGGTTCTCTGCCCAGGTCGCTCCTCCTGTCGTTCTTCTTCAGGTTCTCCTCCACGTTCTGTGCCCAGGTCGCTCCTCCTGTCGTTCTCCTCCAGGTTCTCTTCCAAGTTCTGTGCCCAGGTAGCCCCTCCTGTTGTTCTCCGCCAGGTTTTCCTCCAAGTTCTGCCCCCAGGTAGCTCCTCCTGTCGTTCTCCTCCAGGTTCTCCTCCACGTTCTGTGCCCAGGTTGCTCCTCCTGTCGTTCTCCTCCAGGTTGTCTTCCAAGTTCTGTGCCCAGGTAGCCCCTCCTGTTGTTCTCCGCCAGGTTCTCCTACAAGTTCTGCCCCCAGGTGGCTCCTCCTGTCGTTCTCCTCCACGTTCTGCGCCCAGGTTGCTCCTCCTATCGTTCTCCTCCAGGTTCTCCTCCAAGTTCTGCCCCCAGGTGGCTCCTGCTGTCGTTCTCCTCCAGGTTCTCCTCCACATTCTGTGCCAAGGTTGCTCCTCCTGTCGTTCTCCTCCAGGTTCTCCTCCACGTTCTGTGCCCAGGTTCCTCCTCCTGTCGTTCTCCTCCAGGTTCTCCAAGTTCTCCGCCCAGGTGGCCCCTCCTGTCGTTCTGCCCCAGGTGGCTCCTCCTGTCGTTCTCCTCCATGTTCTCCAAGTTCTCCGCCCAGGTGGCCCCTCCTGTCGTTCTCCTCCAGGTTCTCCTCCAAGTTCTGTGCCCAGGTCGCTCCTCCTGTCGTTCTCCTCCAGGTTCTCCTCCACGTTCTTTGCCCAGGTCGCTCCTACTGTCGTTCTCCTCCAGGTTCTCCTCCAAGTTCTGCCCCCAGGTGGCTCCTCCTTTCGTTCTCCTCCAGGTTCTCCTTTACGTTCTGTGCCCAGGTTGCTCCTCCAGGTTCTCCTCCACGTTCTGTGCCCAGGTTGCTCCTCCTGTCGTTCTCCTCCAGGTTCTCTTACAAGTTCTGTGCCCAGGTAGCCCCTCCTGTTGTTCTCCGCCAGGTTCTCCTCCAAGTTCTGCCCCCAGGTGGCTCCTCCTGTCGTTCTCCTCCAGGTTCTCCTCCACGTTCTGTGCCCAGGTTGCTCCTCCTGTCGTTCTCCTCCAGGTTCTCCTCCAAGTTCTGCCCCCAGGTGGCTCCTCCTGTCGTTCTCCTCCAGGTTCTCCACCACGTTCTGTGCCCAGGTTCCTCCTCCTGTCGTTCTCCTCCAGGTTCTCCTCCACGTTCTGTGCCCAGGTTGCTCCTCCTGTCGTTCTCCTCCAGGTTCTCTTCCAAGTTCTGTGCCCAGTTGGCCCCTCCTGTTGTTCTCCGCCAGGTTCTCCACCAAGTTCTGCCCCCAGGTGGCTCCTCCTGTCGTTCTCCTCCAGGTTCTCCTCCACGTTCTGCGCCCAGGTGGCTTCTCCTGTCGTTCTCCTCCAGGTTCTCCAAGTTCTCCGCCCAGGTGACCCCTCCTGTCGTTCTCCTCCAGGATCTCCTCCAAGTTCTGCCCCGAGGTGGCCCCTCCTGTCGTTCTCTTCCTGGTTCTCCTCCACGTTCTGTGCCCAGGTTGCTGCTCCTGTCGTTCTCCTCCAGGTTCTCCAAGTTCTCCGCCCAGATGGCCCCTCCTGTCGTTCGCCTCCAGGTTCTCCTCCACGTTCTGTGCCCAGGTTGCTGCTCCAGTCGTTCTCCTCCAGGTTCTCTTCCAAGTTCTGTGCCCAGGTGGCCCCTCCTGTTGTTCTCCGCCAGGTTCTCCTTTAAGTTCTGCCCCCAGGTGGCTCCTCCTGTCGTTCTCCTCCAGGTTCTCTGCCACGTTCTGTGCCCAGGTTGCTCCTCCTGTCGTTCTCCTCCAGGTTCTCCTCCACGTTCTGTGCCCAGGTTGCTCCTCCTGTCGTTCTCCTCCAGGTTCTCCTCCACGTTCTGTGCCCAGGTTACTCCTCCTGTCGTTCTCCTCCAGGTTCTCTTCCAAGTTCTGTGCCCAGGTGGCCCCTCCTGTTGTTCTCCGCCAGGTTCTCCTCCAAGTTCTTCCCCCAGGTGGCTCCTCCTGTCGTTCTCCTCCAGGTTCTCCAAGTTCTCCGCCCAGGTGACCCCTCCTGTCGTTCTCCTCCAGGATCTCCTCCAAGTTCTGCGCCCAGGTGGCCCCTCCTGTCGTTCTCCCCCAGGTTCTCCTCCAGGTTCTGCGCACGGGTAGCCCCTCCTTAACTCACTGAGCTACAGATCAGATAAAAAGAAATAAATTCGTCGTCCCTTTGGCATCGTAGTTCCTGAAGTGACCACACAGGCGGAGCCAAGGCGGAGTCTGGGTGGAGTCAGGGCGGAGAGTAGGCGGGGAGGTGGGTGGCGGCCTCCCCCCTCTACTCCCCCACCTCCCCCCACCGCCCACCACACCTTCCCCCGCCCGACGAGTTCTTCGAGTCTCCATGAGTTCCTCGAGTCTCGACAGGTTTTCCCGAGTTTCTTGAGTTTCCACAAGGTCGGAGGCAGAACAAGTTGTCATGAAGAGGTGTTGAAGTCGGCCAGCATGGAGTGACTTTTTACAGCGACTAGAAGGAAGACGACTAGAAGAGCACGTCTTTAACCACCATCCATAACATCCATGGAGTCGGCTCCAGAGAAATGAAATGAGAAATGAAGGGAGGTCAACTTTTATCAACCTCCATCCAGATGTTCAACTTGATATCTTTACTTGGAGATTTTTAGCACCATGAATCTTTAGTATCACACTTTATTATCATTTATTAGGACTGTAATGGAATCCACCAGCAGATTTAGTTTTTGTTGACAAACTTTATTCTTGTCGTCGTGGGACTGCAGTATTTTAAACTGTTCCTTCTATTTGACCTCATGTTTGTTAGTTTTAGTGGAGAATCTTATTTTAGTTGTCGATTAGTCTCTTAAAAACCAAATAATAAATTGGATTAGTCAAGAGGTTTAAATTTCTTACTTTGTCATATTTTAAATATGACAAAAAATATATAAAGCGTCTTGAGACAATTTGACCTGTAATTGGCGTTATATAAATAAAACTGAATTTAAATTGTATGTGTCTTGTAATGTTGGAGTAATTCAGCCATATATGTTGCAAAACATTTTCTTTGTCCATTAATCTGTCGTTTTCTCCAGTAATTCATTTCTTGTTTTGGTTTATAAAATGTCAAACCCAAATATATTCAGTTTACCATCATAAAAACCAAAAAGATTTACATTCATGATGCAGGAATCAGACACTTTTTCACTTTTTATCTTAGTTTAGTCAGAAAGATAGTTGATAATGTGTGAATTGTTGCAGCTTGTGAGCCGTAGAAGGTTTTAATCTTTGGGGCCGAGTGTCAAAAAACATTTAGAAACCATCATCAACAAAACGCTCAACAAAGATTTGAACATCATTAAAGGGAAATCCAACTTTTGCATGACAATGTCTAATTAAAGGACATTTATTTCCAACATAAATGTGTGATATTCATCCTCTGGAACTTTCTCCAGTCTTCCACCTGGACTGGTTTGGTCGGGAGCATGTGCAACAAACATTTGAAAAACTGCACTTTAACATCAATGAATGACACTGAAGTTTAATCTCTACATAAATGAGACTGAGTCTGGATGTGCTGCTCTGTCATTAACTCCTAAGTTTAGGGAAAGTTCAAACAAAAGAGGACAGTTCAGATAAGACTTGAGAATGAGCTTATTTTGAACAAACATCTCAGACTTTCTGAGCTTCAGCACGAATAGCAAGATATTTTAACAAGTAACTCAAGAGATCCAGAAGTTGGAGAGTCAGCTTTAGCTGAGCCAAAGAACATGTGGGACGCTAACCTAGCAAACATTTCAGACTTTTCTCTGTGAATTCTGAGAAATAATTTCCTATTTAATGACAGAGCTACACATCTTAATTCAGTCTCACTCAGACTCTAATTCAGTGTCATCCATCCATATTAAAGTGCAGTTACCCAAAATGTTTGTTGCATGAGCTCCAACAAAACCTGTCCAGGTAGAAGGCCACTTTGACAAACAGGAAGTGGACGATTCCAAGCAGATTGATAGAAGGGGGAACCGGACTGTACTAAGTTTGGTTGAGTAAAGAGGGGTGTTTTGTGGGTTTTTAAGGTTGATAATGATTATTAGTGAGACATTTGGAGTAGATATTCATTTGCAGTAAATGAAAGTATTTAAAATCTTGGAGTTTAACTTAGAAGAACACAAACTCTAACAGAAAACTTTGTTGAAACGTTTTTGTTTTGTTTACAGATGTTAAAAGAGTTTTATTCGTGACGTATAACCAATCAAATCACTCCAGAAGACAGAGCGACCACAGGTAGATAAAGGTTCAGAGCCAAAGTAGCACCATTTTTAAATGTATTTATTACCGTAAATCAGTAAAAAAAAAAAAAAAAAATACTGATAATCAGTAAATCAGTCAGGCCATAATTACTACAATTCTACAGTTGATGTCTCTTTCCTTTGACTTATTTGTACAATATATGATGTATATTATGCCGTTTTTTCATCCCAAAGGCTATACTATGATGTTTTCTAAGAGACATACGATGCTACTCTGGTTGTTCTGGCCCTGGGCTGCTGCACTCCTCCTCTGTTGTTTTCTGGATTGTACTCAGCTGCATGCCTTCGTCCACCCAGCCTCCGTTGACTCGTCCCGCCTGCCGTCTCTGGAGCTGAAGCTGGATTGGAACAGACCAAAGTACAGTCCAATCACGATGTCAGCTGCCTCTCAAAAGGCTCCTTCATCTGGCAGGTGGTGGCACTTCTTCTGAGGGGAAGCTGAGCTGGCCCAGCAGAACTTTGGAGATGTGTTCCAGTGGTTGGTGGATGTGTGGGGAGATAGAGAGGGACCTTTGAATTGTTCAGAAAGGAAAACAGGAAACCCATTGTTAGTTTTAGTTTAGGGTGCTACTGCGGTGTGTTTTTGGGCTTGAAGAGGTGAACAGGAAGAGTTTTTTTTTTCGTATTGATTATCTTTCACTTTGTTCCTGGTTGGAATGCCCATCAATGTCAACATGAAGTTCACTTTCAGTTCTGTTTATTTATTTTTATTTTACTAACACCCATTCGTTTTTAACCCCCTCACATGTTGTGTTGTTGTAAACTTACTCTTTCAAATAAATTCTTGTCTAACCCTCTGGAAAGCAGCGTTTGGACTGTTTTTGTGTTGCTCCTCACCTACTGACAGCTGTGGACTAAAGGCTATACTCTGACGTTTTTAGAGCGACATGCTATACTATGATGTTTGTTGGGCGACACACTATACTATAGGCTTTTTTAATTGACATATTACTGACTTTTTGTTTTAGTTTTTTTTGTTGTTTTTTAGCAACATACAAGAATTTGAACAGTTTTAAAACTTACTATACTTTTACTTGTGTAATGAAATATTATTCTATGGCATTTTTTAGACGACATATTATACTCTGATGTTTTCTTGAATTACATACTATTTTGACAATATATTGCACTATGACATTTTTTGAACCACATATCATACATGACAATTTTAGGCAACATCCTATCATTTTGCGCTTTTTGAACCACATAATAATCTATGGTGTTTTTTTGCAGACATGCTATACTATGAACTACAGGCCATACTATGTTATTCTTGAGTAAAGTATACTATACTTTGACATTTTCTGAACTTCATCCTATACTATGGCGTTATACACAGAGTGCTTTGGTTACATGTTGATTTATAATCTAGATTTTTTTCTGTTTTGTTTTTTGATGGGATTACCACAGACCTGAACGTGAACACTGTCGACACCCACCTGAGGGAGACGCTGTCTGAGATCTCAAGGCTGCTTGGTCGTGGTCTTTCTGGCACGTACTCTTCCAAGATGAGCCGGGAAGTTTAACACTGATGGAATGACACCAGGTCTAAGCCGACAAACTTCCACTTCCTCCTCCTTAACCCGTAGTCTCTGGGAAACCTACATGGAGTAAGAAAAGTAGACAAAGTAAGTAAGTCTGTACACAATATATTAAAAAAGAAATCATGCTAATAAATTAAGTACAAATAACCGAATTCGCCAATATACTGGAGACCAGAGCTATTTAATTTAATAAGTATAACCTTGTTTAGTAACATTTCAATTATTTGAGAGCAGTCCTAAAGAATTGCCTGTAATCCCAATCATAAAATGGGTTTGGAGGAAGAACATACATGGTAATCTGGATATACATGAGTTAGGCTTTATAACTACTATTGGTAGTATTGGTGGTAGTAATAGCAATGTGACTACTACTAGTAGTAGTGGTAGTACATTACTGCTGCTGATACTGGCACTGCTACTACAACTTGTAATACTATTACAAATGCTGATACTACTTCTACGACTCTAACAGCTGTTTATACTACTACTGCTGCTTGTACTTTTAGTATTACTACTACTGCTTGTACAACTATACTACAGCTACTATTAATCGTCTGGTATTTGCTTGTCAAGCTGCTAGCTCGCCTTAGCGTTTTGCTAGTGGCTAACTAGTTAGCTCTCATAGACTGGAAGCTCTCAACAAGATTTCACAATGAAAAAAGAGCCAAAAAGTATTCTTACCTATGAAAAGTCATTCCAAGTTTCCTTGTCTCAATCGTACGACGTAGTGTGTAATTGTATGCAGCACAGTGAGCCGGCATACTTCTTGTTTCCGTTTTCACGCCGTCTACATCAACAGAATGCACTGAAACTTTGCCCCCACTAGCTTAGCCTCGCAGTAGTACGCAGCTCAAAGGGGCGTGTCCTATCTACTCATTCATATCTATGAGAACAACGTAGCTGCACATAAGGACGCCTGTCAATGACGTTGATTAGCTGCGTAAATACCATTATATACAGTCTATGGTAAATACGTATGTGAATCGCATCATTGGCTGGAGCAGCCAGTCACTGGTCACTCACTGACTCACACTGAAAAATAGCACAGAATGAATTGTTACGTGTTTATTTTATTTACAATTCAGGTTGGATTTTTTTTTGTGTGTGTGCAGCGCAGATTTTCTGTGCGCGGAGACCGTCAGCAGTGCGCAATTGCGCAAGCGCGCAGCTTAGAGGGAACAGTGCCGCTGTGTCCACCCCGGGTCTGATAGGTAGTCATTCACTGAAACTCCGATGTCCAAGTTTCTGTGAATGCAACTATGTTGTATGAGTGGAAGTGAAAGCATCATTTCATGACAGAACTTGTAGAACTTTTTTTCTCTGCGTTTTATGAAAAAAAAAAACAACAACAACAAAACAACAACTGTAACATCAAAAAACAGCAGGATCCATATGAGCATCTCCAAACCAAGAGAGAGAGGTGCATGCATTTATACAAAACACAAAACAGCGATAGCTTCATAATTTAACCAAATTTGCCCGTGGGGATTAATAAAGTAATGATATTTTATGGTATTCTATTTATATGTAACTACTAATTATCCCCAACACAGAGATAGTACTTTTCTACACTGCAGACAGTTGACCTGTTAGATACAAAATCACAGTTTGTCAGCTACAGTTAGATCATTACTCAGACAGCTCTATCACACCTGGATATTATGTTACTGTAAAAATCTCATCCATTTTCGAAAGCCAAGTATTTTTCTGTCATGTCAAGGTTTTCTGTCAGGGAACTTTTGCCATTTCAAAAGCAGGATATATACAGCACTGACAATAATATGTGTATCGACGAATGACCTTTCTAATCTTTTAAGTAGTTATCAAAATATGGCTACAGTAACAGTGAAAGCATTTTATTGTATACTTATTAGCTGTACTTTGATAAAAATTTTATCACACATGGACTGAATTTCCAACATTGAAATCATGAATAGTGTGGATTTTTCTCTATAGGGGAATTTTTCCTTCAAATACATGGAATCATTTCCTGAGCTATTTTAAACGGTGATCACCCAAATAACCATAATGTAAACTTTACCTCCATCAGTCTATGCACACCAGAAATCTATACTGTAAAGTAAGATTCAAATGAAGATCAATATGTGATTTCTAAACTGTCATGCAGACATAGTTTTCACCTAACCTCCATGCCACAAAAACACAAAAAAAGTTTTGAATATGACAGTACCAAAACACATTACTGTCTTTGGTTACAGGTGTCTTGGTCAGATACTAGTTGCTAGGAATGCTTATTGCCACTAGATGTCGCTGCAGAACATAAGCATGTCCTGTCAAAGAGTTTCACTGTGTTGTGAGAGAATTTATAATAAATTATTTATGCTTTTTTAGTGTGTGTGATGTTGAAATACATATGATGTCATTGGCTATAAATAATATTTGAGGATTAACTTCTCCTTCTTGTCCTCTGTAAAATGTTCTTTGTGGTTCATGTGAACATCACGCAGAGTCAAAATAATCAGTTAAAATAGAACAAGGTAACTGCCATTGTATTTGGGCAAAGAAAGTAATTTAAGGAAAAGTTATTTCAAAGTAGCATGGTTGAAACTGTGTAAGGTCTTAGATATTGAGGTATCTTCTATGAGATCACCAAGATGACATTGAGGCTCTGGTTTAAGATTACAAATTATCATATACCGACGATTGCCTATGGAGTATGCATGAAGGTGTTCGAGTTGGACAGCTGCCGGCAGGTAAACTGTCCCAGCCAGTCAGAGGTACTGACATTTTAGGTCAGAGAGAGGTGAGAGAACAGATGGCACTCAGGAGGGGAGAAAGAGCTGGTGTTAGACCTAGACGCAGGGCTGGAAAGCTGTAGGGTAAGTAACAGTTAACAACACAAACTAAATATTTCAAACTACATTGATTTGATTGTGAAAAGGAAAACTTGGCAGAATATGTGATCAGTGGGCCCATGCATGGAGAATTTATTACACATACAAACACAGCAGACTTTTCCTCTGAATATCATTTATTGTTCAATCTACATCAGTTGGTCCTTGGACAAACTGCCTCCAATCATTTCATAGTTTGTAGGATACATTTATGACCAAAGAACACATTTCACACTGCTACAGATTGACAGAACTGCCATATCGAATGTTAAGATATCTATTTACTGTCATGCTGAGTGTTTTAATCAGTAGTAATGACTTACTGATGCTGTTACTGCTGCTAGTGTGGCTTCTGGCATTATAATGGCATCTATAAGTCCCAGTGAGTGGACGGCATTCCATAGTATCATACTTCTATGGTAGGAATTTGTACTGTAATTTACAGTTAGATGAAACTGAGCCTTACATGGTCTGGCCCAGTTTAAAACAAATAGACAGTGTAACACGTTAATCCTTTGTAGAAAAAATCATACGCATTGATACTTTCACCAATCCTCATAGCACAATGTCTTACTTGAACCTATTTTTATTAGTTGTGCAGTATTTGAAGATAGTAAACAGCTATGATCGTATAGAGACCTTAATGTATCTACAGCTTTGAATATCCTTTTGGTTATGAGGATTAGCATAGTCGTCCTGTACCTAATAGTAGTTCATGATTACACTGTATATATAAAAAAAGATCTCCGCAGAGTGACACTTCTGTACATGTATGTGTTTTTTTATGTTTTGTTTTGTACATAGCTGAAATGGTAAGCTTCATTTTCACATTGTCTCACTCTGTCTCTCACCATATTTTATGGAAACTCCTTTGTAGCTTCACTTTGGCAGTCAAATCCAGTGTTGTAGACGGAGGATTCAAGGCGTCCCTTGTTCAAACGACTGACTCTGAAAGAGTCATTTCATCCCAAGACCCGCGTTCCTGCCATGCCCTCAGACGGGCCGTCTTGTGCAGCATAGTTCCTTTGTATAGTCTTTGATAGTTTGTTGTTAGTGCTTTCGCAACTAACCAATGTTGTGCTAGTTTGTAGAACCCCTCCTCTGTCTGGCTGGTCTGTAAAAGGCCATTTCACAGTTAAGTCCCAAGCAGCAGTCTTGTTCAGGGGTGGGGTGAGAGACGCCAGAGGCTCTGAAGGGTCAGTTGTGTTGGTTCGTTCACTCCAGCCAGATGCTAGTCCAGTGGTTCCTGATATTTCCCTCTGCGTACACTCAAATGCTTCTCAAGTTCCATCTTCTTTGTGCCATATCTGATTATTTTAAGCTGCAGACTCTCTGTGATCCTTTTTATTAGGAAACACTGTGCTAGCCCATGTAGACCAGCGTTTTGCGGCATGCAGCTAATACGGCTATCTCAGCTATAAAACTGGTTGTTTTGATGAATATATTTCTTGCAGCAGTATTAGACAAAGTACACTGTAATGATAGCTGGAAAGACAAAGTCCATGAGGAAAGCTTGTAATATGACACTTGTGAGGCATGTAATACGTACATTTAAGCAGGAGCATCTGACGTTAGCTGTATTAGCTACAGTGGCGTGTTGTGGTTTTAATAGCTGGCTGGGGTAAAGACCTGTATACGTTGTTGCCCTTCAGGGCCCCAGGATCGACCTTTGACATTAGGGTCATGAGCCATCTCTGGGAGAGGCTTGAACATCCAAAGGCCTTATTCAAAATATGGATGCCAAGATGCAGGTCAATGAGGAAAGAAGAAAAAGTATCCAGCCACGGTCTGCATTTACTTAAAGAAGTTAAGACTTAGAAGGTTTTCATATGAACAGGCAAAGTTGTCATTGTGTTGGACAAATATTCAGTGGAGGATACATTTTCACTCTTGTAGTCTCTTGCATTTCCCTCAGACTTGCTTCCCAGCTTCCTCTCTCCCCCTCTCCCCCGTCGTCCTCCAGCTCCTCAGTTTTTTTCTTTACAGGCTGTTTTTGTCTGGCAACTCGGCCTCTGGACTACGGGGAAAGTAGACGGTGGCTTTGTGCTCCTCATAGCGGTCAATGTGCTTGAGGTGTACCACCATGTGCAGGGCGTAGGCCAAGACGAGCAGCAGGATCAGAGATGTTACCAAGCCCATCAGGATGGCCGGCGTCAGGAAAGTGGCACAGTCACTGGCCGACGCAAACTTGTCTGACTGCACATTGAAGGCCTGGATCTGGAAGCGTGGAGAGCAAGCGGAAAGATGAGATTAGCACTAAAGAGGACAACTGGCTCTTACTGAGCTTATCGAGCGCAGAGACACTGGGCAGATGAACAGGTTGAGACAGCCTAGCAGATGGCTAAACAGACAGTGTACAGACAGACTGACAGACTGTCACACAGACGGGAAAACAAACAGACTGACTGATTGACAGCCAAATAGGTAAAACACAAAAGGAGCCACACACACACACACACACCGATGTAGGAAACACAGGGGAAAAAAAGCTATGATATAACAGTGAATGTGCAGAAATGATTAGAAGAGTTACACAACAAAGGTTGTGCCTCCTGTGCAACAGTGTACCTGGAAATCAGTGAACGTAATGTGCCAGTTAGCAGATGTGTCAGTGTGGGAGCTGGGCACTAGCAGGGTGTCATATTTGTGCAGGCTGCTGACGTGCTGGCAATGGTAGGATGAAGTGGCAGGAGCGTAGACCTCGCTGGCGTTGAATGTGGCCTCCTGGGTCCAATTGTAGTGGATGTGAACGCTGTCTAGTGTGAACCAGTTTTGACCAGCTGCTTCATAAAAAGTGTTGGACATCTGAAGCCTGGTGGAGGAGACAGCGGAGTTAGTTGCATGCGCAGGTCCACACATGTGCACTAGAAAGCTATTCTGGACCGCTAAATGTAATCAATGAAAGGTTTCAGGTAATTTTTGAATGATGCATGTGCATGTTTACCTGATTACTAGACCTCTCAAGTCCTCCACATCACCAAACCTTAATGAAAGCCTGTGGCAGAACAAGATCACACATATTTCAGTTTCCTTGTGTGACGGGGGTTGTAAATATGAATGCGTGACCTGTATGAGAAACAGTGCACTAAAAACCAAAACAAATTACAAGAGCACAAGTTTGTGTGACTTACGTAGCTTTTTCCTTGGTGCAAATGGAGCCTTTGGTGTCCACGGGTGAGTTGGGGCTGAAGACCCTCTCGGTCAGATCGATAAAGGTATGGTTCCTGTAGCGGATTGCCAGGCGCTTTGCCTTAAACAGAATGCAAGTCTTCCCGTTGTAAGACACACTCAGGGGACCATAAGGCCCCATCAGAGACTGGAGCAGCTTCCTCTTACTGTGAGACATCCCAGGCTGATGCCAGTTAAAAGGCTGCAGACATACAAAGAAATAAATTAGGCACAAGAGCAGTAAAGAAACTGCAGTAAACTTGCAGCAAAAGCATTGGATGCAGCAGTTTTGCATTCTTTGACTTCCCTCTTGAGACCATTTGATTTTTTTCCCCATAAGCTGTGCCCCATTTCAAGGACTGTATTTGTCCCTGATCTGTTGCTAATCTTAAAGAATTTCTTCAGAATGACAAAATGTGTAAAGACCAGTTATAAACTAGTCAACTTATAGAAATTCCATCTAGAAATGCAGACAGATCCAGCCACTAAACAGGGACACAGCTACAGAAACCATAAATTTCAGCTATTATGTTCCTCAATATTTGCAGTCATTGCTGTCGTTGCTCCCCTTCTACAGCAAAACAACAGTGATACTTCTCTATCATCACCAACCAGCTCTTGATTTATTCTTCACCAAGCATGCTTACTTTGGTGCAAAGCCTACTGTGTCTGTCTATTATGAACTTTAAAAAAAATCACCTTTTCTTGGAAGCTTGTGATCGTAAAATATCAGTTATGTGTAAAGTTCAGTGTTCCAGCCACCACCTGAATCTCAAATGAGGATGGAGCAGTCTGCAGAAAATAGGAGCTTTCTGAATTTGCATGTAATGGTGGTAGCTGTTAGACTGCAAAGGCTGCAGTGTGCAAATAGAAACTGCCCCCTTTAGCTTTTTAATCTCTTTGCTCAAAGGCTGCATCTCACTGGAGGGCATTTGGGCTTATCAAGCACTAGTGAAGGTGTAGTCACAGTGGCTATGAAGTGATTTGTTTTTTTCTGTTTGATTTTAAGTATTTGAGTACCGGTAGTAACTGGAAATATGTGGCATCGTAACTGAGATGAGGATTTCCAAAACATTACAAAACTACGATACTGACTATAGTAGTTTAGAAAAGCTGTGCATCAGCTGATACAGCATCTGAGTTTTCAGTCACAGAAGGCCTGTGTGTTGGTGGCAATGGATGTTTTACCTCTGGTGAATATGAGACTAACAACATTCCCACATCCAAGGTCATGCAGTGTGGCTGAGTGAGCATGCTCTGCTTGGTTTGCGTGCTTCCTAGTGCGTTGCAGCGCGTGAGTGTTTGTATGTGCACACAAACATAAAAGGGTTGATGCTGGAGATAGTGGAGGGAAAAAAGAGAGAGACCGTACCTGCAGTATTCTCCTGAGAGGGTTTTCATCTTCAGGCGTCAGATAAACTTCTTCACTTTCCAAGCCGAACTCGCCATCTTGACCTGAAAACACGTAATGTGTATACATTACGGCATCGCCAAAGTTTATATCGGTATACATATTAAGCTGATTAGAAATGCTGCATTGCAGATTGAAACATAATCCTAAAAGTTCAGACAATTTCATACACGTTGCACAGACACATAAGCGCAAAGGGGACCAGCATGCACCTCATCGCTCACACTCGTATCTATTTCCAGTTGTTTTGCGTCATCACACTGACTCATCAGCAGTTTATTTCACAGTTACGGTAGTATTGTTCGGTGTTTACAAATATTGTTCATCCTGTTCAAGAAATATACGTTTTGGGATCATATAGTTTGAAAGAGCTCCATCTTTTTTTTCTGCCTTTGTGCCAAAGAGACTAAATATAGCTCCACATGATCCCACAGAGGTGTATGGATCACACAGGAGCTGCACTTTAAAGTCTGATTGTGTTACAATGTGGCAAAGATGTCTGCTGGAGGAAATGCATTTGTCAGGTCTATCTATCCAACACATCAGCATCAGAATTACCATGGCAGGTTTGATTGAATCAGGCCTTGTGTCACAGCAGATTTGTTACTTACTTGATCTGACTCTTGTTGCTTGTTTGGGGTTTTCTTTGCTGTGGAAAGGAAAGAAGACACAAGAAGGTCTTGTGGTTACAAAATGCAGGGAAAATGTTGAATACAGGATGCTTATTTTTTTTTGTACAGGTTCATTGTCTACAGCTACAGTAAACACAGGGACGAAAAACAGCTTTTTGGGCTAGTATTTACAAAACACCCAAGATATTTTTGAATGAAAGAATGAATTTTTAATACAATTTAACAGGTTTTTTTTTATTAAAGACATGTAGAAACTTTACAAGTTTTTGCATATTTTATCAAAAATGATTATGCACAACTTTTGATGCAACACATTAGTGTACTTCATGTGCTACCAACTAGTATATAACAAACAAAGTATATATAAATATAATAGACAAAGCAGTTTGTTTTTAAATGGTTCACATGCAAAACACACAAAGGCTACCAAATATAAACACAACACAGACATGTTGCCATCTTAGCAATCTATGAAATTGAGGAAAATGAGAATATAAACACACTAATATTTAAAGCCAACCTCGACTTTGGTCAATGTTAATTCACTTAAATGTTTGATAATACAATATATAATATAATATAATATAATATAATATAATATAATATAATATAATATAATATAATATAATATAATATAATATAATATAATATAATATAATATAATATAATATAATATAATATAATATAATACAAAATGAGAATGGACCTACAGTAAAGTAACTTTTGAAATTAAAAATAAAAACATATTCATAAATTCTGGATTTTTTTTTAGTGAGTGAGAAGATGCAGCAGTTTAATAATTTCTATGAAGGTAAATTTACTATTTCATGGAAAAATTATTATTAAAATCAGATTTTTTTTATGCATCTTTAAAGAAGCCTGGAAAGGTTATTCTTAATTTCCATAAATATACTTACAGATTTGACATCATAAAATGTATTATCCATAAAGACTATTTTAACAGCAACTGCACAACTGTATACACTAATTTATAAAATCTCCTAAATTCAGTAAGTTTAAATGGTGTTTATGTTGCATTAACTAGGTATTTTTGTGGTGTGTTTCCTTCTTTAATGACTGATCTTTGGTGTGGGACTGACCTACATAATGAATGAGGGGTCGAGGACAAATCATATCCTTTTTGCGCACGTTTGCCCTAGCTGTCCCGCTCTACGTCTACCTGCAGCTCACACAGCCTGGACTCCTCTAAACTAATCCTGATCCTTTTAACTGTCTAATCAAAGACGTAATGCGGCAATGGGCTTACTGAGCGGCACTGACATGACCAGTTGGGGTTGTTGTGATGGTCAGCCCTTTGCTCTGACTGTGCAGTCTGCCGAGGACTGTCCTTCGGAATCACCTGGGCGGCCTCACTAATCTCCACACAGTAGCCAGTTATAATGGGCTTGCAAAAGGCAAACCCTAAGACTTGTGGGAGTGGGTATGACGACAAACATTGTCTGGCATCCCTTCAGTCTCTTCCTGCGCTTTGGTCACGAGTATTTTGAGGAATTTTATGAATTGCAGAACAAAAGCAACATCTGTAAAGAACTCCATCTGTCATTGATATTACCTTTTCATCTCTAGCTGAATACTAATTCTGTGATTGTTGAGGGAGCTCCTTTTTAGATGGTAGAATGAAGATGACCTGAATATTTTTTTAACTAAATTTGAACACACAAAAGCAAGTCAATAGCTGTGACTACTGTTGTCAAGGACCACTCACGTTTTGCTTCTCTCAAATTGTAAACACAGACACTTGTGCAACAGCTTACGGATCTTTGAGAAACAGCTCAAACCTACTTTCTGGTCACAATTTTATGGATTAGTTTTATTAGGATTAAAAAATTCTGACATTGTAAGAGTTTGATCATGAGTCTAGGGTAGAGGACACAGGATTTGGATTTCAGCTAGCAAAAGGAATTTGCAGGTTACGTGTCAATAACTCTGGAAGTTGCAGTTTTAAGGAAGGTTGCCAGACATATCAGCGCCAGCAGCCTGGAGCAGTTATCTACCCGTATGGTGCAGTTTCCACCTGGGCAATATTGTGTACTTTAGTGCCAGATGGATTAGGATTAGTGGTAAGCACAGGCCAGGTCCAATGGAGCCCAAATATGGAGAGACGCGGGCCCTGAACAAGATGAAGAGATTAAGGCATGATGTCAGAGCCTGCAGCTTTCTGGACAGTTCAAGTGTTAATGCAACTGAACCGACCTCTAAAATCTCAACCTACTGTACAGCAGTTCAAATCGTTTAAACTTTTGCCAAGGACACTGTAGTGCACTTAAATTTAATGGGCAGAATGTAGCAGTTTAAGGTTTAAGTAGCACTTTTTTATGCAACATCTACTTTTCTTCAGATTGTTTATTGGACCTTTATGTATTGAATTCATTCCTCTGTTATGTTAGTATGATGCTACTGCTGCAGCTTTTTTTTTTTGCGCTCATGTATTTGTAGAGCAATCACTCGGGCCTTTTGCAATAAATCAAATGAATCTGAAAGATGTCTGGAAAGATGTCTGTGGAATGCAAGTGAGTAAACGGTCAGCAGGAACGTACTATACTGTCGCTCCCTGTGTACAAGCTCCTCAGCCAACACTGTGGCCTGCCAACTTCAACGTCAGCGTCGTGATTGACTAAATCCAAGGCTCCCTGCGATCAGTGTGTCTGCCCGTGTGCATGTGTGTGTGACTACATGCTGTACTTTGCTTGCTTGGATGCCATGCGTACTACTCCCAGTAACAATATAACAGTTTATGTATATGGTAAATCCAAATATTTACTTTTTCCCAGGTGAATGCTGGGTAAGCGTGACCATATATGGAAGAGCTGCCAAAAGCGCTGCCCCTTTGGCAGCTGTGACTGAAACCTCAGGAGCTTGGTAGATATTTGGGTGCTGCTCGCTTCTCGTCTGCACTGATATGCGAGATAACGGGTTATAAAGAAAAATCCCATTCTTGGCATCCTAGCTTACATATTTATACACTTATGTTTTAAAAAAAGAAAAAAAAAACAGCACAGCTACAGTCAGTGACAAACAAACACAAGTGAATAAGCACTTCTTCCTGCGCATCTACCCAGGCCTCAGCTGGCTGATGGGGGCCAGAAGAGTCTGTGTGAGTGCTAACTAAAACCCAGCCGTTTGTTCCTGTGCCAGTTTCGCGAGGTCAGCAACCCAGGACTGCTGCGGCCCCATCATTGGCTCAGCCTGTCACACGGTGCCTGGGTGCTGAACAGACCCTTTATATAATCAAAGCCATGCCAGAGCCACTCCTTGGCTCACCTCGCTTCCTCCACATACATCCCTAAATGCGCGTGCTCGCAAATGTCCACACAATCACCTCTGCATTAGACGCCGTAAGTGGACACTAACGCTACAATATCAACCTGAATACATTACGATGATGTTATGATGACGGTTATTTTTAGATAACAGTCTTGGCTTTTAAATATTCACAACAATGCTACTCATGGAATCTCAATCAATACATTTTCACTGGGCATCCTTATTCAAGCCCACAGACGGATGGCTGATGATCATCCCTCATCCGTGCCTCTGCTGTGCACTGCTGAGCAGAGAAAAGGTGTGGTGCCTGCTCCCCAAACTTGTAAACAAGTCCTGTTTGCCTCCGTTAACACAAAGGCTGAGCCACTGCACTCAGACACTCAGTAACTCGGTTCATCACATGCTCTACATCAACAGGAATCTAGAGTTGGGGACTGATAGTCAGTTTAAAGTACAGTACCATAGTTAACCCTTGCCTGTTTCATTCATTTTACTCATTCTAGACTATATTTTTGAAAAAATGTAACAAAAACATGCAAAGTGATAAGATTTTGTGTTTTCAGCCTTGAATCATTGCCTGTGCAAATCAACCGAGCATCAGACTATAGTGATGTGTTCTTGTGCTCATATTTCCTTGTATTATGCCGACATGAAATTTCAAACCCAGCTATGATACTATTTCACAATGTACAGGATGAACTACTTTTGTAGAGTAACGTTAACCTCTGTATATTTCAAGTACATGTAAAATATATTCTAATTTCATTCATTCAAATAACTCAATCGTCCGGTAAATGACGGCATCCTTGATACGGCAGGTAAACAAGTCTTAATCTCGTTCTGTGTAGATGCTGGCCTATTAATAGATTTAGTCCAGATTAGGCTTTAGGAATTTACTAAGTTGCCACCCACAGCCTTGCTGCCATTTCAGTGTTGTTTGGATTGTGGCTTCATATCTGACTGTAGGTCAAGTGTTACAGTTGTCTAAGTCCTCCCACTTCTCTGGGATCAAAGGTTCAGGGTTAGAGTTTATGTGCTGGCAGCCTAACATCATAACTGCACTCCAACAGGGAACTGCACTCATATTTATATTATTATTGTACAGATTATTTGCTGTTTTGATATTTTCTCACTTTCTTTGTTTTCTCGGTGTCTCTCCAGAAAATCAAAAAGTGCACATTTTATCATGTTGAATAAAATGTGAATATTGCTAATATTAGCTGGTGGTCCTTTAACCTTTTAAGCTTTCTTTGAAGAGGGATCACTGATCAATCTTACACCAAACCCAATACCTGACCTGTAATCTGTGCCTATGTTTAGACCAGTTTGTCTGAGTTTAATAGTTTTAAGATGCATTTAGGCGCCTGTTGGCTACACAAAGTAACGGGTTAAGTCTTAAAACAGCTAAGATAATACACTTGTCGCTTTGCTAATCAAGGATTTGCACTTGTGTTTGCTTTTGACTTAATATCTTCTTTACCTCTGTGGAAAACAAACAATATAGAAGATTTAATGAAGCTAAATAATATGTGAGCAGTGCTGAAATTAACCTGGTGTTCTTTTAACCCTTTAATCGTTCTCTGAAAAGGAGGCAAAAATCCATCTGCCACTGAAAGTTTAATTCTTTAAACTCAAAGATTTGTATATATTTAGGTCAGTTTGTCAATATTTTTTTTTTAAAAATCCTAAAACTACACTTATCAAACCAAAGAAAACAAGGATGCAAGGGCAATTTGTGGCTTTGTAGTACCTGTTCTTTGTATTTTTTAAATTGTATTATCCTTTTTTAGCTGGATAATGAGTTGGAAGGACACATGATTCCTCTGCTTTTCTGATGACTCCTATTCAGTCTTTAATAACTTGTCAGAGGACATTTTTTCAGTGGACAGTGCGTATAATATAATATACCATGAGTGTGTTGCATTAGGCCCTAGAAATTGGGTCATACCTAAGTGAGACTGGAGCAATCGTCGGTGAAACAGGATTTAATTGGTAATTAAATTAAACCGAAACGTCAGACTTGCTGTCTTTAGAGCCTTGCATTAAAACGGCTTATATATAAAAATCAGTACCATCAGTTTCTTTTGTTTTTTTTTTTTAATTTCCGCTTGCAGTTCTTTTCCTCTCATGTATCTTTTCCTTTGCTTTTGGTAGTATCTGCCCTGATAAGTGAAGAGGTTATTTTCAAAATTGCAACTTAGTCTTTTGACCCATAATCTGTGCCCATGTTTGGATCCTGTTCATTTTCAGTCGACATGTATTAAGCTTGGATTGTTGTATAAATATTGCTGCCTTGGAGATGATTGCAGTTATATAAAAATGAGCAAACACGGCAAATTTATTGAATGACTTAGTTTGGCCTGCAATTGTTTTCTTTTGAACTGACAAAGTTTAGGTCATTTAAATGACTAATAATAGGCATGTTAGGGCAAAATATGTATTTGATTATGAATTAAGTATACTATGGAAAGTTTTTAATAGTGTTTTAAATGCTATTGTCTATCAATCATCCATACTGTACCTGTCATATTGCCACACTTCAATTAACACAGAAAATCTGGCTTTTACTGATCAATTTCTTCCCGTTAGTTTCCTGCAACCTTAATTCTATCAGCAGTAGCAGCTTCTAACTCACTGCTCCTTTCCTTCTACACTTCCAGCCAATGTAATGCACCCTACAAGGTCTCTGAAATTGAAAATATTGAAGGCTGCTCTTGTATAATAGAATCTTGGAGTGTGCCAGACCTGAGACCGGAGCTGTGACCATGGACAGGAGCTGTTATGATGCAGAGTTACATACAAAGTTTGAACCGTGGAAAGGGCTCAAACCCCCAGGAGAAATTATCGTGGCCTTTCAATGTGGTGAAAAGTTGAAATAGGAGAGTGTCAGGGGGTTCGAATCACCTAAACTGAGCTGGAATGAGATCAGCCCCGCGAGAGTTTGTGTACTGAATTCAAAATCCAAGACATTTGTGGCCCCAGACTTGCAAACATGTGCACAGACAAGATTTGTTTGTGGGCTGAATGAAAGCACGACAGCAGTAATCCTTCACTCCTCCAGTGCTGGAAGTGCAATAACAAGGGAAATCATTTGAACGATGATTGAAGAGCACCCAGTCAGAAACTGCAGCATGTTACGGCTTTTGAAGCATTCTGCGCTATGGAGGAATGCGAGAGCCATCATGCATGGCATAGTTTCAAGAGCCTTACATGGCTTGGGCTTCAATATTACAGGTCTTTGCTGTGATGTCTGTGGAAGCAGGCAGGAGCTGGAGGCGAGCAGAGGCCGGGCCGCCTGCTCTGTCATGACACTACTGTGTGTAAGGGGCCCCCAGGTTCGAACCCTGAATATTTTATCCAGATTTGACCTGCAGGACTGCATGTGCATTATGCAGACATGGCCGGCTAGAATTCCCTTCCCCTCTCTCTCTCTCCCTTCTCCCTCTCTCCCCTCCTCTCTCTCTCTCTCTCTCTCTCTCTCTCTCAATGACTGCATCAGAAAACAGACCCCAACAGACCAGCCCTGATGCATCCTCCCCTCTACCTCCCTGTCCCATCCTTGTTTACCTCCCCATCTATGCTGCTCACCCCACCTCTCTTTTGTCCTCCCCACCCCCCAATCCGTACCCCCAGAATCCTGCAGGGCCCCCACATCCTCATTCAAGCTCCCTCCCGGCAGACCAGCGCTACTGTACAGAGACAACAGCCCCCCATCCGTGATCGATGAGCAGCGTCTGATGCAGTCCCCAACACCGAGACAAACAAAGCCTCGCAGCTCGGAGGCTCTTGCTCTCTGACACACGCCACAACGGCGCCAAACAATTTGCTCAAGGTGAGATAAGAAGAAGAAGAAAAAAAAGCAGTGGGATGCGAACGAAAAGACAGACCCCTAAGAGAGCACATCAGCATCCCAGCATCCCTGCATGCATCTCCCCCTCCCCCCTACGTCCCCCCCTAGCCAGCCAGCCACAGAGAGAAAGAAGGAGAGGGGATGGATTTACCTTCTGTCCAGGATTTCAGGCACTTCGTCATAGATAAGTCCCGGCTGCAGCTCTTCCTCAGTGAAGGAGAGCCCAGGCCGGCTGAGAGCGGACAGCAAGGCGAGGGAGCAGAGGAGGAACGCGTGTGCAGCCATTGAGACAATGAGAGGAGAACTGCCGCTGGTCGAGCGCCCGCTTCATAATCTGCTCTCCCAGCAGCGCCTGACTCCCAGCTCCTGTGACCGGCAGCGCGCTCGGCCAATCAGAGGCGAGCAGCGTGCGTCACAGTTCTCTCCCCCCTCCCACCCTCACCTCTCCACCCTCCCCCGTCGTCCTCCCTCCACCTCTCACTCTGCGCTCACCCTCCTCCCACATCCACTCTCCTGTGCGCTCTTTTTTCTCTCTCTCCATCTTCCTCCTCCTCTCCTTGCACACATATCCGCAGGCGAGTCCCAACTGAAGGCAGCGTTCCTTTTTTTTCCCCCCATCTCATCACACCTCGGCTACCTTACGGATGACAATGCGCATGTGGACATAACACATAGGCGCGCACACCTTTGCCCACACACGTTGCCACACGCGCCTGCGCGCACACACATACGCGCTCTTTGTCACTGGCTCGCAGACGCGCATTCTGTGGAAAATCACCTGGGAATGTCAAGGTCAGGTTGTGGAGGAGGGATTGGGGAGGATGTTGACATGTCTCTAGGTGGCCGCAGAAAAAAAAACAGAGCCATGACTGCATGACCTAGATCTCCAGCGCGCTGCCACAGTAGCAGAATTAATTCACTTGATGTGTTGTTGTGAGCACTGAGACGGCCCGCGGCGGAGGAAATTGTCCACTGAGGCTGCAAATATGGATGACAGGAGCAGCTGAGCAGCCGTGGGATAAGACGGGAATGAGGGTCCAACCCCGACGACCCTGACGGCTGATCCCATTTTCCTCCTCATTATTTGGCCTCCTCCCCTCCCCTCTCCCCTTCATGCGTAAGACGCCTTTGGGATCCTGGTGCATCCTCTCTCATATCTCCTATTCCCATATCCGATGATGTGATGATTTTCAGAGCAGAACGTTAAGAGTGGTTATATAACCAAAAATAAATAAATAAAAATGCTGTGACCTACTATCAGGGTAATGATTCACACCAAAGGAGTGACTGCGGAGCACAACTGGAGACGCATTTCTCCCCATAGTGAAGCCTCTGTTGTTAAACTTTTGCATATGCTACAGATACTGCTGCCAGTGATGGTGGGCCAAAATAACAACAACAACAACAAAAAAAATCAGCTCTAGTAAACAACACTGGAACGATGAGAACATTTTAAAAAGTCTTGTCTTTTTGCACCTTATTTCAAATATCAACAATTTTTGCACCTCTTTCTTCAACCACCATGATTTGTGCATAAATTGCACATTCTATTGTACACTGTCTTGAATGTAACATATGTGATCTGTCTATCTATCTGTCTGTCTGTCTGTCTGTCTGTCTGTCTGTCTGTCTGTCTGTCTATCTGTCTATCTATCTATCTATCTAAATGCTATGGCACTCTTGTATCCCCTCATTCAGTGTGCATGTATGTGAGTGACATGTGTGTGTCTGTGCTAAGGCTAAAGTATTGCTGAGGGTGTGAGGGGTCAGCAGTGTCTCCGAGGCCGTACAATAACAGGACGTGACTAAAGGCTGCCTCAGCCTTCCACGTCTGCCTGCCGCGGTCACTTCAGCAGGCCACTGTGTCAGTCCACTGGAGGGAAAGTGCAAACTAGACGCAGCATGACAACCTCAGAACGTCCCAGAAGACATCCAGGTGTGACGACTTGAAAAGACAGTATTACCCTGTGGTGTCTCCTAACATTAGGCTCAACGTGACATGCTGGATTTCACCATTATGAATGTTTAGTCTGGTTTATCTCAATATTCCAACACTCCTAGTAAACTTGCATGAAGAACATGAGCATAAAAGCACAACATCGATTTGTGGTTGTATTTTGTGGAAGATCACAGCTGCTAATTCTACTCTATAGGACCTTTTGTGAGGCTTGGGATTGTCTCTAAGGTGCTCTCTCTGTCCCCAATTTCATGAGTTTGTGTTTCGCCCTCTCTTGGTGAGTCATGCAGCATTTTGGATTATGAAACAGATCGAACATACAGAGCTGGGGGGTTACTGTCTATTTATAGGTATGATCTCATATCCAACTTTTTAATCCTCCTCTTTATGCCCATGAAGAACACTGAGGCCTACAAATACAAGGGGTGATGTAACAGGTTAGCGCAGTTCTAAACTGCTCTGCAGCATGTGTTGATGGTGATATATAACTATTAATCTATAAGCTAGTACGAGCATCTGATTTCTGCAAACGTTTGAGCTGCAGAAGCATTAATCAAAGCACTAAAACCCACATTCATTAAGAGGCTTCGAGTGTTGTGGGAGGGTAAGTGCATCACTGCGAGCGCTGGAGTGTATTTATAGCACGGTGTGTATGGAGCATGAGTGTATGGAGCACAACATTTATGTAAGTGCACAAATGTGTTTGGTAAGCTAATCACAGGAATCAGTTTTGATTACGTGTTTTTATTGGTATACATATTTGCTTTCTGTCACAATACGATCTATCATGTTCCAATATTTCTGTTGCCTTTTTTACTGACTTTGCTCTGTTGAAACAAACACACACACACGCACACACAAATGCAAACAATCTTTCATTTTCAACATAAGCTCAGCAAATAAGGCAACCTAAAATGATGACAGGCATCACCAGCATTACAAATGATGTAATGTAATATCTCACTTGTCATTAATATCTATCTGGATGGTTCCCATCAGTCAAATTTACACTTCTTAAAAAGTGTGTTGTTTACGACAGAATAATCTCATGATGAAATAAACTTTTCAATAATAATAACCAAAACCTTACCATGAAATCCCAATCCTGTTTACTGACTTGGCATTCAACTACACATTAAATATTTCCAACACTTATGTGAAAACATCCTTCTTGTTTTTATAAAAACTAGCCTATTTATTAAATATAGAACAATCTCCAGGTAAGCACACAGTTTGCTGATTAATCTGCTGAGATTATATAATGTCCTTAAAAGCTTTCAGTGAGTCACTGCTTCATGTCATATAGGATTTGTCCCAGGCAATATGATAAATGGAAGATAATATCTATTTGTAAGCAATCAAATAATTATGTCGTATAAAGCTAAGAAATTAGGCCTTATTGTCTGTCTATGTATTCAGTCCAGCACTCTTTGTTTAAAACAATGCTTCATAGTAAACATATAATCCTTCTATAAAACAATATCCATCCATGAAAACACTCTCTACCATGTAATTCTTGTTTCTATCAGTCAAGTTGTTTGCCTTCTTTAAACCAGCAGGATCGATCATGTGATGCTACGTAGACGAAAAACCCTCCACACAGAGCAATGCAAAGATGTGATTGGCTGAAACCTGTGAATGGCAAACGTTAATGATTAACATTCATGTCACAACACTGCAGTTTCATTCAGTGCTCGGTTTCCTCTTGGCTGGCGTCATGCCAGACTGTGCCACTTGAGGGTGCTCACATGCAACCCGGCAGCAACACCGTCCATCCTTCGGTGCTGTGGATTTCTTCCATGAGGCACGATGTTAACATAAGAAACGTGAAGATATGGGTGTAAAGGGATAATAATCCGGCCTACAATGTAGAAGAAAACACATCTGCACTACATGATCAGAAGTCTGTACATTTAGCTCTATTGTGTGACTCAATAAATAAATAAATAAAATAAATACATTCAAATTAGCCTAAGTAATACATTACTTGTTAGTGTGATAAAAAAAACAATCCCACACCATAAAACTATAGTGTTACAGTAGGTCTCTTTTAAGCTAGTTTAGTTGTACAGTTGCCCTAGCCGAATAGCAGCAAGAAATCCTATCTAGTCATCAGATTCAAGTCCCCCCTCCGCTAAGCTCTCCCCAAACAAAAGGTAAAACTAGGATGAACACTAAAAAGAATACATTCATAAAGGCCGATATTTGGGAAAAAAAAAAAGAATGTCAGAGAAATGAAGTTAGATTACACAAGTAGATGATAACTGAAAATGACCTACATGCATGTCCTGATTTGGCAGCCCATAAAGCATTACATTTCAATCCATCACATGCTTCTTGCCGCCTCGTCTCCTTCCCTAAAAGCTTCACTCTAGCCAATGAAGAGGTTACACGGAGAGGCAAACGCTCATTTGTAGCTTGAAAATGCACTGAGGTCTGTCACAATATACTGTCGTCAGGCCTTAAACCCGATCTAAATCTATGCACAGTGCTTTAATGTAACCATGACCACTTTAGATATTAAAACACAATCGGAAACTGGCAAATGTACAGCCACCTGCCTACAATATTGTCTGTAAGTTTGCTTTTTTTTTAACCCCCCCTCACCCGTACCTGACTAATCTAAAAGAAAAATAATAAAATCACACATAATATCAGAAACACAGGTCTATCCATGTATCAAGAGTATAGTCAAACTAGACAACAACTATCATGCCGAGTCTATGTTTATCTGACAGGCGTAAAGACAGTCATGATAATATTTCCTCATTTTGTTATGTGGTTGGATACAGAGTTATCTTCCCATATAATTTGATTGTCTATAAACTAAATGTCAGAGAGAGGCACCAGACTGTAAGAAGGACAAGTAAAACAGAACAGTAAACAAATAAAGAAGTCTCTCTATATAAATATAAACTCTAGTATTGTCCAATAACTATGGAGTTGGTCAACCATTGATCAATGCACACAAATATAAAATGGCAGTCCTGGAACAAATACAGTTGTTCTGATCCAGGATCAGCTTTATCCTCGCTGCTTGTTTTTTTAAGGTCTAAAAGCAACTATATCAGTCTACAAAATGCGCATAAAAGAGAGAAGGCACGGAAACACAAACCCACCGTGGAGTGGGGTGGACGGACAGCAGCAGTTTTTCAGGAGCAGATTGGATGAAGCTGCAGGTTCTGCTTGCAGCAGATGGTTTGCTTGAAACTTGCGACATCCGTGTGCAGAGGTTTATAGATTCGCCGTCTCATTTTCATTGAGTTTTTCTTTGGACCTCTGCATTGATATGACATTCTCCTTTCTGTTTCTGGTCTAGTTATTATGAGTACGACCGCAAACTTCTGTCAGTCACCACAAGCGGTGACCCAGTAGTGTTCCTGAGTGCACCCCCATAGACAAAAGTGGCTTCTTCGTTTGATTCTTTGCATAACTATCCCTAAATCTGCACTGAGCACAAAATCTGTCCCACAACAGAACACGTCTTGGTTGCTTTCCTCCTTGTTTTTGTCTTGTAGATCAAAACGAAGGTGGAAGCCAATTTATGCTACAGATGTGATGCAGCCCTTTTAATTTAACACATCTTATTTCATCACTCCTGTCTTCTCTTGTGTTGTTTGATTTGATCTTTTCGACTGAGAATTTTCTGTCATTTCTCGGACCGGCTTGGCCACAGTCACATTTGCTGCCACAGCCCCGTCTTGCCTCTTTTCCTGTTTGGCCGTACCTCCGGTCTTGCTGGTGCTACGTTGGTGGACTGGGGTTGTTGCTTTCACAGGAATAGGGAGAACTTTACCCGGGGGCAGACGAGGGTCTTCTCCGATGTTGACGGTGAGGTTGGTGTAGAGCGGCTCCAGCTCTTTGGAGAGCAGCTTGTACGTCAAGGAGTTAAGGCCATCAGAGCGCCAGTTGAGTCTGGTCCTTTTGAGAAGGTCAAATCTAGAATGGCAAAACACAGTGTCAGTTGGTGCATGTTTCAAGGTGAAACTTTGCTGGAATACTGTGGTGTGACATTTGAGTTACATCAACAGTTATATCTGCTCATTAGGTATGAAGCTACATCCAAGAGACATATCTTTGTCTTAGCATCAAGGTAGAAGAAGAGTCACATCAATTGTCTCATGTAGTTGTGTGCAAGAAAGTCAATGAGCATCTATTTCATATGCCAAATAATTCCTTTGAAGGTACCACATGAAAAGACCTCTCTATAAAAGTGCATGAAGTGATTAGAGCTATGTTAGTCTTAATTAGGTTGGGGTATAATAAATCTGAAGGATATGAGCCTAAAGCAGCAGAAACTGCAACACAGAGTGAATCAGTGCGTCGACAAAGAAACAATACTTACCAACAGGATATAATTCTGTCAGGAGAAGTCAGGAGAATGGTACAAAATTTGGCAACAGAAGGACAGATCCACCAGAAAATCAGACCAAAGGCTAAAAATGGCCTTAAAATGTTTGTGTGTCTGTGGGTGTCTCCATGTGTACCTTCGTGGATTTTGCTCGTTGCCTCTGTCTCCTTTATGCTTGATCATCTTGTAATGACCGATGGCCACTGGAGGGCGCACAATCTTCATGCCAGACAGTCGCACTCTGCACAGGAAGTACAAAATAGAAGTAAAAATAATAAAAAAACAAAACAAAAACAGCAGCTCCTCAAACATATATTCTCAAGCACATAGCTGGAAAACTAATCTCAACGTCACAAACCTGGTAAACTATTCATGCTATTTTCTGTTACTCACACCAATAACACCACTCAGTCTAAGTGCATCTAGCCTCTGGGGACTACATTTAAAAATAGAAAAATAAAGGAAACAAGCAGAGTAAGAACAGGATAGTGGGTGAAAACATACTTTTATGGCCTATAGGCGGTGGAAAACACTGTGGTTCTCTTTTTCCATCTCTTGCTTGCGCACCACTCCAGTTATCTGAGTCAATCAAAACATGGTGTAACTAATGTTGTGAATGTCCTGTATATGATATATTTGAATCTGCAGACATCATGCACAAAAGGCAGAGTGCTACAAAAAGTACGGTGGAAATGTTCTTGTATTTCTTTCGATAATTAGTGCAAGCTTTTGTTCTTTTTTTATGTTTTTGTTGCATTCAGTGCCTGTCATAACAGTTTGACAAATGCTAGAAGAGCCAGGGAGTGGAGAGAGGGGAGCGCAGCATAGACAGGAGAAGAGTCTGAAAACTGCCTGAAAACTCTTAAGCACACAGCCCAGTTTGAATCTGCTAGCTAGTCCATGCAAGCGTACCCACCGAGCCCACTCCAAGAGACATAAAGCGAAGCCACAGCGATGGGAGGAGGCATGAAGATGAAAGATGATGTTAGGAGATGTAAAATTAAAGCTGAAGAAAGGGAAAACATGTGGTACTGAAACTGTAAACATGACATTAAAAAAAAGAACTGGTAGAACAAAAGAATGTGAAAGAAGACAAAAGGATGAAATGATTGTATGTGTAGTTGTTATGCTGAGTAACCATGCACATCTCACATGTCCACATGCACAGTTTACAGTTCATTCTGTCATCATGCAGGGCGTGGACCTCTGCCCCTTTCACCCTCTTTACCTGGCAGCGATGTCATCGTCCTCCCCGCCCCAGCCCCAGTACTGGTTAGGGAAGCCATTCATCTTCATATACTGGTCTGGGGTCACTGCAGAAACCCCACCGAAATACTGTGGGTACGGCAGCCTGGGAGGGTCACATCATGAACAATCTTCAAAATAGCATCTCATGGCAAAGATGCATTGACAGTAGGGATTATTGACTTGGCCAATTATCGTGGCCGACATTTGGCATTTTTCTAATTATCGGTAACTGTATTTTTACTGCTGCTTGTTGATAAATTAAATGCACACTTCAGGCGTGATGCCTCCTCCTCTCTCTGTCTGTAGTCCCTCTGTGGTGTCAGAAATGTCTCTCAAGCAGAGACTGTAAAAACCGAACAAAAAACACAAGCCGTTGCCAGAAACCAGGAAATTTGCTTATCTCACAGTGGCTAACGCTACGCTAATGGCTAAGTTAGAAGGCCGCCACAAATTACTCTAAAACAGAGTCTGGAAAATAATAAATAATAATAACTTAAGATATGGACTTCAGAGGACAAGAAAAGTGATAAAACAGTGAAAGCTTAAGAAAACAGAAGAACAGCTGATGTACCTGCAGGAACAAACTGATCAATCTCGGTCGAGAGCGTCCTAATTTAATCACTCCTATTTCTATTTTACATATTCAGTTATAGTAACCCTTATTAATGAAGAAGCCTAGTTATGAATGGCAGATCCCCTGCTATCACATTCTATTTAAACGTTTAATGTATATTCAGTTCCAAATAACAGTTATCGGCCTTCTTCGATCACCAATAATCGACACCGGTATCGGCCCTGAAAAACCCATATGAACCCGTATCGGTCGATCCCTAATTGATACACAGGTCCGATCACTGATGCTAAGCCTCTACCTGTATCTGAACTTGTCCATGGCCACAGACAGGTGTGTGGGGAACTGTCTGTGGCAGGTGTAGGTGTTGTGGTCATTCTCAGGCAGCAGGTCAACGTCATGCAGGAAGATGCAGCTCCAGTCTTCATCTCTGAGGGCCTCCCGCACCCCGACGTTCAGCAGCTTGGCTCGGTTAAAAGTACCATTCCCCCACTACAGGAAGGAACAGAGGCAGATTAATGTGTTTACAAGTGAATGAAGTAAAACAAAAGCAAAGTCCAGCTTTTTGGGGTATATTATTGTGGAACACAAGAGGATTCATGACACGGAATATTAACAGTGTAGGCAAAGTGTGGTTAACTGGGAAATAATCCTTCTGAGACCACCAGAACTCAAACAGCCTTGTGATTTTTCTTTTTTAGTGTAAAATACCAGCATGATTTTGCATATTATTTCTTCTACCAACACAATTTGCACATTGTTTTGCACATTAGTTTCTTTATTTTTCATATATGTAACATATGTGAGCTACTGGATACCTTGAATTTCCAAAAGGTGATGACGAAAGCATCTATCTATCTCTCTATCTATCTCTCTATTATCTATCTATTTAAAGTATCAAAAGTACTAATGATGCAAAGTCCTCCTTGTCAGTATTATAACATATCAACAAAATACTACTATTGATGCTTTTTTGTACTAGTACCATTGCAATGCTGTTACTGTTCCACTTCTCATAACATATAGTGGTTTGGTTAATAATACTGCATCACATTTTATAAAGCAGAACAGATATTTTCTTGCCTACTTCAAAATTGTATTTAATCTTTATGTCTGTTTGGATGGGACAGCCAACTTATTGTTCCTTTTAGTATGCAGAGGTTGGTGAGATGAGAGTTTGAGGCTGATTAGACCTGACTAGAGATCTAATCAGGCAGAATAAGTGACTACATTAGTGAGCACAAGTCTGTAATTTTCACTATAAATAGTTAATAGTGCAATTAATGTAGTGAAACACACAATAATTCCTTCTGAAATATAGAGAAGTGCAAAGTTTCCTGACAAAACTTAAGGAAAAGTACCTCAGAACCGTATTTAAATACAGTACTACAGTGATCACACTGGTATTGAAATGGTGCTATAAACATTATGACCAGAAAGAATCCATTTTCACACAGCTAAACATCGGTTGTACACTGATAATGCTCATCCTTGTACTCCAGTATTACAACATTAATACACAAATTTTATGTCACCATTACTGTTATAGCATTAACACCAGTATTGCATAATGTTACTATTACGTCGGGAATGCAACCTCCTAGCAATATTCCAGCATTGCATCAATATTGCACCACTATTACACTAGAAATATACCAACACCAGCCCTGCATGCTTTATGCTTTTGCTCATGGAGGACAGACAGTGCAAGACATCAGTTTAAAGCAGCCTACGAGCTCAAACACGCATATATGACCTGACCTGCTGCACTATGTAGATGCTGTAGTGGATCTGCTGTCTCTGCAGGAAGGGGTGGAGGTGGTAGAGCAGGGCGCGGAGGTGGGTCTGTCGGTTCCGGTATGGCACCACTATTGCCGTGTGGTGACGGGGTTCACAGTCTGGAGGCCGGTAACGTCCCCCTGGCAACACTAATGGATTCCTCTGTCTGATCTCCTCCATCGACAGAGGAGAGGAAAGATGGACGGACACGGGTCCAACTGAGAGACGGAAAGGAGAAAAGCTTTAAAGATACTGTCTGACTTTTGCCTTACTGACAGCTGAGCAGAACACACACTAGCAACTTTCACTGTGCCCTTTGCTGTATAATCTTGTGGTATTTTTAACAGCATATACTTAACACCCCTTTCTCTTACCCAGCAGTGGGGAGGGGATCTGACAGTCTCTCAACGGTGGTCCAGTGGCAGGGGGTCCTGTGCCGGAGTTGCGAGGCGGGGGAGGCGGGGCTCCCAGATGACTCAGATTGGTGTAGACGTCATGAGGCCGAGAGTAATCGAACTCGGGCTCTGTGGTGTGCACCAGCACAGAAACGAGACCCCTGAAGCCCCCGAGGGAGAAATAGAGCACAAAGGCAAACTGGAAGCCGACCAGCAACGCTAGAGTGCACGGGGAGTCCAGAGAGCGGCCACAGCACGCCATAATGAGGCAGATGACTGGACAGAGACGGTGAAAGTCCAGGTGGGGAAACCGGATGGAGGGATGGGAGGTGAAATGAGGGGAGAGGAGGACAAGTGGCTGCTGGATGAGGAAGAAGAAGGTGGAGGAAGAAATGAGTAAGGAGAAGCAGAAGGAGAGGAGGGGAAGGAGGCAGCACTGAGTGCAGGTTCAGGCGTGCAGGAGGTGGGCATCCATCTGCAGTAATGGGGAGTGATGAAGATGAATCTCTGTCAGCACTGCCATGACCTCCTGACCTCAAACGTCACTGAGAGGAGACACAAACACTGCAATTAGTTAAATAGAATCACTGCTTGTTTTTATGACCACTGCATCACATCAGTGCCCATACCTGGTTTTGTGAGGGTCTAATTAAAACCTCTCCTGGACCAGGAAGGGCTCGCTCCACTTTTCTCCTTCTCTTCCTCCTTTCATCATCAAGCTTTCTGCAAGAGAAAAGAAAAAGTGAACAATGCAGCAGCGGATGTGTTCCAGTGTGCGGGCCACTCTCAGCTAAAATAAGCTGTGAATGACAAGAAGCTACAAACAAATGTCATGTTTGCTGCTTTATTTAGAATGGCTTATTTTCAGCACTGACATTTCTATGGGCCGTATATGGAAGCTGATGCCTGCGGATCAAATTAATCCAGCATCACAGCGCTCTGTTTGTCCAAACAATTACATGCTGTAGCGAACCTCTGGTGCAAGTGGCTTCATCACTGTGGGAAGATGTTGAATCTCCTGAGGGAGGCAACAAGAATGCATGGCTGGGAAAATACCAGATGGAGGCAGAGAGGACACAGCGCCACTGATAGCCCTCCATTCAGGTGATTAGCCTATCAGCCTCCGTCGTTAGGCCTTTGCAAGAAATATTTGCATGACCAAAGCACACAATATGTGAGCAACATTCCTCCCACAGCGCCGCTGGCTACATGACCCGTCCTCTCGCCTTCACATTCTGCTTCCTAAGTTATTCTAGGCTTCATACAAGCTGCAGCAGCCGACTCACCAATGCATCCCTGCGATATGTCAAATCCAGCCCCCGGCTTCCTCTGAGGATCGACGGGCCGCTACCGCCGAGCGGACACGATGGACCAAAAGACACCGGGTTTTTTTTTCTTACAGATGCCGTTCGCTCCTCCTCCTCCTCGTCCTAATCTGTCGTCCGAGGGGATATCTCTCAGTAGCTGCTTAGGGACCGCTGCAGACGCTTTCACACGCAAGAGCATCGCCGCATATCCGCCTGGTGTCAACACTGGCGAGTGCGCGCTGCCTCGTCGGAACGCGGCCGAGGCGCACCGCGGTGACGCACGGAGCGGCACATTTGAAAATGTGAAGAAACCATGATTCTGCCACTGATGAGTGAACGATGCGTGTCTAAATATTTAAGCTCATAACATGGAGGTTTTTGCATTAATCTGGATGCAAATTAAGTCCATGATACAAGAGACATCCAGACTCTTTTTTTATTTGGTGTGAAAATGTTTAAGATGTGCATAGAGGTACGTTTCAGCACAATTTTCTGCAACACCATTCTCCTCTGTGGTTGTCCAGTGGTTGTGTGTTTATCTGTGCAAAGGTGGCACCACACCAAAGACAAGCTCTGGGAAACAGCATTGAATTGTTGGTTCAAACTGCTTAAAGGATCTTACTGTGGGAATGTGGCAACCAGTCAAGACCTTTGTTGTGGCTGCAGCAATTCTGGCACAGAAAAACACACACAAAACCAGACAATACCACTTCAAACAACAACAAAAAAAGAAGCAGATTTTACGTTTTCCATCAAATAAGAAGAGGCCATCCATCTGTTTAGCTGAGATGCCACCTGACTGGTGAAATATTCTCTTTACTTTCCCTCCATTAATCGGTTGAAATGCTCATATTGTGATTAATAATGTATTCAGACTGGTGATAAATTCATACCTTAAGACCAATATTATATTCTATCATATCTGACTCACTTTGTTATACATTTTTTGACTGCATGTACTGAATGTTCAAGTGTGTTTATTCAAAATTTCTCTGCTTAGGCTTTAAAAAAAATCTTTACAAAGTTTAGAATTAATCAAATGTTTTCCATTTTTGATATTTTTTTCTTTATTTGTCACACAACATCCCACCCACAGGCATCAGTTGTTCTCTAGTTTAATGCAGCAGGCTAAAAAAAGTATTTATTCACATGCAGCAGTAGGATGTCAGATTACAGAACAGACAGGATGTAATACTTGTGGCTAAACTAGTTGCATGTGGTCTACCAATGTAAACAGGTTAACCCCCCAGTAACCCTGAAGCAGATAAAGCATAACAGAAGAAAAAAAAACTGTGCAAAACAATGCATCAACACTACTATTGTTCGTAGCAATATGTGAACACACTGCCTTCATTTTCTCAAAGCAAAGCGGATGTGTGTTTTCTCTACCTGGGGCTCACCCCAACTACCTCAATGTCCCCTTAAGGAATACTGTACTAAGGTATCGCTCAGATAGCATAATAATTACTAAAGGCACAGAAAAGACTCCTTACATAGGCAGGCTCGAGGTTCAGTTGAATAAAATCAATAAGAAAATATATTTAGCTCGGATACAGGCCATTTTAAAGGCACTTTTTTGCCCTTTTGATCAATTAAGGTTGTTTTTGATGCGTTTTTTTGTGTCTGGTGGTGGAAAATAGCCCTCAATCTGTGACTACTTGTTTCATACTGCAGTATAGTATAATTATTCACAAAGTTAAGACCCACATTGCTTCAGATTGGGGAAATGGGGATAATGTGATGTATTAACCAAATCAACACACACAGAAAGTCAAATAGAGCACCTTATACACATATATGTATATATATATAGAAATCTATAATGCACTGCTTTTCTATTTTTTACTCATAATCTCAACAAAAATGTTAACAGAAGAAGAACAACCTCTATCACAATAAGAACTATTGTCAAAAAATATGGAATGAAGTGTTTCACAATTTTTCAGTACTCATTTGTCATCGATGTAGGCTTGGGGGGAAAAACATTCTTCTCACACATTCTCCTCTTTTTCATCTGTTCCAAATGGCAAAACTTTGAAAACCTCAAATTCAAAAATGCAAAAAAACTCAGATGCAGTGCCGCAAGCATTTTGCTTCCCACTCCCTTCAAGTTATGGGATTGTATTTTTCACTTTTGCTTTCTATTTCATCAGTTTATTGCCCATCTTCTCCATCGCTTCTACTCCTTTTTAAAAAAATGATATTAATAATAAAATTAATCATCTCAGATATGAACTCCCTTCACTCCATCTCTCAAGTTTGTGTCACTGTTTAAATTATCTGCTCCTCCCTCTTTCCTCCACCACCTTCCCCTCACTCTTTCCATCTCCCAGCATCTTCTTTTTTTTTTAATTTTTTTTTTTTTTTACTTTTTGTAGTTGCCAAACTGAATAGCGAGCCGGTCGCTGACGCAACGGAACGTCGCCGGCTGCACCTCCCAGTAGTTGACAGGATTAGCAAACAGGCTGATGCCATTATAGAAAGTCCTCTTCATCCCAAATCCTCGGGGGCAGAAGTCATCCATGCCAACCTGGCTGATACTGTTGGAATGGAGGTAAATCACCTGAAAAAGCAGGAGTGACAAAGATCAGGAGAGGGTGTGGAGAGAGTCATGTAAAAAAACTCAATACCAGATGAAACAAGAATTGCTTGTGCACACCAGACTCACCTGTAGGTATTTCATATCTGGGAGGCCTCCGGGAACACGAGTGAGGCGGTTGTTGTTCAGATGCAGCTCTCTCAGTCTGGGCAGGTAGGACAGACTGCCATTCTCTATGTTACGGATGTGGTTAAAGCCGAGGCCCAACCTGGGATAAGTGGGAATAATGGTAAATAGGCAGAAAATAGGGCATGGTACATTTAGCTGAAGTGTTTAATTTGTGTGAGTCAGAGTAAATGCAGATTCCCTGATTATTATCAGTGCAAGAAAGTTATATTAAGCTATGTGAGAATTAGAGGTACGAAAACCTGCCACACTCCTGTGACCATAAATTATGCCATTAGAGAGAAACGCGTGGCAGGAGGTAGAAGAAAACCAGAGTGTGAAAATGTCTTTTTCACAGAATGATATTTTCAAAAATAATAATGACAAAATAATGAAATTCAACCCTATACAGACCCTACACCCTATAAAGACACTTGTTTAGAAGTGTTTACCCATTACACATTAGAGAATGACGACCGGTATTTTGACTGGGGTTAGAGAGCATACAAAAAAGTAAAGTATCACCATTTTCCTGCTACTATTAAGTAGAATGTCAATGTAGTTTATATTTTTACCCCTAAGGGGCACTGCCGACTTTATATGTAATTCCTCACAGGCATGCAAGAACTCAGAGATGGTTAGAAATAAGTATTAAGCGTGAAAGCCACCTGTGGAGGTTTTTGTAGCGGCTCAGGTCCTCTAGTTCCACCGCCTGGATCTGATTGTGGTCCAGATGAAGCTCGCTGAGACTCTCTGGGAGATCTAAAATGCAGACACAATACCTGTAAGTCTTCATCTAAAGGTTGTGATTTGATTTTGTCCTGTAGCTGCCCATTCCTGTTTCTATTTCTACTTTAGATTGGACAAGTGAAGCACTTCAAAATGGACGTGACCTTTTGTGAAATGCACTTTCTTAGAGTTGAATAAAAAAGATTGATATCATTCTTGTGTCTGTCAGTGAATGAATATATTAAATATGGAGCTATACAACTGGCAGCTAATTAGTGCACCTCAACATAAAGACTGCAAACAGGAGTAAATAGTGAACATAGCGCTCTCCAAATGTGAAAAAAATCAGCCTTTTAGCACATCTAAAGATCACTAATTAACACATTTTATACAGTTTGCTCAATACATTTAAAAGTATAAGAATGGCAATTTGTAGTTTTAGATGGGCCCTAAATATCATCAATGTACAACTGCCAGGAAATGAGAAAGGCATCATTATACATATTAAACAAGATCCAACATGTTGATAAGTGAATGTTTGTGCACTTTGTCAAAGCTAATGGGCTGCTGGCTTTATTTAGAGCATTCTCATCTAAGTGAGTTACCATATTTCCCAATATTTGGATAAACTGAGCTGTTCCTTTAAATAGTAGTATGCCTCTGTTGTAAATTTCCCATTATTTTAGCAACAAAGATGAGTTGTTACCTTTTGGCACCCCAGTTAGTTTGGCCTCTGATATACGCAGATAATTCAGTTTCAGTCCCTTAAACGCGCCAGGCTCAAAACCACTGTTCTGGATGGGGTTTGCTCCCATTTCTGCAAGATAAATGGGAGTATTTATGGCATGAAATAAAAGTCCAGTTCCTTTAATGATCAAAATCCAATGCCAGTGCTATATGGTGACAAATGCAGTGGTGTGCACCACAGAAAGCAGTCTACATTTGTTGAAGTCATCAGCAATTCTGACCTATGCAGTTCATGTTGCCCAGCCCTGAAAAGGCTCCAGCTGCCACCTTCTTGATGCGGTTCTCATGGATCCTCAGCTCAACCAGAGACGCAGGCAAGTTTTTGGGGATAGTGGTCAGCAGATTCTTGGAGAAGTAGAGCTTTTGCATGTGCTTCAAAGGGATAAAAGTTCTGGGGTGGACTTTGGAAATGTGGTTATTCCTCAGAGACAGACCCTGAAAAGAAATAGGAAACAGGAAAGCACAAATTCAACATCCATCTTATTTGATCTATGTGAAAATATCAGTAGCACTCAGTCATAAATAATACAAGAAAGAATGCCAGAATACTGCGTTAAAAGCACAAGAGCTTGTTTCTGTGCCCTACTGAATGTGTTGAGTGAATTAAAACAGATCCATCACAGCACACCATCAAATTGCAAACATCACTGGCTGAAAGATGGAGACAGATGAAGTCTGAGGTAAACAGACCTTAATAGAGATGTTATTGTATAGTGTCATGTCAGAAGTTCCCTAAGCTGCCAGATTTAATATTGGTCTTGGTCAGCGCTCCTGAATGTGGGTCAAGAGTGAGCGAAGCGTTATTGCTAAGAGAGCTTGAATACTCCCATTTGGCTTCAGGCTCAAACTTTAATACAATTAAAGCTCTCAGAGCAAAGGGTGGCGAAGGGAGAAAAAGAATGAACCTCTGAATCCCAGAGGAAACAGGGGTCATGATGATATTTCACACCACTGAAACCAACACATGCAGAGATGAGTCATTTGCACGTCTTTAAGAAGTGCAGAGCTGAAAGTGGCATTGCAATTCTAAGCAAGCAGAAAGTGTGCGTCTCTTACATATAAGTTAGAAAGGCCTTTGAAGTCATTCTCTTTAAGCTCGGTGATACGGTTGTTCTGCAGGTCCAGGAACTTGGTGTCTGGAGGAACGTTCTTTGGCACTTCAGTCAAACCTGAAGACAAGAACAATAAAAACAGAGAAGGGAATCACCCTCCATTAAATGCATCCGTGGGTGACTGTAAACCAACACCCTAAAAACCAGTTTGTTTTCAGTTGGCAAGTTCTTAGGATGTCATAGTCAGACATAGGCTGTGGAAAATAGTCACTGTGTGTTTAAAACCTCCATCAGTCCTTAGAATTAAACCCATCACACTCCCACACAATCTCAAATGAGCACTTTGGTGCTGCTCGTCTATTATTTTAATGAAAGGTGAACATAGACACAACCATGGAGGTCACACTTAGACATCAGCGCAGCGCATAGCTAGCATTACTGGTTTGTCGCTGACATGGACACACACACACACACACACACACACACGCGCACACAATCTCACACACAGAAACAAATTCCCTTCACACCAGATGGCGACACCAGATGTTTTCCATCTGGTTTCCATTTGACAGAAGTCACAAAGGATGTGACTTAAATACCATCAGCAAAGTCACACATCAAATAAAAATGAGACGGGCACAACCCTGACACGTACGGAGAAATACAAGCTGTGTGTGTTAATGTGTGAGTGGTGAAGAAGTGTTGAAATAGCAGCAAGTGTCTTCATTTTGGCTTCTTTGTGACACAACCAAAAGCCGTTACAGTTAGGATTCTGTGTGTAAACTGTTTATCAAGCAATAAATTTGCACCGGCTGTGAAATGACTGCAACACGTGGATACTGGAGTGGCGTTAGGGAATACACCTGTGCTATTTCATTCGGGCATGTCGGGGGGAAAAATGACTCAGCCAAACACTGCAACCAGTGATCATTAACAAGACCGCATCACAGAGCCACGTGGACGAGAGTATCAGATGTGGTCAGTGATGCAGACGAGCCACGGCAAGCGAATCCCGACCAGGGCCAACCTCATCTGGACCATGACCATGATGCAACCAGGCTCGCTGCTGAGAGGCTGCCAGCTGTCCCACTGGGATCCAGTCTGCCACCAACCACATCTGACCCACAGGACTTTACCCACAGCTGTCCATCCAGAGTTAAGTTTAGATATATGGCTTTGGTTGTGCCGTGCCACACCCTCCATGACACCACACAGCATAAAAAAACCTCAGCAGCTCCCTCTGACATTCTGTTCAAACCACGTCCACACAGCGCAGAGACTTCTGATGCAAGGAATTAAGTGAAATGTTTCCTATAGGGAGCGTTAAAGTGGCAGGGGAAGATCAAGTTTCCATCCGAGGCATAATGTTTAAATCATAAACCAGACTTAGTTGATATCATTTATTTTTTGAAAAGTAATAGCGTTATTACAGCTGCTGCTGTGAGCCTCTGAGGGTGCAGGATGTAACCGAGATGATTCACGTGGTGGGAAATATTTATCTTCCAGTCGACACCTGCAGCTTGCAGCATGTCTCCTGCCAGGAAACCTTAAAATCTGCATGCCTGCATCAAATCTAGCAGACATGATAACCTGGAAAAAAAAAACTTTCACCAAGACCCTGATGAAGTGAGTCCTTTAAGCCTCTAAACCACAGCTCCTCACCCATATCTACCACACATCTCAAAGCTTTTACCACAATCTGACAAAACTAGCACCCTCTAAAACCCCAGTGCCCCTCAGCACAAATACTCAACATCACTCCGGGATGCACACTGAGAGGAGACAGACGCCACCACCAAAATACATCTGTTCTAAATAAGCACTTGACATCTCGGAAATTATACGCTTCCACATTTACCCAGTGCAGAAAGACCAGGGACAGTAAATATATAGAGCTTGTAAAATGATGATTCGACAAAACCATCATGTCTAAACACAGACGTCTTATTAGATTATATAGCCAGTATAATATGAAGAATCTTTACATCCCGAAATAAGACTGAATTCAGACTCCTTCCAGTCCTGTAAGAATAGACAAAGAAGGGGCTCGTGCACTTATTATTTCTACAGTCAGGAAATTGTAGCGGATGCTTTTACAAAAGCGTGACTAAATCTAGAACGGCACCCGGAGAGTATATCCTCTGCCAAGCCTTATTTTTACAAAAAGGTCTGGATCCACACCAAAATTTAAAGGGTACTTCCTGTGCTCATGCTCCACCTCTGCACCAAGTTTCAAGAAATTCAGCTCGGCAAATAGATAAACAGCATTCAGCTTTCATCTTGGTGGAGGAATTAAGTCTCAGGCAGACTGAAAGAGTTTAATGACATTTTTTGAAGTAGGATCTGTTTAGCTGATCTGTCAGGAAAGTGCTGACAATCTCTGAATCAAGCACTGATTATTGTTCTGTGTCACTTCTGAACAAATTTCGCTTTTCTAGTGGAAATATAACAGTGAATAATCCTCACATCTTAAGACAAATACTCTTTATCTCATGCTAACGACTCCTCAGACAACCACAAAACAGCTCCTTAAAGACAAATTCTCCCTCGTCAAAATCCCCCTTTCTGTCTTGTGCTTTTTCTCTGCACCGTCTAACTCCTTCTCCCCCGCCTTGATAAATCTTCATCTTGCTTATTTTGGTTTCTCCGTTCTTTTTTCTCAGTATCGTCTTTTTTTTTTTTTCCTTTTCTGCTCACTCCATCACTCTCTTCCTCTCCCACCCACTATCCACACACAGAGTCTGGAACACAAAATCCCTCAAAGAGATGCCTTTCCTTGTCAAAATATACTAGCATTATCCCAGGGGAGACATGCCCTCAGTTAGATAATACACCAAAGGGGGCCTTTGTTCTCTGAGGCTATGAAAGTCATGCGAGGCTCGGGTCATTGTCAGTCACTCGACTCATTTGTTTTGCTGCCTGAACCTCCTAACACACTCACACACTGAGAAATGATGACAAATCATCGCAGACATACATACTGCTGTTCTACTTCCTTCTCGCACACTCTCACTAACCGAGGTCAGAGCACTGGACGACCCTGAGCCGGCAGAGGCATCCGAAGGGACACGTGGGTATGTCAGGGGGGAGGATCTCCTCGATGGCCGAGCCTTCTTCCTCATCCCTCATCATCGTCATCATCCCACCGCTGTCCATACCGTCCATACTGTCCATGGCGAAGTCCCAGAAGCCTTTCTGCTCGAAGGGCAAGGCGGAGGAGGGGCAGAACAGCCGTGTCACGCATAGCAACAGCAGGAGGGAGCAATGCTGCAACATCTTTAACTTAATCGCCTGAGAAAACATAAAGAGGAAGAGGAGCAGAGTCAGTTTTATTGCAAATACATGTTTATCCCGTCTATGACGTAAACCTAGCTAAACGCAGTCTGCAACAACAGCCCTGTAATGTATCCCACATTCATAAAATGTATAATGTTCAAATGAAAAAGCAAAATTACAGAGTCTGTCAAAGCAAAGCCCCCTAAAGCAAAGTTCACAATGTGACAACTGATTTTCAGATATTGTATTAACTGCATGTTTGATCCACTAAAAATGTCACCAAAAGTGTGTCCTGCATTATTACTTAAACTTCAGGCCCTGTAAAACTATTATTTTAGTATAAATTGTTCTGGCATGATGCATACCTAAATCTGTAAAAATGATTAAAAGCTAAGACACACACAAAAAAACTAGGGCATTTATGTCTAATATTATTCCAGCATAGAGATAGTTGGACTAATAATACATCAGTGTATGGATACTGTCTATAAGTTTGACAGCGTTAATTCTAAGTGTGCAGAGGGAAGGTTGTGGGTTCATCAACAAACACCCAATAGCAAAAGTTTTGACTCTGCGCCTCTGCACTGGCAATGGTAGCCTCCTGGTTGTGGTCAGTTATAAACTGACAGTTAAATATTATAAAATGGTCTGGTTATCCCTAATTACAAAGCCCTACTGTTTATACCACACCTAACAGGCAGGCTGGAGCTGGAGACTGGTGAGGAGAAATGCACTCATTCCCCCTTTCACGCTTGCCAGGAACTGACTCTGGGAAGTAAAGTCACATAAACCACACCGAAATGTCACTGTCTGCTTCCTGCACACCACTATTCCCAGGAGACCGAGTCTCCTCTCACTGGCCAATCAGATAGCACGGAGGACATCACCTCAATGGTGGAAAACTTTATCCCTGCAAATGAGCTTTGCAACAAAGCCGCCATTCATGCGCAGGGGAAACCGGGTGTGCGAGTACAAATGTGTGCGTCCAGGCACACGTGTTTGTGTGCGTATGAATGCCATGAAACCCAGACTCCATGATGTCATAGTTGTTCACACACACACACACACACACACACGCGCGCACTGCTAATTGAGGTCACCAGACATTTAAGCATGTCTGTGTTTGTTTTCTTGCTTTTTCCTGCCTGCACTGACCTAGCCAGCACTTCAGCACAGCAACCCCTCCCACTCAACCTAAAAACTAATTCCTAGAAAAGTGAATTATTACCAGGCCAATTGATCTCTACAGCAGGAGAGTGTGACCCTTGAGGCTAATCCTATGAAGCAAGGCCCAGACCTACACTGGACGCTGGGGCGAACTCAAGCCCTATGATCTCTAACCTTGTCATGATAATTCCTCCTCTGATCCCCAGCTCAGCCATACAGATGGCTGGAAAGTCTTGGTGCCAACGGGTAGCATGCAAACAGACCTTCAGGGAAGTTTAATGATCTTGCTGCAAGATAATTAGATTTTCACAGGAAGCAAAATTAGAGCATAGTTTGACTTCCCGCATAATCAGGACCAAGGGGTAAGAAAGAGTTTAGTATAGGGAGGAATGACCCAACCTAAAAGAGTGAAGGTTCAGAGGGGACTCTATAAAAACAAATAGATCAGAACGATACAGATACCGGTGAATCAGCAGACAAAGTACACAAATGCAAAACCGACAAACAGGATAAGGCAAGTAGAAACTCAGATTTTACTTGAAGAAAGGTTTCGGGTTGAAATAGGTTGGCAAAAAAATCAGGCAACTGTACCTGATATTCCCAAGACTAGGGCCTTGTTGACTTGTGCACAGGTATTTTTAAAATTGTGCCTTTTTTTTCTTTCATCCACACGCAGTTTTAGGTCACTGAAAAGAGACCATTGGGAAAACTCATTCTAGGATTAAGATTTCAGAAACTCTATCTGCAGTGTTGACGTATAGATTGCTGAATGTATTTAAAGAAAGATGCTGCCCGTGGGTTTCATAAAGAGCAGTTTAAAACTCAGTCGGGTGGCTCCGACCCTTGCCATCTTGCCATCGCATGACTCCTTCTAACTCCTGGCTAAACCGAAAATGAGCAAAGAGGTGGAGTGTGACTAAGCCATGCAGACGTCTCTGGGCCATGGACTTTCATATGACGGCACTCACCTGCACTTAATGCCGCCAGGCCCTGAATTATGTGCAACGTTAGGCCTTAAAAGAGTTTAAGTGGGTGTTAAATAAAAATGTACCCCAATTACAGTTGTCATTAATGGAAAATTAGCTATACCCAGGCTTCGAATGTGTATTTATTACGTAAAGTTGGGCATTTTAAAATGGGGGCCTATGAGGACTGACTCACTTTTAGAGCCAGCCTCAAATGGCTATTTGAGGAACTGCAGTTTATGACGTCTTCATGTTGGCGTCATTTTTCAGTCCCAAAGTTATTGACTTGGTGTAGATGGGGACTTTTTGAGTGACTTTTTGATGCAATTTTGTCATAGTGAATGTGACCAAAATAGTTGTGGCGCTAACTGTGCTAAAAAGACTTTTTACACATTTACACAAAAATGTACAGTTACTCTTCCACCATATTGAGGAACAGAGGCAACAGAATCAGACCATGCATATGATCCTCGATGTGGCATTTTTGGTTGCGTGCAATTATAGCTTGATTTTTTTTAAGCTTCAGATTTGCAGAATTGACTTTAAGGTACGGGTTGTATTGACAACTGTTGATCTAGCATGCTCTTTTGTATTTTTGTATCAACAGGGATTTTTTTTTCTTTTTGAGAGCAAAGGAGGAAAAAAACACATCAAGCTCATCAAATATACCCAGGTATATGTAGACACCATCTAAGACAGTGTGCAAAAACCAAACTGGCAGGAATCAAAAAAATCCAGAGGAAAAAACACAAGACACAAAGACAAACTTACAATTAAGCACACAAACTAAATACACAATGGAGGGAAGGGTGACTGGGAACAGGTGAAACCTTCAGGGTGGTAAGACAGGAAACGCACAAGGGCAGGTGTCTGAAATGATAGGAAAGGTGAGTATTTCAAAATACAATGGGAAAAAAAGAAAAAGCGACAAAAAACAAGGAAGACATTACCTAAAGAAGCAAAGGAGGAAGTTATAGTGATCAAATTACTTCCACCAGATGCCTCAATTTGACATTTGCGTTTCTTTATGAGTTGCTAATATGTTTGCATCCTTTCCTACTAAACACAAGACCATTCAAACAGTTGCTTGATCTCTGCCAGTCTATTCCACCTAATGTCTTGGGATAATTCTGGCAGCACCGAGTCTTCAGAAAACTCTGAATGGCCTAAAGAATATAAAGCTCGTGAAGGAGTTTGAAGGGCTTTTTAATGTTGGGGAAATGCTTCTCATTCCACACTTCATAAAAAATGTTCTGTAAACTGAGACTGATCCTTTAAATTACAAAAGTAGAGCCTTAACAAAAACATTTCACAAAGTCCAAGAATGTGGTCAGAGTAGCACATCACAGTGTATGGGTGACGAATAAACAACACATGCTTATCAATCAAACACTTACTGACCACATTCATAGCCTCATATAAACACAGTGTAGCTCTGAAACCTTATGGAGGACATCCAGCACATGAGAAAAGGGCCAATTTTCAGTCTCTGATCATTGCTCTTTAAAGATGCTCATGCAATTCTCTGCAACTGTAAAGGATTTATTTAGGGGAGCATTAAAATCAGTGAAACAAAGAGCCTGTGCATGATGTGGACCTTGCCTGGAAGCATGAATAACTGGCCCCTGCAGTCTGCTCCCTGCAATAAAAATAGCTGCCAAATTATACCATTTTGCAGAAAAGAAAAAACACCACTGGCCTTGGCTTGGCCAGAAGAATGCAGCCAAAAGGACACAGCTCGGGCATATATAGTCAGCATCACACAATGACACGAAACACACAAAGACGCACAAAATAGCTGAAAAATATATACCGCCGGATACATTTGTATGATTTCTGCAGTTTGTCCTTTGCAGCATTATGGGAGGTATAGCAAGTATACATTGCAAATCTAAAAACGTGTGACTCTAATTTATGGAGCTGTTTTTCACTGGTCCGACCAATGATCTGTCTGCCATTTGTAGATACATGATAGCAGAAAGAGATTTGCAGACAGAGGTGTCGGACATGATAAAGGAGAAAAAGAAAGAGAGACAGGAGCAAGTACAGTCTATCATCATCGTATGACGCGCAAGGCTACTATAAACACAACATGACGATAAGAGTGAACTACATCCCACAATCTAGCAGCCTTTCTGGCAGTAATAACCACTTTTATCCGGCCCGGGTGTTTGTGCATATGAATTCCTCTCCCTCCAGTTAAGCTGTGAGCCGTCAAACATCCGGACTGAGATGAAAACAAACTAAAGGCTTCAATCTTAATTGTTGTTCCCTCGGCTCTCCTCCCATCCACAGGCCAAGAGCGGTTTAATGGATGGATGGATGGATCGGCAGCTATTCCTGTCTTACTTAGAGAGAATGGAAAAGAAAAAAGAGTAGAGAGCAGAATGACAATTATGAGGCAGACAGACTGAAACAAAGAGTGGGAGTTGTGTGTCAGCGGGGGCAGGAAGGATGTGAGAGATGAAGCTTCTGAAGATCCAGGGAAGTTTTTTTAGTCAACGTTATGATCAAGGGAGCAGCAAAAAAAGAGGATTGTTTGAGGTGTAGCATCTCTTCTTAGGTATGTGGCTAAAAGTGAATAGACCCAGCAGTGAAAATCTATACATTTTGGTCTTTGTCAGGGATTAAATCTACAGTGCAGAATATTTGACTCCCCTTTGTGTAGTTAGAGCAAATATACAAACACTACTGAAGCATGATTCTGACAAATGCCTGGATGCCCATCATCCTCTGAAGGATTTTTTCAATGTGGAACATCTCAAACTTCTCAAGTTTTTTTTTCTACCCTACTAATCATATTAACTAACATTCATTTAGAAGTAAAAGTTCCACATTCAAACTTTCAGTTATAGTCCTCTTAGTTCAAACTGACAGAAGTCTCGAAAGTTTTGCACATATTTGAAGGCCCACTGCGATCTGGCCTTATAGCATTCCTGAATTGGAGCAAATCCCATTCAAACGTTCACATGCCCACACAGCTTTAAGCTTACACAGTAGCTGCTGGTTCCTCAGAATCATCTCAGCAAATAATGAGGCGGAGGCTTCACTCTCTTCCACAGAAATGATTTTTTTTTTACCTCAATATAAAAACAAGAGGAACAAAGAGTAGGAAATTCCCCGTCTCAGAGGTGTGTCAGTTCATGCCCAGTGTGTCAGTCTCTCACAGACTCGTCTGTCTGAACCAAATTTAAGCTCTCCTAACAGGCAACAGAAGACTGACACTTCTATGAACGTATGAATTCCACAGGGTTACTGCTGGATGTAAAGAATAAAGATAGGAGCAACAGAGAAGAAATGATAGAAAACTCAGGGGTACAAGTACAGAGGGATAGATGTAGACTGACAATAAAACACAATAGCGCTGCTGAAGGCGCTGTCTTGAATAATCTGCCAACAAGTGCATCGGCTGTTTGAGTTTCCCACACTCGGCATGTGAGATTGGCTTTGCATTGCCTATATGGCCTATCCATCATGTGTACATGTGTACTTGTCAGCCCTCACATCCACCGCAATTACTCTGATGTGGCCGCAGTTCCCACAAGGCACCCTTTGCCCATGTCAAGCTAAACAAACTTAAACTATATGCTCCCTGCGTTGCCAAGAATATTAACCTCCTCCAGTTTGTTCTCCCATGACTGCAGTCGAGAGAAACTCTCACTTTCACCTTTTTCCTGTTTGTATGAAAGAGAAAGTTTTAGTTGGTATGTGTGTAAAATCATCAAATTTTACAAGCATACATCCGCTCATTCAATTTTTTGGCAACCCAGAAATCTGGAGGTGCCAAAACCCACTAAACCTTACAATATTGATGGAGGCATAAAAATCAGGTACTTCCAGAGCTGCTCCAGAGTGTTCCGGTTCTGCTTTATAGACACTGTTTGTAGTCGTGTGAGTGGAGTTAAGGTGGGGCAGAGAGCTTACCAAGTGCCAGCTGGCACCGCAAACACTGGTGTACTGGCAGCCGCCACGTCAACACTCGGTGCCGATCAAAGTCACACAGCGGCTTAAAATCATCACAGTGCTGACTGTGCACAAAATATCTGACAGTGTTGTAGAGAATAATTCTAATTTTGCACTCAACGGGATACTTTTGTTTCATTGTTGTATTATTCCCCAAAACATCTCTACTCTAAACTGCATCCAAGCGGCAATAAACTCTGACACATACACAGAAATGTAAAACTCACACAAATGTTTGCATGTGGGGAGTCATGCAAACACGTTCTCCCATTTTTATACACAAACACATGCAGCATGTAAACCATCTATGTAATTTGGTCTGAAAATTGAAAATGAAGTCCACCTCCTAAATGAGCTGGCCATTTGGCTGACATCTTTCATTTCATTGTGCCTAATCTTCTTCATTCAACACATTCGAACACACACACACACACACATCTCAAATTCACGTTCTCTTCAGACATACAGGCTGTTAGTGCTAGGCGGGTCCGCTAAGAGCTTTCGGGTGGAGTTAACTGCCCCAGCGGCTGTAATTTGGTGACTGCTATCCCTAAAAAAAGGAACTGTTTGGCAGCTTTTCTGTTGCCGCCAAGCTTGGATGTGGTTGTGAGCTGCTCAGTGCTGCAAAGATGAGGCCTAACCAGAGTTGAACGGAGCGCAGGGCAACACGGAGAGACACAAAAGGGCCAAATCGGTCAGCAGCAGAGAGACAGCTGACCTGAGGATCCATGCATGTGGGCAGATCATTCAAGGCATGCAAACTATTCCAACGTTTGGGCCACTTATAGGTGGGTTATGAATAGAGACTGTAAACAATGGCTGCTTTATGAAAAACCAAAATGGAGCAATCTGCATATTTTATTGTCAAAACAAAACCAGTGGCCAAATTTAACTTCAAGTTGTAACAACAAGGGGGAATGAAACCACTGGTGTGGCATCAGATTGCAGCTGATCAAAAAGAATAGTGGGAATGTGGAGCTGTATGTGGACTCATAGACTGAATTTAGTTAAGAAATTAAGATAAAACCCTGCAGTGAGGCATGCAGGTGGAAGGTCAGACGGGAAGAGAGAATCTAAGTGCAGATGGATGAGCAGGTGTGAGCAGACTGGAAGGTCAGGAAACAGATTCAGACCATCAGTGTTGACTGTCAGACAAACTTCCACTCAGACTGACACTGTTTGCTCTGTCTTTGTACAGTAAAAAGCCTCAGTTAAATATAAATGGATCGTGCATGGTAGGCAAAATCTGACCACCAAGGGGGGAAAATGACCTGCAGTGACAAAATAACACACAGCAAAGTAGAATCTTCCATCCAAATAAAATCCCAACAGTTTCAGGCAGAACATTGTGTACACTGAGCTGAATTGGAGGGTACTGCAGGCCTGTGTACCAGAGTGAGTTGACTTGATTAGCACGTTGCACTGTAATTATTCTCCCTAAATGATGCTGCAGGAGTTGGATCTAAAAGACCCGATATAGATGTGTCGCATTTAGAGCCTGATGAGAAGAATAAATGGGGATAAAATGAGTGGAAAGAAGTTTGCTTAATTAGTATCTAAACCTCTGAATACTGCTTGAACCACCTTGGGAGATTTGTTACGCCATCTAGTGGTGGTCTGGAGTGAGAGCGCAATGGAAAAAGTACAGCATCAGATGCGCAAAAAGATGGAACAGGTTCAATCCGATAGCCACGAATATCTTTAGTATAACAATAGAGAGGAGATGAATAAATTTCCTTTTTCTTTTCTTTTTTGCAGGAATGTTAGAAGTTATTTTATGTCAGCCACATGAAAGCAACGTTACATCTTTGAATGAAAATGTAAAATTTGAGTTAAGAGCAAAAAACTAAAACAAGTTAGCGAGTTATAAACTAGCATTTCTCGTTTACACCTAACATTTGCATATAGAAATCTTTTTTTTAAAGTAATATTGGCTTTAAAGAGCAAATAAACTGCTTCTAAACTAATTAGAAGACTAAAAACTCACATGATAAAATAACCCAACTTCCCTACCTTTTGGATAGAAATAAGATATTAATTCCAAATCCCCAGCAAAGCAGGTTGAAGAATGTTCTCTCCCTTTTGTGCGTCACTTTATCCCGGAAATTTCTTTTTTTTTTTTTTTTTTTTTTTTAAAGTCTATATTCTCATCACATTTAGGGATTATTGCGCTGTTTCCTTCTGATCCTCTGACATCCAGCCGCAGCTCCTGTGCGCCACAGCGAACCGTGTCAGGCCACCGTGTGCGCGCCTCTCCAAGTCGAGGAAATGACTGCGCGCAAAGGGGGGGTCGAGCCCATAAAGTCAAGCCAGCCTCCTTTCTCCCCTTTTTGGATGGAGGAAAGAGGAGGAGAAGGAAAGAGGAGGGAAGCAGAGTAGCTGTACTGCAGCGCTGATATCACAAGTGATCATTTCTGCAGTCACAACATTCAAATATGATAGAAAAAACTTTGGGATATTATGTTATGGCACCAAGAACATCATTTAAATCCTAAGGGACAGGACCTTGCAATCACCTCAGACTGAGGTTATGTAATTTTATGCTAAGTCTGTCATCACTTATTCCCATTGTATATAGCATTTCCCCATAGAAAAAGGAAGAGAAGGAGACTGTGCACACTCTTTGAACCTTGTCTGAGATCTGCAGTTTCCATGTTTAGCTGCTCCTGAAGCCAATTTACATTAAAGACTGTAATTTTAGCACCAGCAATTAAAACACAAGCTAAAAGATGGTATCGTCTCAAACACCTCAGACAGACTTCCCTACAGTGCAGCTACAACATGCAGTAGCACCACTGGGAAAGCAAAGAAAGCCCACATTGTGGCTCATATGATGCAATTTTTTACAAAAAAAATATGTTCTTAATGCTGTTCTCTTTGAGAGTTTCACCTCAGTTCTAGGAAGCTTTGAGGAGTAAAATATATTTTATTTAACTATCATCAAGAGTTGTGCAACATCTGCTATTTTAGGATGATAAACACATCCATTTTAATTATACACACCCTAATTGTGTTGGTTTGTATAAAGAATCCGTCACAAGGAACTCAGCTTTAATATCCCCCCGGAATTCTTTTTTGTTCCCTTCTGTTTGCAGAGGTTTTGAGATGTTTGCCATGTAAGAATTAGCATTATTTTTAATCACCAGTGGTTAGCAGCTTGTGGCATCAAACACTATCGAAATGCACAACATGCAGTAACACATTTCTCTCTGATTAGTACTCGGAAAGAATGGTGATTCTGAGCCACGCCAAAATCAGGGAGAAAGCTTATTTCTAGGGCTGTGGTTACAAAACGTATGATTTTTGTGTCTTCTCACAGTTTTCTATTAATTTTTTGGTTTTTGCAGGATGGAGTGTTCTTTCTCTCGGACTCTCCGATTTCCTCCCCGTTTCGCCAACACCCAGAGCAAAGCAGCGACTCTGGCAAGCTGCACGGTTTGGGAACTTTTCTGACCTCGTAAAAAGATTCCCACATTGCATTTACATACACATTATTCATTATCATCATTTCTGTCATTACAAGACGAGACTGTCGCTCCCGCCTGTATTTCTGTTTCGTTAAATGCTTCCCTTTCTCTCTTTTTGCTCACAGTGGTGGAAAAGGCATGCAGGCCAGATCAATGCCCTGCAGGGGCTGTTGGCAGGGGACAGAGTTTTGATAAAAGCCTATGCAGATTACATTCCTTCTATGTCTGCATCCGCTCTTTCTCTCGTTTTGTAGCCTCCTACTTTCTCTCTGTTTCCTCGCACTTTATTTCTCGGTGTGCCTGTATCTCCCTCGCTGTGGTTCACTTGATTATGGTGTTGGCCTGCAGCTCGAGGGCTTGGCATCCAAATTAAACTCTTTTTGCCCTATGAGTGCTCAACTACCGTGTCTCCTGGGATTAGCACACCCACTCACTGAATCTTGCATAGGTGTTGCCATGCAGTAAATGTGCGTGCACCCTTGTGTGCAAGAGAGAAATGACAATAATTTGTGTTTCATAGTGCTGCACAAAAAAGTTTATTTCATACTAATTGATGCCACCGGCTATCGAAGATGAACACAACAGTGCAGGTGGCCGAGCGGCTGCCTCTGCAACACACACTACGGTAAGCACATTCTTGTTGACCCCAAATAGTTGACCTTTAACACCGGAACCCGATCTCATGTTCTAGTAAACTAGCTGTCCCCACTCCTCCACCCTGCAGCCATCCTGTTTCACTGCTCTGATCACCATTTTTAGTCTTTAAAATCAATCCTTTGCTGCTTTTCTTTGCATGTACTGGTGCTTTTTATCCCTCCCCTCATCCTCCCTCAAATAACAAACACAGGAAGCTGCTGTCTCTGGGTAGGACAGACAGTACATGGGAGAAGAAAAGCTTGACACCGCTCCACGGTCAACCGCTTATAACCGGGGCTCCGGCCTGAGCTCGACGGGATGCAAAACATCTGTTTGGTGTGATGGGACGCCACTTTAACAATTTAGCCATGTCAGTATACTCAATATGATGGATGGCACTGAAGTGGCAAGCCTGTCAAATTTAAAAACACACCATGTGACAGGCCGTGGAGGGGAGGTTTAAGGATTTAACATCAAAGCATTTGTCTGTGCAAAAACTACAAAGATGGGAAAAAGCGAACTGATGCCGCTTGGTCATTTTTGTGCAAAGCTTCGGCTCAGCCTGTACATGCAGGAACTGCAGTATAAGTGGGAATGTGTAGTTTCTTAGACAGTAATGTGCTGTTTACAAAATGACTGTACAATTATGCAGAATGGAGACTGAACCACATGCACAAGACTGAGAGCAGAACATGTGATTACACGCCCAGCCAGAGAGAGTGAAAAGAATGAATATGTGTGTCTGTTCATACAACATATTTAGATCATACATGTTCACTTTCATTCTCTATGTTATTGTCTATCTCTATCTGCCTCACTCTTTATGTGTTTGCGACTGGAACGTCTGCAGGGGACCTTCTGTTCTTCATTTAGAGCCACAGAAACACTGGTCCTTGTTGAAACCTTATATCCCGAGCCAGCTAGTTAACCCAGCAAGTACACTGTCTGTAAATTACAACTTTATACACTTGGCACGACTCCGCATTTTATCATTTTAATTATATTCATTACCCTGAGTGATATATTGTGAAATGTGCTTTGTCTTTGTACGGGTGGGTTGACAAATTAAAGATACCACTCTGGTATCATTTCATCATACAGGATTTGATGTAAAGCAGTTAACTAGACTATAAATCAAGATGTCTGGCTGTCATGTTCAGCTGACATTGCTCAGCGGAGACACTGATTTAATACAAGATGAGGGGAATAGAATAAAAGAGATTTTAATGAAGTTGTTTCTTAGGGAAAAAAAATAAAAGGTCAGTAACTCAGAGTGCAACTGTGTTTTTTCTCGTTGTGACTGATTTTAGGGTAACAAACACACTGTTGTGGGTCGTATCATACTCACATTAGCTCAAAGTATCTCTGAATTGTCCAAGATTGTAAATGTTTTAACACAGAATAATGGTGCTTTGTTTATTCATGCTATCCAGTGCAGGGGGCAAAGAGAGAGGAAGGGGTGAGTTGGGGGACAAACAGCTGGACGGATGGACAGTGAGATCCAGTGGTGTTGATAAATGCATAAAGAAAGAGGCACATAGAACAATCCGATCTGGGAATTTACTTTGTCAATAAGGTCAGCAGGGTACCAGAGCTCCAGCAGCTTTCATTCTGAATAGGATCCAGCCCTCTGCCTTACACCCTTCATCTTCTCTCTCTGTTTTAAATCTTCCTTCCTCTGTGCCCTGCAGCCACGTCTTACTGGATTCAACTATACATGAACTGCTACTCCTCTCATTTTTCGCTGATCAGCTTAGAGACTTTCGAAGAACAATCACCGTATTGTGTCTTAAAAATCAGCTTCATGTTTGTCCCTTAGCTCCGCTCTCCCTTAGCTCCGCATGCATACTTGTACCCCAATTACTGTACACAATCCTACAGTGACTGACGTCACCTCTACATGTTTGGAGGCCTTGAATGAGGCCCCCTTCACAGTCAAAGCGACCTTATGCATTTTTACTGAGCAGCCAGTGGTGGATGTTTATGTTGGAGCTCATCTGGTGATAGAGAACCAGCATGATGTTTATATTTTTCTTCCTAATGGCCCCCTTAGGTTCACACTGTTTCACCAGGCGTTTTAACTTTCTTTCAGGGACATCTTAGATTTGACTGTGTCACATTCAACCACCCTTCCTTTATTTCAGCTTACACTGATTAAAGGCTTCTCCCGCAAACCCTGCAAGTACCCCAGACTTAGACTAGAGACGTGGGCTAATCCTCTTCAGTCTTCAAATTCCCAAAGTATCATGTACCTCAATGAAAAGGCAGAGTAAAACCTGTCTTTAGAACACATTCTGATTCCACTGTAATGTATGATCCTTTTACATTTTAAGGGCGTTTTATATAATGATTATTTCAATTACCATGCAAATTGCATACTTGTTTCATTACATACCAAAATATGACAGTTATTTTTGCAATCAAAGAAGAGGTGTAAAAGAAAATGGTGGGTTTGGAGATGCTAAAATGAAAGCTCGGACTGACTAAGAACACATCATGATAACACTATATTTCTGCAAACCATGTATGATTTTGAGGTGATTATGAAGATGCACACGACAAAATACCTTGAAAGATTAGTTTAAGTCTGTCATGTCGATGCACACGTGTACTGTGTGTATCTGTTCATGTAGGTATCTCATATGTGTTGCCTTGCTGTGGATACAGGACCAGTCCCTGGGAATCCGTGACACAGGAGAAGGCATTGGTGGGAATCTTCTCCACTTCCAACAGATTGTTTTCCAGGTGGACCGAAGCCAAGGTGGAGCCAGAATTACGAGGGTGACACACTCCCCACTGTCTCACCAGCCTGAAAGTGCAGCATACATACATTTAAATTTAGACGGACACAAACGCGGACTCTCTCAACAAACCAAGAACTGGAGCAAAATGGAAAGAAATGATGTTATTTGCATCAGACAGTGAAGGTGCCAGGATATCTTTCTTTGCTTCAGTGCCAAGCTGCTTAGAGTCATTTCCAAAGGGAGCTACGTATAACAGCAGAGCTAATGGCATTAGAACGGGATTGGGTAACAAGCAAGCAAGCATTTAGCTTAAACTGGCATTCTTAATGATCATACTTCAATCTTAAAAACTGATTTTGTGGGAGATGCAGTTCTACCTGATCTGATTGCTGTCCAGTCTCAGCACCTGCAGGTTCTTGAACTGCCTGACGCAGCGAGGGATCTCTCTCAAGCGATTGCTGTTCAGCAGGAGCTCAGCCAGTGAGCGGTACATCCCAACAAAAGAGAATCGATCTATACCCTCTTTGCTCAAGGCATTGTGGGATATTTGGAGAGACTGCAGACCGGGGCGTATGTGACGGAAGGTGAAGGCAGGGATGTAGCTGATGTTGTTGTGTTGGAGGTTCAGTTGACGGAGATGGCGAGGCAGATTCATCGGGACTGAAGTGAACTGGTTGTTGGACAGGTCCAAGACCTCCATTGACCTGAAGTAAATAAAGACACAGAAGAATCATGAACCTTAGTACAAAAAGAGCCTCGAATGAAATGACTTTGGATCATTTTTGCCAAACACAGCTCTATGGATTTCAGTGCAAGTTTGGTGGACACTCAGTAAATTTGTACAAAGCTAAAAAATCTTAACTGGACAAGACATCCATTTTACAGTGAAATCATCAACAGCATCTGCTAGGAAGACTTATACACAATTTACAATTGTCCAACTATACCACCTGAAGACTTTGGTGGTCTCCTAACTATCACACTGAGGTAGACATTTATGAATTCAAGCAAAATATATTGTATAACTATTGAGCAGAAGCATGTTAGCATGGTGATGTTAGCATGTGAGGTTTTACAGAGCTCTGTGATGGCGGATGCCAACTTCTTCACTTCTTCCAACACTTCACTGCAGACCTCATGTTTTATAGTTACTGGACTACTGCACTGCACTGTTGGGGAGAGTTGTGAAGCAAGGCTGGGAGGGAATAATAGGGAGCACCAGGAGAGAAAATAATGGGGCCTCAGGGGGGTTGCAATGTAAGAGTGTGTGGCAATTTGAAGAGAAATGTGTGATCTGAGCAGAAAATCTTTAGTTTGGGGTAAACAGAATGAATGACCATGGAGACAGGACTGGATTTCTGGGGTCTGAGACGAAGATGCAGTACAGGGCTTTGGTGTTTCTGTTGGAGGATCCCACACAGCTGTTGTGAGTTTACAGCTAAGCTCACAGCAGGAGAGAAACCTCATTTTCTGTTCTTCCGCCATTCATCGACCACTTCGACCAACCACTGGTTCTCAGAACACACTAAGGTGGCCAGTTAGTGACCACACAATGAAGAGAAATAGGCACCTATGAGGAGAAAGAGAGTGGGGGCATCTGTCTGACTGTTGCTGAATGTCTTGGTATTTCTGTTACTTGTAAAGGTAACTTATGGTGTAATAACTCTCCTCTCTTCAACATTACAACTCCCAGGTTGCATTAATCATTGCAATTTTTGTGGGGATTGTATTTCCATGAGACAGATTAAGTAACACAGTAAAGGTCGGGGTTACAGAAGGTCCACTGACACTTGAGGCCTGTTGCATTCCTCTCTGCTTAACAAAGCTGCAATAAAACACCACATTAATATAATTATGAAGACAAAGTTAAGACGCAAGTGACTGAGCATGACAGATTAATTCAGAACGTACAGCACACACAAAGAGGCCTTTTTGTAACCGATACATATTGTGGCAGATATGGATTGCTGTGAAAAAGTGGTTGCTGCCTGAAATTACAACCCTAAAAATGATTTTTTTTTTTTTGTCCCTCAGCACCAGTTCAGGCCAGTTGTGTGCTGCTGATTTGTATTCTAAAACTTTGCCCGGAAGCTCAGCAGCAGTCCACCACTGCTTAGAGCTCCACATGGTATTAATGAGCAGAAGGACACACAATCCTCTCTTCTCAGAGCCCTCCTCTCTTCACACTCCCACCCAGTGGCACCTACACACAAACACACACAGCAGCGCACACTCACGTACGCACAGTATGATATGGAGAGGAAACACTTACACACACACAGACAAATAAACATGCTCATAGACAGAGATGTGCCAAGAAATGCATATGCAGACACAAGGGTGTGAATTCAAAGATTCATAAATGTGTTCAAACAAATAACATGCACTTTTTCTGCAAAATGAGTATATCATTTCTGAAACGGTCATCGAAAGGCACTCAGTGGATGACACAAACCAAATGTTTTTGTGTCCTCGGATTTGTGTAAACACGGCTGGGTTTAAATCAAGCTGATGGTCTGCTCATCCCCAGAGTTTTGGGTTCTAATGAGAACCAGCACACAGAAGAGTTTGAATCACACCTCCACACACACACACACACACACACAGACACACAGACACAGACACACACACACACACATACAGGAGCACAGGTATAACACATACATATACACACAGCTCCATCTGTGCCGAGCTCACACTGGCAGCACTACAGAAGCTGGTTGAAGCACGTTGGCAAGCGTTCCAGGATAGGTAACGCAGCCAGCCACAGTAGCTGTGCCAAGTAGGCCAGTGACAACAAGACTAGGCTTAAAAATGCAGTGATGGATGGATGATTGTGCATGGTTTCAGATTTGTTAAAGCAGTGTGTGCACTTCTGTTTGCATTGAATTTATTAACATGGGCTGATATCTCGGAGTATTTTGGGTCATTTGTCACATCTGTTGACACCAGACGGGAGCAACTGTGGATTCAATTAAAGTTATGACTTCAACAATTTACAGCAGCAGTGTATACTTAAACTCAGCTGTATTTGTATGCACTCTGCCATTCCGACGGTAATGTCTTTGTAACCGACTGAAGATCACTTAAAGTCACCGTTTTTTACTTGACATCAGTGTGATATTTTAGCTGTTGTGTGCTAGTGTTTTAGTGTGTAGAATTGTGCTTGTTTTCCCATTTATATAAGCTTGTTACGAAACCAATTTGTGCTGGGCCAAAAACAAAAAGAGCTTTCGTTAGAAATCCTACCAGGCTGAGACACGTCACAGCATAACACGACACAAACATCTTCGGCGTGATGATGACTGAACCTGCACCTCCATGCAGTCGGTCTGAGCCTGCAGCGATGATAAATCTACACAGATCTCCTGCGACAGCTTCTCTGCCAAAACGACACAATTAAAAAAACAAAAAAACAAAAACCAAATGGCCAGCAAATATAATTTGTTCCACTGTAACTGCAGTCTCTTTTACTGGTAAATGAAAAAACATAAGACACAACTTTGTGTCATTTTTAATTAATGCTGTTTGTCTATGTGAATTGAATATTTTTAAGTCTATGATCAATTCACAAGATTGCTATGTTGAGCTGCAGAACATACAAAAAGAAAGATTAGGATAATTTTCCCAATATAAACATTTTATGAACCAAATTAAAAGCTGCAAGTGAGAACATGTTATTCATGAAATATCATGGATATTTGGAAGAAGTGATGTTTATGTAACTTAAAGCAGTGAAAGCATACGGTGCCTATGAAAAGTATTCAACATTCCTGGAGGGTTTTCCTTTTCATTGTTTTACAGCATTGATTTAGAGTCGATTTAATTTGACTTTTTTAATAAGAATTTACAAAAAAAAAAAGATTCTTTCATGTTAAAGGGAATACAGATTTCCACAAAGTAATGTCAGTTAATTAAAAATATAAACTGTAAGATAAGTCACTGCATAAGTATTCACCTGCTTCAAGTCAGTATTTAGTAGATGTACCTTTGGCCACATAAGGTCTATGAGTTTTCACAGGGATCATAGGTGAACAGTCCTTTTCAAATCTAGGCACACATTCTCAATTGGACTGACGTGGGTTCATCTTGTTCTCTTTAAACCATTTGTGTAACTTTGGCTGTATGCTTTGGGTCACTGTCTTGCTGTAGCACAAATTCTGTCCAAATTCAGAGTTCTTTTGCACTAGGTTGTTCTACAGCTTTAAACTACACCTTGCTGCCGTTATTTCACCCTCTACCTTTACAAGCCTTCTAGAGCCTGCTGCCCAGAAGCATCATCACATCATGATGCTGCCACCTCCATGTTTCTTCGTAGGGACAGTATGTTTGTGATGATGTGAAACGTTTGGTGTTCGCCAAACAGTGTGTCTAGTCTGATGGTCACAAAGCTTAATTTTGGTCCTATCAAATCAAAGAACATTTTTACAGTTGACTTCAGAGTCTCCAACATGCCTTCTGGTGAACTGTAGCTGAGATTTAATATGAGCTTTTTTTTCCACCAGTGGGTTTCTCTTCACTACCATAAAGCTTTGATTTGGGTAGAACGGGCAACAGCTGGTATATGTACACTCTCTTCTATTCCAGCCACTGAAGCTTGTAATTCCTTCAGAAGAAGTCATAAGTGTCTTGGTGGCCTCCTTCATTAGTCTCTTTGTAGCATGGACACTCAGTTTTTGAGGACACCGCTCTAGTCAGATGTACACGTGCCATAATCTTTCCATTTCTTCATGATGGATTGAATTGTACTCCAAGACACATTTGGAGACTTGGATATTTTCTTGCATCCATCCACTGACTTATGCTTTTTAGTAACCTTATCACAGAGTTTCTTTTGTCTTCATTTTGTAATTACCGCCAGTAGTGCTAATTCATAGTGACTGAAACATCCAGATACAGGTGTCTTTATAGTACAATCAGCTGAGGCACATTCGCTGCACATCACAATCTCTATTTCACTAATTGTGTGACTTCTAGCACTGGTTTGCTGCACCTGTGTTGAATTTGGTGTCACTGTAAACTGGGTAAAACACTTTTTTGATATTTTATGGGTTTAATTAATTGACATTACTTTGTAGAAATGTGTTTACACTTTGACATCAAAATTTTGCCAAAAAAGGCAAATTAAATTGATATTGTTTCCATGTTGAAATGCAATAAAAGGGAAAAATCTTCTAAGGGGGGCGAATACTTTTTTATGGGCACTGTAATTCAAAACATGCTGTAGTTTTATCAGTGAACATGTGAAGTTTGAGTTTGGGTCTGTTGGCTGGCAGCAGTTATGCGATCACTGTGGAGTTCTGATCAACAACAGAGGAAGCAGATATGGAGGCATTTAAGACATTTATTCGAGCTGACATGTTCCTAAAGAACCAAGAGAAGATGGCAAACAGGCAGGTGTGTGTGTGTGTGTGTGTGTGTGTGTGTGTGTGTGTGTGTGTGTGTGTGTGTGTGTGTGTGTGTGTGTGTGTGTGTGTGTGTGTGTGTGTGTGTGTGTGCATTTTGTACATGTACAACTGTGTTTTAAAGATGAAAGCTGTTAGTTGTGCCCTTGAGGAGAGTCAACTATGGTTGTTAGTGCAAAATGGTGTGCTACTGCAGATTCAAGTTACATAACAAACACATACCTGGAAAAGCAGACACAAAAAGAGAGGCACAATTGTTAACAAAGGCAGACAGAGGCATACTTTATAACAAAGAAAATCAGGCAAAACTGCATGCATTTATCAGCAAAATACACTTATTTAGGATTAAAGTACTTGTTATGCAAAAATGAAAAGCATGTTTTTTTTTTACCTTAACATCTTGACAGACAGACAGATAGACAGATATACAGATAGATAGATAGAGTCATGCCATATTATATATGCCATGACTTAGCATTTCCAATTGGAAAATGCAGTATATGTAAGTCATGTATTTTTGTGGCTTAAAAACAAAACAAAACAGAATTTGTCCTTTCTATGCCCTACAAGTTGTGTCTTTTTCCACAGTGGAAGCTAATCCATTCCAACCCCACAGTGTATAACCTTAAATTTTGATAGATATTGAGATTTGCCATCCCCTTGATACCAGTTTTTCACACAGTAAACTTGTCCCAGATCTGCCTTGTCCTGCATTTGTGTTCCTCTTGGTAATTGCTGCCTCTGTGCATACATCATAAAAGGAAAAGATTTCAATAGCTGTCCAATTTTGAGGTTCTTATATTGCACTTTGAGTATCACCACTATTTGTCAGAGGGAACTGTCCCTAAAAACTATATATGTCACTAAAAATTATATATTTAGATTGTTTTCCCTCATCATAATAATAAAGAATGCCCTACTGTTTTAAAATGGCTAAGATAAAACTAATTCTGCTGCTCACTTCATCTTGAGCACAGTAGCTCACAGATGACTTTGCTCAAACACTATAAACTTACTCTGCATTACATGATGACAAAGCGTAATATTGGGGTAACTCAGCCAAACATGTTCGAACTGCAAACTGACTGTGAAGAAGAAAAATAAAATGGAAAGCTCCATCCTGCAAGTAGGTTTGCTTTGGTATAAAAATGTGTTTTTAAAGCAGTCATCGGTACACAATATTGAGAAGGTAGATGTTGAAGTGCGAATCTAGTAATAGCCTGACTGAGACAGATGCCAGGTCCAATCTCAACTCCCCAGCTCCCTGTAACCTCCAGTACCCGCCACTCGTACCTCCAATCACCGAGCCCCAGCAGAAGGCAACAATAACACTGACTCCATGACATGGAACAGAGAAATTCCACTAACTAGAACCAGCACATTGCAGTTTATTTTACCATTAAGCAATTTACTTTTCATTTTCCTTCCTTTTTTTTTTCAGCCCCACTCTACTTCTCCAGTACAACTACACAGCGAATGCATTTCTCTACTGGTGGTTGCAACATGGATTTGACCATTTTGAGTGTGTAGAATTACAGACAACCCACCTAAAGGGAGGATTCTTGCTTTATGCCACTCGGGGCTCATTAGTGACCTTTTGCCATTGTCTCCTGCTGTGTAATTGAGGTTCAGGTCAAGCTGAATTTGTTCACAGTCCGCTGTCTATGCAGTGCCGAAGCAGGCTTTAGAAATTGAGGAAAGCTAATAAGCCTGCAGTGCCAGTGGGAAAGTTGCTGCTCTCACTGCTAATGAGGTCAAGTGTCAGGCATCAAATATATATTGGAGTCAGAAGTCAAATGAAGACTCCATACAGCATGTTTGAATTGTCTCCAATGAAATGTCATCTCTGTCTGGAAAGGGTTTTCTTTTTTTTTTTTTTAACCGTTTCCCCTCTGTGATTATAAGATCATCAATCAAATTTCTCCTTAATATATCTTCTCAACTTTTTCTGCTTTGCCATATAATACACACAAAGTCTCTCTAACTGCACTTTCCTGCGTTCGCTCTTTTGCATTCTCTTTTCCTCAGCTTTCCCTGAAGCTCCCACTGTGGTTCACAAGGATCCCAGGGAGCAACGAAAAACCCACTGGAATTTACTATATTTAAACAGCACACATGCACACACATATACACACCATCTAGGCATACATAAACACACACATACAGGCACACAGTTGCCCTCGGGCTCTCACTCACACGCCTGCTCGTCTAAGTACACGAAGTCAGCTGTCATAACTTCTGTGATATGTGAGCATGCATGTGTGTGTCTGTGGGAGTGAGAAGAAGAAGAAAAGGGGACGATAATGTGTCTGTCTTGTCAGTGAAAATGTCAGTTAAAAATACGTACTGATACAGCTGCCAGACAGGCTAAAGGAGCAGTAGTATTTATCTGGATTGTGCTTCGATCTGTTTGTGAAAAGTGTCAGCATGAGGTATTGATGACAGGAGCTATAAGTTATCGTTGAGCTGTTAGAAAACATTTTCATGAGGTGTTATTTTAAAACTTGTAGATGCCACAAGCAAAAAAAAAAAAAACGTGATGAAAATGCTTAAACATAAAAAATGATAAGAAAATGTTCAGATTGTGGTGACAGTGAAATGACACCAGGCTTCCCTCTCGTGGCTGATGGAGGAACTACAGACCGTTATGGATGGATGGATGGATGGATGGATGGATGGATGGATGGATGGATGGATGGATGTACCTGAGACGTGTCCAGGCGCGGGTAGCAATGCCTTGCTCATGCAGCTGGTTATGACTCAGGTTTAACGCTCTCAGATGAATGCAGTTCCTCAGCGCCTCCTCTGTCACCTCCTTGATCAGATTTTCATTCATTTCAAGCTCCTGTACAATAAAAAAAGACGCACAGACATTAATGTCTGATTTCGGGCAGCAGCAGTAACTAAACATAGCTGTGTTCTGACTAAAAATGCTCAGTAAACAACAAAATAAAGCTGATATCTGAAGATACATGAGATTTCTCTGGTCTCCAGCTCAAAGGTCTACAGCAGGTTAAAAAAAAAGAAATAAAGCCTTTTACTGGTCCACCACAGTTTTCTTTTTGCTCTTAGTTTTAACCGTCAGTTGAATTTCACCATAAAAGTTACATTTTCTACCTTTTATCACACAGTGTGGACTTCCTGCCTCACTGAGCAATTCACTTGAGTCCCACAGCAAATGAAAGGTGAACACAGACTTTGCTTCACGTCATGCCTTCAGTGCGTTTTCAGTCTGAGACTGAAGTGTAAACACATTAACTCAGTGCAGCATGGTGAAGCTCAAAGGTAACCACAAATGAAGCTCTGCTAGTTGTGTGACAGAACATATGTGGTCGCTGCCTTTAAGCCATTGTCAGGTTTTCTGAGGTGGCCCAAAGTACAACAGCAGGCCCTCTGTTGCTTAGCCTAACATTTTCAGGGGAACAATTTCCTCTACTAAGGTGATTCTTGCACCTGCAGAGAGGCAGGAAGGCCCCAAGGGACGGAGTGGAAATGGTTGTTGTCCAGCTGGAGATCCAGAAGTCTCTGCAGTGGTTTGAAAGCTAAAGGTGACACACTTCCCTCATGAAGGAGATTCTCCTCCAGTTCCAACTTCAGCAGGTTTGACAAACCTAGTAGAAAAAATGTAGTCATTACTTTCACAAAAGGTTGTGTTTTGCCTGTATGTGCATTGATGCAAGATGTACGTACCTTTGAAGCAGTCGGGGGTGAGTGTACCCAGCTTGTTTTTGTTGATCTTCAGCTCCTCCAGAGATGGTGGCAGCGCTGGGACTGTGGTAATCTGGTTGCCATCTAGATTCAGCTTCTTCAGAAAGGTCAAGTTCTGCATGACATGCAGCAGAAAAGAAGCATTGAAAAAAAACAGATAAAATGGATACTTATCTCAAAGTCCATAATTTTCCATCCCAACTTGACAATCAGGATGCAATCACAGACTTCACAGAAATACACCAAATGAGAGAATGTGAGAATCGTGCATCTCCTCCACGCCATGTATCATGTTCTGTTTTTAGCGAAGCCACTTTGGTTGGCTCTTCAGTGAAAGCTGCTGTGGTGGAACTGTGAGTAAAAGCAGTGGACAAGATCGTTGCAGTATCGCTCCAGCCAGGCCATCGGTCCTCTGTCATTATGAGGATCTGAGCACAAAATGAAAGAAAAAAAAATATCCCCCTAAAAAGAATTTACTTATATTCTCCACATCATTGGCTCCAGCTGTTTTCCAACAGGTCCATCCAGCCAATACCGTGACAGTATATCAGTGGTGGTGTGTAATGATTGGTCAGAGTGTGGTAGGCTGCCTCGGTGTGGTCAGGAACTGAGCTTGGCCTGTGGTCATTTAGAGGTTAGACCAGAGGCTATTCTTAGAAAGGATTAGTTAATGCAGTTTTAGTACTCTTTTATTACTGTAATGATACCGGATCCAGGCTGCTTTTTATTTTAATTAGATGCAAAGTCACTTATAAAACGAGCTTGTACGTCACACACTCATTCATTCCCACTTAGCAGGCAGCAGAATCTCCAGAAGAGGGAAACAGAGCTGCTCAGGACAATGTTGAACCAGTTCTTTAGATGCAAACCAAAAGAAGGCAACAGGAAGTCAAAGATGTAAACCACAGCTTAACACTTTTACCTTCGAATCACAGCTTCAGAACTATTTTGAGTGTACATTGATTTGTAATAGTGGCATCCTTTCCCTCCCTCCTGCCCCCCAAATGCCTGTTTGTGGCCATGATTCAATGTCCTAAAGTTGAGAGGATGAAAGATACTCAGGCACTAGCGAGTTTTATTCAGCTGAATCATTATGTTGTGTTGTTCTTCACAGGAAAATTGTCGGTTTGCATTAAGATTATGATTTTGGTGAACCGAGCAGAATTATAAAAGCTCTTTGAGTGAAAATCACTTTTTTTTTCTTTTTTAACATTGTAACATATCCACATGGTATTTTTTTTAAGGTTAGAAGACATATGAGCAAAAAAAAGCAGTGAACAACATGGCGGTGTATTTCCATTTTGAAATTGCTGTATACTGATAATGATAATAAATGATTAATCTATCACTAATTAATTTTTCCATTGAATCATCAGAAAAATTATCTTAACTATTAACAGATTTTAATAATACCAAAGTTTATATATCAAATATTTGCACCAAAAATAGGAAACCTAAGCTGCAAATTTGTGTTTGTTGCTTCTTTTCCTTTGGGCCTTGCTTCTATTTGTTTCTTCTCTTTCTGTATAAACAAGGTGTGGTTAAGACTTCCTCATTCTGTCTCTACTTCTGGAAGAGAAAAGACACTTGTCTTAGCAATTAGTCTTATAAATTATCAGAAAGTAGGCTGAAGTTAATAACACGTAAGTAAAGGATGCAAAAACCACACACACACATTGATAAAGAGCAATTATATTGATAAACAAAGATAATTAAAGTCGTAATAATCATTTTTGTCGGTAGAACAGAGTGAACTTGAACTATGGTTCACGGTGTACACCGTCTCTCATCCAATGTCAGGCTATAGCCCCATGTGACCCTCTACAGGGTAAAATGGTTATAGATAATAAATGGTGGCATGTATCAGTAACACTATGTGCCTTAAAGTAGTGCCATTGATTCAGTAAGAACAGGTATTCCACCCCAAAGTAAAGGATAATTATACATCCAAGCATGATCAAACATGCAGAAAAAACTACAACTACAGCTTTTAGGTACTTGTACATAAGGAGTGATGATATAGACAGTTGGGTTAGTGGCAGCAGTAGGGAGTTGAAATATTCAGAGAGCAGTACTACTCACAAATAGGGGGTTTTGGCTAAAGGACTCATCATCCAGTTTGTTCTGGCTCAGGTCCAGTGTGTCCAGGTTCGGCAGGCCAGAGAAACTTTGCAGAGTGATGATTCTGATGTTGTTCTCTTAGACATTAGATAAAGACATTAATTACCTGATACGATGTAGTGTATGTGAAATTATAGAACATTGTTTTGAAGTCCACTGACGTGTGTGTGATGAGCAGTTTCACTTGTCATGTTGACATATCTGAGCAGGACCTTTTGAAACCTACACTGGAATCTTCAATGGAATATACTGCCCTTTAATATCCCCTGCCAACTAAATTCAGATGTCAAGACATCAAAGTAACTCTAAAACCTTAGATGTGCGGATGGAGAAAAAATATCCATAAAATATGTGTAGTATCATCAAAGCAGCTCTTGCAGCTACTGGTAGTCCTAGAAAATGATTGCACTTCTACTTTGTACCATCTTGCTAAGCTCAGACATGCTTATTTTGCACACCTCATATCACACACACCTGCCATGTCCAGCTTTGAGGCCTCGAGGTTATGGAAGACTGGCAGGTGAGTCATGCCGATGCCTCGGCAGCTGATTTCTCTGTTTGCAGTCCGACACTCAAGAGGAGACGCTGTAAAGCTGGAGAATGTTTCTGTTTGATTGCTGGGAGACTCAGTTGCCTCTTCTTCTTCCTCCTCTTCTTCTTCTTCTTCCTCCTCCTCTTCTTCTTCTTCTTCCTCCTCTTCTTCTTCCTCCTCTTCTTCTTCTTCCTCCTGACGAATAAAATGAAATTAAATGAACATACGGCTGCAGAAAGTTGCTTCTTTACTTCAACTGGATGATGCAGTTACTCCAATTAAAAACAATGGCTTTATTGATACAAAAAATCAAAACCTCTTCTTCTTCATCATCATCATCGTCGTCATCATCGTCGTCATCATCATCATCATCTTCCTCCTCATGTGTTTTCCCATGATCCATCAGCCTTCTTCTCTCAGCATGAAGTTCTTTAAGTGCAGCCATCAGAGCGCTGGTCTCCTCCTCTGCTTTTCCTCGTTTTCTCCAGCCCATGAGAGGTCGCCCAAACCCTGCCTACAATAAACAGCAGGAAACCTGTGACAAAACTGATCAAAGGAGCAACATCAACGTAAACAGAGTTTTAACAAGATTCCTGCACAACTGCAAAGATGCCAATTTCCGTGTTTGTCTGGTCTTACTATTCTATATGCAGTGGCCTCCACTGTGGCTGCATGCTTCCTGCCCCAGGCGCTTCTCCTTCTTCTACCAGCTTCCAGCTTTTCGAAATCAGCCCTTTTTTGATTGGTGTCATTTTCATCCATTTGGAGATGCTCATCCTCAACCTCTTCTTCACCAAGACAACAATCAGCAAAACAGAAAACATGTTAGATTTTCACTCTTGTACAAGTTACATAACTTTAAACTCTTAGAACAAGACAGAAACAGGTAGAATTTAGAGGCTTACCACCAGCATGTGTGTCCAAAAATGTCCCTCCTGTATCAATCTGTGTTGGATGCATGGTTGCTTCTTCTATTTCAGATGTCTCAGAAGAGATTTCCAATAATGCAGCCACATCGTGCCAAGATTCTTGGCTATGTCCTGATAAAACTGTGCCTGTCAGATAAATGAACACAATCCACGTCCTTTGCATTTGCATTGTTGGATGAGCTCTTTCCAGGTGGAGAAACAAATCAAAAACTTTTTCTTCAGATCGTCAGGGATGTAGTGTGGATTTAAATCCACCTAAAGTGCAGATGCCAAAGAGTAGAAACTCTGTGAGCAGCAGTCAACTTAGGAGTTTACACATCAACATCTGCAGAAAACCCAAGAGTTTGGGATTATGAACACTCAGAGCAAAAGGTGGGACTTCTCAGTTGTGAGTCAGCTTAAATCAATACTAAAACGTACCGCACATGCCCTCTACTCAAAGTGAACGCTGGAGTGAAGAAAGAGCGAGAGGATGGGAGGGTATATTTAGGAAGCAGGGAGGTAAAAAAAATATATACTCAGTGTTAACAAAAGCTCTCAATCTTCACACCATGAAATATACAGACCCGCCCTGCTCCTCCTTGTCTCCACTCCCTTTCATAACTGTCTGCTAACACAAGATGGAAACACCTATATTTTTGTGGAGATCAGACCGTGAAAGGGAGACAGAAAAAAAGAAACTGGAATGCAGTAAGTTTCATACACCTATAATGGATTCTAGTCAGACATCATCATGTGATTATGAAACATGTATTTTTATTCCCGTCATTTTTGTGTCAGTAAGATTTTGTCATCAGTGTGTGTTGGTCGTGTACGCTGATCTTGGAGCCTGTCCAACAAGAGGCAGGGATGGTAGACAGTTCAGGTCAGAGTCTACCTTGTTTGGCAAAGCTCCACTAGCATCTACATATGAAAACAAACATGAACTCTGAGAAGAACAATGAGACTGTCTTTATATGCTCTACATACGTACTGTACATGTACTGTGGAGTGTGTGCATCTTCATACTCACCTTGGACCTCCGGCTGAGTGTGGAGCCAGACTGGGATTTTCACTGTGGGGTGAAACCTGCTGACAAACCCACTATTTGTTCAACAACCACACATTGAATCTGTCAAAATGTGCTTCAAAACATCCTTTATGATGAACAGGTTCCACTGATACAACAGCTTGCACACATGCCAGTAGGTTATATCAAATTTATGCATCTATTCTTGGCCACACCCTGGGTTTTATGTGTTTTTTTTTTTTTTTTTTTAAAGACTAGATGATGAGACAGGGGCGACAGCAGAGTCCAGACATATTCCAAATGGCAAAGTGGACAAGTTAACACCAAACACTGAAACACTCAGCTCCTGAGGTGCTCTTCCAAGGTAAACAGTGGTGTGTCCAAAGATGATTCATTCAAATCTTGACAGGAACATCCAGTAAACCACCAACCACATTCAACCCCTTCCTAAACCTCAGTCTGACAACACCCTAAATTAACAATTTCCACTAAAAAGAATGAGTCCAGAATATCCAACATTAATACTTTGCTCACATCTCTAGGTACAGCAGCATTTAAGACACTATTTACTATCCCACTTGCAGATTAATATAATTTCTCTGACATCTTAGCTCAAGTTTACCAGCTTCTGTGCTCACTCTAAACAAACATGGCTTAGACAGTCTGACCACTGCCAGGTCAATGACATCTATGATACTTATGTGTAAAAGGGACATGTTCAATAAAACTAGACATCTACAGACATGAAGCATCTCTCAGAGGCTATACTTTTTATTGCCTTGAGCTAAATACTAACATGAGTATGCCATCAGGCTCACAATTACAATATCATTGGTAATATATACCAGAATATTAGCAGTCCAACATCACTAACCAGATCAATCATGGTTTCTGGTAGAAATTATCTTTCTGCATGGCAAATAATTTAGTAGTATGTGTAGTATAGAATAGAAAACCAACAGTCATGACATGCATGCTGCAAATTCTGTGTAATTGAATCATTAATAGAATGGGGCGTGTTCAAAATAATAGCAGTGTGGAGTTCAGTTAGTGAGCTCATTCATTCTGTGAAACAACAGGTGTCAAACAGGTGGCCTTCATTTAAGGACAATGCCAGTAAATGTTGTACATGCTGGTTGTAGTGCATTTCTCTCTGAAAATCTGAGTAAAATCAGTTGTTCTAAACACTATTCAGAAGAACAGCATACATTTATTTAAAAGTTATTGGAGAGGGGATGCTATATAAAGAAGCGCAGAAAATTACCAGCTTCTCAGCTAAAATGATCATGAATGCGTGGAAATGGTAACCAACACCAGAAAAATGTGAAAGAATCAGCTCCAGGGAGATCACAGCAGGTCAAAAGTTATCTGTGAGCACCATAACAATTAGAAGACATCTATGTGAATCCAAGCTATGGGCAAGAAGCCCCCGCAAAGTCCCATTGCTGCAAAAACGACATGTGCTGAAGAGGTTACAATTTGTCAAAGAACACATTGATTGGTCTAAAGAGAAATTCTGCAGGATTTTGTTGACTGATGAAAGCGAGATTGTTCATTTTGGGTCAAAAGGCAACAGACAGTTTGACAAACATTGAATTTAAGCCACAGTTAACACAAGCATCATGATATGGTGATGTTTCTCATATATGGTGTCAGGCCTATTTATCGCGGATTAGGAATCATGGAGCAGTTTGAGTACATCAAAAATACTTAAAGTCATCATGTTGCCTTATGTCGAAAAGGAAATGCTCTCACAATGGAGTTTCAACAAGACGGCGACCCCAAACACATCAGTAAGCAAGCAGCATCTTGATTCCAAACAAGCAAGATTAACATTAGAGTCAGCCCAATCCCCAGACCTTAAGCTGTTAGAAAGCTTGTAGGGTGACATCAAAAATGCTGTTTCTGAGATCAGACAAAACCAAGAAATGCAGAGGAACTGTGGAATTTAGTCCAAGTCATCCTAGGCTGGAATACCATGCACACCAGTGTAAAGCAGTTCTCAAACAGTGGCTACACAACGCAGTATTAGTTCAGTGATGCACAGGAAGGCTATATCTTCAAGCATTTTTTTTGGTTTATACAGTAAATGAGTTTGCAAAAAAGAAAAAAAAAATGGACACTGCAATTTTTTTTTTAAACAGCCCAATATTTCTTTTTCATTTTCTGTAAAGCAGCAACATATTTGAAGTTTTTCTTCATGTTTTGATTTGAAATGGACTGCGCAGTTTTCCCAGTGCATTTGCATGCAAGGAAATAAAAGCTATTTTTTTGAACACAGCTGTGTGTTTACCATGTTCCCAAGCTCAGTCTAATGCACCGTTTCTCTCATGGAGGGGACAAAGTCACTGATGACTTTTTTTGTAGTTTCTGAATGTGGACATGTCAAAAAAAAAAAAAAAAAATTTGGAGAACTTTTGGTTTAATGTGCCAACATCTAAACAGTTGCTAAATCAGAACTAGAATGTTACATATTATTGGAGCAAAGGATGTCTTGTGTTTGTTCTTCCTTTACAAATATTTGGCTATACCTAAACTGGATGAACTGAAATTTTGACAGGATCATTGTGCTAGGTTAGAGAATCACCAAAACAATTCTTCAAGAGAAATGAAAGCCAGGGATTGTTTTAACAATGTTAGGACTTATCTGGACACAATGGATAACTGGAACAGGTTTTAGGGAATCCATGCAACTTTTACTCATTTAACTATAACAAAAACCAAGACATTCTTCCTAAAGTCTGCATCCTAAAAGTCTGCAAAACATTTTTTCTGGTAATCGTGACTGTACAAAACTTGGTGCAAATCCATCCAATGTAGCCCACTGCGTAATTGAAATGTTTGCCCTCTTGGTGGCACTAGAGGAAAAGTAAGGTTCACCAGAGCACTTAGGATTTAGCCACTGAGCACCAACATCCTAACCATCTGTACAAAGTTTTGTGGCATCGCAGCCAATGCATGTTGACATTTTTACTGAATGGTGGAGCAAGTGATATAACCATCCACAGTGCCTAAAAGGCCGGTCATAAAAAAAAGAAAAAGAAAAACAGAACCAATGGCAAAATGACATTTTTTTTTTTTTTTTTTTAATTCAGCACATCACAGCAGTAACAGGATGACACCGGTGACCTTGAATGCTAGTAACATTGCATGATGCCCGTGTGATCAGGAAATATTAGTGGAATGTTAACTTAGAACTAAACTGGGTAAACTTTTCACACTGGGTTTGAAGAAAGTTCTCTTCCACAGCCTAAGTGTTAAAGGCATCACTAAGCACAACTACAAAAAGTGATCATGGACACTGCATGTATAACAAACAGTAACAGAGAGGCATTAAGACCAGCCAAGTGAGGAAGACAAAGAATGTTAATGACTGTGGAAAAGGAATGATGTTTGAATGCCACAAAACTTATGGCCCAAGCGTTTACTACAGATCAGAACCTGAACAGTAAGCTGTGCCGTGGCAGGTTATAAATCAGTCAGCATGATGCTTTATAGAAGTAGGTGATGCTTTTTCTTTGTCTCTGGCAAGACTTTGAGAACATAATTGAGGATACAAGAAAGGAATGTTGTTGCTTAAGAACAGTAGAACCAATCTGGAGCAGAGAGTACTAGAAGGTGCACAAGGGTTAAGTATTAGCACTACTGGCTCTGACCACACTGCATTCATCTCCCTTCATCTAGAATAGAAATAATACAGAGTTTACTACACTGTGCTTGAGTCAAAGCCACAAAAGAGCACTAGTGACGTTAACAGATGTGATTGTGCCAAGTAGCTGCAGGTTGGTTGTGATGGAAGAGAGCAAGAACCTGGATGACAATGTGCAGTCCTTAGTTTGCAAAGGTCTGACGCACAGTATTGGCGATGTGCTTAGCGCTGATGCCAAACAGGTCCAGAAGCTCCTGGGGCTTTCCACTACGGGGAACACCACTCACTGCCAGGCGGGTCACAACAATGCCAGGCTCCCCACCCACTGCTGACAGCACTGCTTCACCAAGACCACCTAGACATAGGAGATGGACCATTAGAAAGGCATAAACGCAGCTCAAAAATTTACCTGCATGGAGTGATACAGGAGATTTCTTTTGTTTTCACAACCACAAAGCAGCAAACAATTAGTTTGAATCAAATGGCAAAATGCTTGGTACTGTACCTCTTAAAGCGGGAATAATGCATTCTTTGGCAAGAAATCCTTGACAATTCTCACCTGTTTGGCTCATGATTTTAAAACTGCAACACGACGTTCACGCTCAAAAAAACACAACAGAACTTACCCTCCTTGTAGTGGTCCTCCACGGTGATTATCTGTCCTCCTGTGGCTCTGGCACTGGACAGAATGGTAGCAGCATCCAGAGGCTTGATGGTGAATGGGTCAATCACACGGATGTTCTTCCCTACAGCAATTTAAAAAGGAAATCATTACTCTTCTACGAAGACTTAGACTACCTGGCCACTCCACTCTCTGAATTCTCGATTAGGAAACATGGACTTCACACCGATACTGACATCTATTATTTATGTAGTAGTGTGGGTTTACCTTCTGCGGCCAGCATGTCGGCAGCAGCCAGGGCCTCATGCACAGTAACACCAGCCCCAATCACAGTTACCTGATCGCTGTCAGACTGGCGCACCACCTGGTAATGCAGACACAGTTATTCTTATATTCTTCATAATATTATTTATAAGCATTACTTGTACAACGATCTTTGTTTGTAAAATTACAACACTGATCATTACATTTGGATGATGTTCATTTTGTCGTTAATTATCAGAGGATAACGTTATTTTTATACCGACAAATCAAAGTAAAGATGGTTTTTACCCAAGCTGACATGTTTCGACTGCAACTGCAGTCTTCTTCAGAGCGTCATCTGACGTGTCCTTTTTTATATTTACAGTCAAAAACAAGGTTTTGCAATGGGAGATCCACTATCTGCAATAATGAGTAATTTTTTCATGGAGGACCTAGAAACAAAAGCCATCCACACAGCACCTACACACTGCAGACCCACACTCTGGAAACGATACGTTGATGACATCCTGGAAATAATACAATCTTGACACACACAAGAACTCACCGATCATCTGAACAACATGGACGACACAGGAAATATACAATTCACGCATGAAGAAGAAATAAACCGGACCATTTCATTTTTGGACTTAAACATACACCACAGAGAAGACGGCAGCATTAAGATCACAGTTTACAGGAAACCTACACATACAGACCAGTACCTCCTCTGGACATCAGAACATCCCACAGCTTACAAACTATCAGTAGTTAGAACACTTTTTGAACAGACGAGCATCATAACAGACGATAAAGACAGACAGGAGGAGGAAAAACACATCAGGAACGCACTCATAAACTGCCAATACCTGACATGGGCCATAAACAAAGGAAAACAACAAGCTAAAAACAAAGTAAAGAAACAAAAGGAAACACAAAAAACGCACACAACAACTGGACAATAAAAACAAAGACACAATCACCATCCCATACATCCGTGGGATAACAGAACCCATACAGCGCATAATGAAATCAATACAGCAGTAAAACCACACACAAAACTGCGGCAGCTATTAGTCCATCCCAAAGACAAAATAGAACCGGACAAGAAATGCAACATCATTTATGAAATTCCGTGCAAATCTTGCGAGAAAACATACATTATAAACAATGGATCAAGGAGGCCATCGAGATCAGGAAGCGGGCGAGCTGCTCCATGAACGGGGATGAGGGGGTCTACACCCTCTAATACCTGGGACTCCATCCTCCAGAGACCACCAGGCGGCGGGGGGCGTGGCCTGTCTGACAGATTCTGACAGATCTGTCAGACTGGTCACATGATAAAAAAGGACACGTCAGCACACGTCAGATGACGCTCTGAAGAAGACTGCAGATGCAGTTGAAATACATCAGCTAAGGTAAAACCATCTTTACTTTGATTTGTCGGTATAAAAAATAACGTTATCCACTGATCATCACCTTGGCAACGCCCGCTTCAAACTTCTCATCTGGAGAGTAGAGGACTGCAGTGTCGGGTCTACTTGTACGGATGAAACAGATACCCTGAGAATAGAAAATGGTATGTTACAGAAGAATTTTACTTCCATACCTTAGTGATGACAATTTACTAGTCAAGTTGCCACAAGGCGTTTTTCAAACCTTTGTGTTGGCTGACAGTTCAACAGCTCTTTCTGTGGACACTGCATCACTGGGGTAAAACACAGTACAGGTTGGAATGGCACGGAACATGGCCAAGTCCTCTAGAGCCATCTGGGAGGGACCATCCTCACCTGGAGGGAGAATATGACCAGTCAAAGACAATGTTCATCCACTCTGTCCAATAAAAAAAAAAAAAAAAACAAAAAACACATGGTGCTTAAGCAAAACATTTACCAATAGAGACTCCGCAGTGAGACCCCACCAGGTTTACATTTGTCTGGGAGATGGCTCCCATACGAATCTGATCATAGGCTCTAGAGAAGAATGCAGCAAATGTGCTGGCAAATGCAACAGAGCGGTCACGGGCAGCACAGCCAATGGCCACTCCCACCTGCAGAGACATCAGTAACATGAGTTAGTCTAAATGAAAATGGACAAGGTCTACATGTGGAAGCTCATGTAAAGTGGTCACAAGTGACAGGAAGCAGAGAGGCTGGGATTATCAGGTGTGAGAATGAATAGTAACAGATTAGACCAAGTGGGAGCAGATTATGGAGGGTAGAGTGAGCCAAGTTTATCCGTCTTTCATAACAGTTATGAAGTTTGACAAGCCAGAGTTGATCGTTTGACTTCTGTAAGAAGTGACTCAAACTGTTTTTGAAATTTATGCACATGAACAAGAGCTCAGATAATCAGAATGCCCTCAGTTTCACTGAAGTTAAACCCTTAGAACTGTAGAGCTGCAAATAACAGAACAGCATCAAGGGCACTGAAATCACCCATGAGGACTGAAATGTTGCTTACCATATTCTGTTCAGCAATGAAACACTCAATGTAGCGGTCAGGGAAGGCCTTCCTGAAAGTGTCAGAGAAGGTAGAGTTTTTGGTGTCTCCATCAAGGGCCACCACTCTCTGGCTTGCCTGGCCCAGTCTTGCCAGTGCCAAACCATATGCTCGCCTTGTTGCCATCTGACAACAGGAAGGAAATGGAAAAAAAAAAAAAGATCAGCAAGGCAATTAATACCACAGAATATTTAACAATTAGGTAAAAAGTTCTCAGGTGCTGATATCAGCATAAAGTAAGGTAACTATCAACTACAAGGACACTTTTTTTTTTTTTTAAGAACACATGCACACTACTATTAGTAAAATTTAAATGTGAAAATTGATTGTCCAAGTGACTTTGTATCCCTGACAAAATTTAATTTAAAAAAAAAAAAAAAAAAACACCTCTTGTGCCTCTACAAATCCTACGTTGCATCAAGAAGCATACAGTCGAGACTTTCAAGATACCTTGTCTCCCTTCTTGTAGGCTGGGGGTGAAGGCAGCAGGATGGGGCTGAGGTCAGCAGGTGCTGTATCTTCACTGGGCAGCTGAGGGCAAACAGTCTTGTTGGGGACCTGGATCTGAGACTGCAGGTCATTCAGGATGTCATCCAACCTGTCCTTAGGGATGGGCTTTCCATGCCAGTTATCCTGATCCTCGATATCTACAACCAAGGAGTGAACAAGTCTCATTTATCAAATTCAGAAAGCACAGTAAAATAGTAAGGTAAATAAATATTCAACATGTGAAAAGTTATAAACTCCTACTTTTGAGTCCTTTGCCCTTGAATGTCTTAGCGACGATACAGGTGGGTTTACCCTTGACCTGCTGAGCCTGCCAGAAGGCTTTGCATAGCTCCTCCACATCATGTCCATCCACAACATATGTGTTCCATCTAAACAAATTTAACAGATTACAGCACATTACAACAAACATTAACTCCAGATTCATGGATGTGTCATCGTCTGGACAAACATGTTAACCATCAAACTTATTAACTTGGCAAACAGAAGAGAGGCCAAGGGGACAAGGGAGGGCAATGAAAGTGCAGCGAGCATGTGGATAAAGTCATGCTATGGGGTGACAAGGTCCAACTTCACCTCAAGGCAGTGAAATTTTAGAACCTCAGTCGACAGGTTTTTAAACTGCTGTGTAAGGAAGAACTGATTAATTTTCTACAAATGGTACAATAATAGGAATCTAACACTTTGACAGTACATCAACAGATTTACTGACCCAAAGGCTTCACAGCGCTTGCGGTAGGTCTCCATGTCATGCTTCAGGGGCGCAGCCTCACTCTGACCGAGCCGATTGACATCTAGGATGGCAACCAGGTTGTCCAGCTGGTAGTAGGAGGCAAAGGCCATGGCCTCCCACACTGATCCCTCTGAACACTCTCCATCACCCAGCATGCAGTACACACGGTAACTACGAATCAGTGTAGAAAGATGGGGCAGAAATGAGTGATGAGCACTGCTTTTCAGAGAATGAGCCACACAATGGTTACTGCATAATTACATTGAAGCTGGAGTTGGAATACTCAAAGGAAAGGAAAGGGTCAAATAACAGCATTACAGAATGTTTGCTCACTGAGTGAAGTTTAAAATAACATTGTTCAAATAATGACTTATTAAGAGAGAAGAAAGAAGCAGGTGCAAACTACTGTAGATAACAATATGACTCAAAAACTATTTGCAAAGTATTTTTTCTAAGAATCACAAACTGAATTATTTGCAATGACATATCAATTACGATCACCAACACACAAGAGCAGTTGAGCTACCGGCCTCATAGCGCCAAAAATCATCCAATAATATTTTGCTACGTGGATAATTATTCTGTGGCAGGAAAAAGACTTCTTGGTTTTGTTGCATGCACCTGCCAGGGGATTATTTAACACAGCTACTACACTACCGCAGATCTCTCCAGTTAACAGGTTACAGCGAGTCAAACTATTTTAACAGAAAGCAGGCTCCCACTTACTGCTCAAGGCAATACATTCTTGCTCAACAAAACTCTTGTTTAAATAAGTAGAGTCAACAACGCAGTCTGAATGACATTTCACTTCAACAGAAAAACGCGTAGTTGCAGTACAGAGCACCATCTTTAATTTGCTTTAGATTTAATTCACCATGAAAGGATGCACTTCAGATAACACAAAGTCTCACAATTGTGCAAATACGTTTCATATGCTTAAACCAGTTTTAGAAAGCAGGATTACCATCTATATTAATGTATCATTTTGGATACAAACGGACCTGGATTTGTCAAAGTTTTTGCCAGTATAAGCCATCCCACAAGCAGCTCCAAGACCCTGTCCCAGAGATCCTGTAGCCACATCAACAAACTCCAGTTTCTGGGTTTGGATAGAACAGATTTGGGAAAAAAGAAAAAAAAGTTATGCAGAAAGTGAGTTGCACATCATATTTCTACTCTTCACAGAAACATTAATACCAGAAAGGGACTCATGATTTCAGCACTTACTGGTGTGGGGTGCCCCTCCAGGTCACAGTCAAGCTTACGTAGGTTAAGCAGATCAGACTCCTTCACAAAACCTGCCTCTGCCCAAGCAGCATACAGGACAGGTGCAGCATGACCCTAGTGATAAACAGGGTGGGCAGGAGTGTCAATCGCAGGTGCACATACCAATTCCAAGACAAACAATTAATCGCTTAACTAAAAATAGTATGTACCAACCTTTGAGAGCACAAAGCGGTCATTACAGTGGTTGCGCGGATCTTCAGTTTTATAGCGCATGGTGTGGAAGAAGAGCACAGACATGAGCTCTGCTGCACTGCAGCATGATGTCGGATGGCTGAGGAGCAGGAATAAGTGACAAACGTTTAGTGACAGGCAACAGTTTAAAAAAAAAAACACTAAATCCACACATCATGCAAATACATGCACGTGTTGCTACATTCTGGAACTTGGGTTGGCACCATAACTCATTACAATTAATAGCACTTAGTTTAATTTGACAGTAAGATTCTTGTCACTCCAGGCAGCATGACAGCTTGACAAAAACTTCCAAACACTAAATTCGATAAGCAAAAGTCGCATTCATAAATGGTTAATCTGCAACATGATAACCCCAGTTAGGTTACCACACTTCAGAGCTTTCAAAAATATCCAAAAAAAATATAAAGATTAGCAAACCTGTGAAACAGTTAGTTGCAGCACAGTGGTTTCAATACTGTAATCAACATGTTTAGAAATCCCACATTACCCAACAGATTTCAGCTTCCCTATACAGGTCAAGTTACAAATAGCATTATTTCAACCATGCTGAGAACACATTTATCTTACAAACACACATCATGATCACTGTTAAACCATAAAAAAAAACAAAAAAAAAAACAAAAAAAAAAAACCAGTGCTCAATTTACCACTTGTCCTTCACTTGAGAGATAACCTGATGAGAAATAAAGTAAATCAGGAAAGGCGTAACAAAAGAAATCAGATGGTGGAGTGTAACGTCTTAGTCAAACAATGAGGACGAATGATGTGATGAGTGTTGGGTGTCAAAATTCAAAGACATCCTTTGTTTGAATGAGATAGTGTCAGAACATTTGTAACAGCCTCACACTTCAGATAGCCAGAACAGACTACATTTCCTTGTTGGGCAACATAAGGAAGTGTCAAAAACAGGTTTATCAACAATCATTTTATTTATGAAGTGGCAGTCATGTCTTCAGACAAAATTACACAATTCTGGATTTTTTTGAAGGATGCAGCACAAGCAAAACCAAACAGTATACTGTAACCATGTGAAAAATAAAAGTAATGCATGTAGGTGACTGGTAGATGCTGTAAAAAGGATTTCATCCTTGAATGCATAAATTAAAATTGGACTTTAATTAGGCTCGGATGACATGATACAAAACACAGAAGCAAAATTTTTAAAAAATGAACTTGAACTTGTCTTTCTGTTTAAAAGCTGCATGGGGGAAAAAAACTATTTAGTCCTTCTTACACACATGTAACAGAAAAGTGTGACGGTACATGTGACAGTAACCTGGGAGGCCCTCATAACAATGAGAGGCATTTCTCATACTTAGGAGACCCATTGTACTTTAAGTTTAGGATGTGCAGAAAGCCCTAATTGTAATCCTCTCTGACTACTACGAGAGCAAAGGGCCGTTGGAATAATCCCTATACAGCTACACCCTTCTTAACTATTCCAGCTTGGACTTGTGTCAAATTATAGTGACCCAGAAGAGCAGGTTGGTTACTTCATCGCTTCTGGGAACGCCGATATTTAGCGATGATGCAAGTATCGCAGGTGCTCTTTCCTAGTGGGTATTTCCTACGGTCATCAAAGCAGACATTGACTTCTGGAGACGATTCAACTGGTGCGCATCAGTGTGGCATTCTAGCTTTAAGAATTTCACCACGAGATTCACCCTTTAGCACGGTCATGTGATTTCTGTTAGCTAGTGAAAGCAAGTACATGCAAGTGACTGCTTTAAATGAGTTAACTAGCAACTGTAGTACGAGAGTAAATCTTTAGCTAGGTAGCATTAACGAGCTACTAATAAATATACGCCCACAGTCTTCATTTGCACATAAAACGACACGAAGTGCTCATGCTAAGTTTGGCTAAAAGACAAACATTAGCTCCCAAAGTAACTAGAAACACGTTTTAAAGGTGTTTGCATTACCTGCTGCTTGTAGCTGTTTGCTAACTTTACGTTTTACACCGCGTGGACATAATTTGTTGCACGTGCAACCAGGCAGGCCGCGCAGGTAAAACGCGCGTCAGCTACGTAACAACACAAGGCACACTTTCCTCATATGTAGCCCTGCGTATGCATCTTTTTTTGAATATTTCCTGCTAATGTGAGCAACTCCGAATAACTTACCCGGAGTTAGAGGCGCTTGTTGCCTTGATGGAATGGATCCTGAGCTTGTTGGCGATGTCTCTCAGCCCCTGCAGGGTCTTCTCGTCGGGTTTGTGGTAGCTAGCCATGGCTCCTGGATGGATTTAGTTGAAAAATGAGTTGCTTCTAGAAACAGAAGGTGCTGCTTCCTGGTGTCGTAGTTTCGCTGTTGCTGCTGCTAGCTGCCCGGTGCTCGGTACAACTGAGGAGGAGGACTGACAGAGAGAGGAGGGTGGACTTATGTCTCCTCCAGCGGACACTCCCATCAAATGTAATCATTGGAGGATCGGCTGTGGTGCAAGCGGCTCGGACTGTGGTGCAAGTTGCGCAGGTGATGCTGCGTTCAAAATCCTTTTCAGCTTATCAAATAAATGCATCTGCGGCTACTTCGTTCTTATCATTTCCTTATGCGAATCAATGAATCAGCAAACGTCAGTAATAAGAGCGCCGATGACACATGCGCCCATAAAACCGAGGATTAACACAGGTAACTGCAATGTGGGGAACATGAAGTAGTTTCATGTCCAATGTGGGATTCTCTGATAATACAATGGCAGAGATCCAATCCACCACTTTTAAGGCTTCTTAAAATATGCAGTCTTTACAATTAATTGGCAGGATGAATTCCTGTTTAATTAATACTAATAATCCGGGATATTAATTCACACTATGACAAGAAGTTTCATTATCTCATATCATGTGTATATTCTGCTTTTAAGTGGGGTATACTTCAGTATATTTCCCTTGAGTTTCCATAAATAGCCGTAATTGTCACTGTCCCTTTAAAGCTGCAGTTGGATGGCTGCCAACAAGGAAGTGGTGGCAGATTTTGCTCTCTCATCGTTACTCAGGGAAACATACGATCGTTTGTTAAAATAAGGTTCAAATACCAACTCATTTCATATCAGACAGCAGCTGATACAACGCTTTCTAACAGTTCTTTGTAATCAGCTGATTGTCAGCATTTGTACATTTCTGCACATGCATCACCCATTTTCAAAATGTTATTGTTCCAGATTAACTTGGCTGTAATAGTGAGTGTGAGAGCATGACACAAGCAACTTTAATGTGCAAAGTTGATTAATCATACAATCCAGATATAGGCCTACAATACGTTTCTTATACAAAAGCACAATCAGGAAAGTCAAGTCTGTCCGATACTTCCCCATTTTGGTCATCATTGCAAATCTTATGGCTCAGGTATTTCCTCTTCTTTAAGTTCCTGAAATGGCAAACATGTTCTTAAAACAAAAGAGCTAAAGAGAAGTTTCTTGATGATGCCAAAAGGAGAAATATAAAATGTTTTAACCTTGATTCTTTCCCAGGCTTGAGCCCTCTCCTCAGGGGTGACAGGGTCTTTGTCAAGTTGTTCCAGCTCTGGCAAGAACGTCAGAACGCTTACTCGGTAGTCTGATGATTCCACTAGTGGGTTCTCAGAAAGGACCAAAGCTTGCAGGGTTGTTGACACAAGGCTAAGGGACTGTAAGGCGTTCTCATCTGCAATTGCATTGCCTCTAAGGGAAGGACAAAGAGACAGAAAAATATATATGCCTGGATAATAAATATATGGACAATATCAATTTATTTAGTGTTTTACTGATTGGATGATGGAAACCATGACCATAACTCTGATCTGTCTTGTTGTGATACACAGGTGTACCTGACATTAAGGTACTGGAGACACTTCATGCCAGCACTGAGTCCTTTCACAGAATCTAGCTGGTTGTCTCGAAGGTGAAGGACGGTGAGGCGCTCTAACTTCTCCAAACCCTCGAGGCGTTTGATAACATTTTGGGCCTGAACAGAAAGAAATAATAGTCATAAGCAGTCTTTTTTATTTATCATTATACACAGGATTTAATTTGGGTGCTAATGAATAAACCTAATAAAGCATGTTAATGTGATTAACCAAATCATAGTGCTTTTATTACTAGATATAATCGCTCCAGGTTTGGAAGGTCGATGCCGTCAGTGGTATCCAACTGATTTCCCCTCAGCTCTAGAATCGCCAGATTTGCAAAACAGTCACCTTGAAAACCATTCATTCTCTGAAAGCCATTTCCTGCAACAAAGGTTTCAAAATGTCACATCAAAGCCTTTATATATAATATATGTTAGGCTGCAGACATTTGATTAAATTCTTGAAGAAGCAAGAATTTGTTATACCTGACACAGAACGGTAACAAATGGAATAGTAAATACATATCTGAGAAAAAAATTAACCATTCCTGTGACTTATTATCACTTCCCTGATATTAAAATGCCAGTGACAGCTGACCAATACTGAATGATTTTCCTAAATTTCAGAAGGGGTGCGATGGGGAAAGTAACAATTAACTATTTCTATTTTGACGGACCTAGCATTAGGAAACTTTTAAGTGGCTGAACAGATTAATTCAACTTTTTCAGTCCAATTCAATTTTATTTATATAGTGACAAGTCATACCATAAATCTTCTCAGGGCACTTCACATTGTAAGAAATCTTGATAATATGACGTTACAATAGTCCAGCCTAAAAGTAACAAAACTAGTTTTTCAGCATCACTGTAAAACAAGAAATACCTAATTTTGACAATACTGTGCAGTTGAAGGAGTGTTGTCCAGGAGATCTGTTTTGTGTGACTTAAAGGACATGCCCTGGTCAGTAACAACTTCAAGGTTCCTCACAGTGGGAAATGCCATCTGGAGCGACTATATGGAGAGATGGTGTTTGTCTGAATGTAGAGGAATAAAATTACAAGGCCACCCATGTTCATAAGACAATGCTTGGAGTTTGACTAACTGATCTGTTTAATCTGACTTTATAGGTAAATATAGCAGGGTGTCATCTGCATAGCAATGGAATTTTATGCAGTTTTTCCTAATAATATTGCCTGTACAAAATGTAAAGTATTAGTTCTACCACTGAACCCTGTGAAACTCCATAACTAACTATTGCGTGAAATGATAGTTATTGACATGAACAAACTGATCATTGTCTAGGGCTAGGAGAAGATCATTAGTGACTTTCACAAGTACTATGCTATGATGTGTTCTAAATCCTGAAAAAAACTCTTGTAACAAACCATTTCTGTGAAAATGGTCGCATAATTAATTTGCAACGTTGTTTTAAGGACTAAAACTAAAGGAGAGGTTGGACCACGAGTCACATTTGTGAAAGCTGTGGAAGAGATCGACTCTTTCTCTATTTTTTCCAATTCAATTTGTAGAGAAACTCTTGAAATATTACAACTGAGACATAAAGGAGCACAGGGCTCTAAAGAGTTGTGACTGTCAGAATGGCTACAGTCCTATAAACAAACCTGGGATTGTTGTTGTTTTCCTCTGCTAAAGATGACTAATATGCAATTCTAGTTTTTCTTGACATTAAACCAACAGGCCAACCTGTGAGATTGAGGCGCTCTAAGCTAGGTGCAGCTAGGCCATCTATGTCTGTTAGCTGGTTCCCTGCCATACTCAACAACTGCAGGAAGGGCAGCTGTGCAAAAGGCTGCCCATTGAAGGATGCCACAGCATTGTTGTCAACCTGCAAAAGAAGAGTTGTCATTAAGATATACCAGCAATTAAATTATTCTGACAGCCCCAGAGATGTTCTTTACTAAACGAATAAAAAAGAGAGCTCCTTGCCTTCAGCCAAAGTAGGTGGGTCAGAGATGCCAGAGGAGAAAGATCAGTCAGGTGGTTGTTGGATACATCCAGAAAACGTATGTGATTATAACTGCTGACTGCAGCAATATCATTCAGTCCTCTAAAGAGCACAATAGTGACAAAAAAATGGTATGAACTTAGAGTTGACACCATTAAAACAGGATAGTTTGAACTTGAAGTCTAGGGCAAAGGCAGTCAGTTTTGCTTTGCATGTATCTTTGCCTGCTTACTTGTCTTTAAGGACCAGTTTGATAAATGTGTGTTCAAGTCCACATCCTGTCCGGCACAGTAACGAAAGCCCCTGACGTATGGTTTCTTCAGTCAAATGGGAAACTTGCACCTGAAGCGTACAGAGAGAACAGATATAATTTGGCTGTACTTGTCCATATAGGACCAAGATTTGTGAATGCCATGGCTGCATTTTATTGACCCTTTCTACAAGAAGCACTTTGGGTTTTAGTGTCTTGCTTGGACATGTTGCATGTACAGGAGGAGCTAAGGATCAAACCACCAGCCCACTGATGAGTACCCAACCTGTTCTACCTGAATGTAAGCCTGAAAACAATCCATGATAGCCTTTTGCAATGAGTCGAGCCTCATTTGTAGCTTTGCATCCTCCTGTGACACACTTATAAATAATACTAGCACCAAAATTAACACTGATAAGTATTTAACTGTGCTTTTAGGGCACAAAGCAACGTCATAAATTAAGTGCAGACTTAACTGAGTTACTTGTTAATACATGGCTTCAGTTTGGAGCCAAGATTAGATAGCACAATCTCTTCCTAGAGACTCTGTCCTTTTATTTCACAGAATTTAATGACCTAACAAATGTTTGGGGAATGAAATGATACCTTGATATGTTTTTTTTTTTTTTTTTTAGATCAACGGCTGCTGAACACAATAAAACAAACAGTCCAATATCCAGGCAAGTATTTAGCTGCCAAAGAGAAGCAAATATGCTGAATGATTGGTTTTTTGTTTTTTTGCTTATCTCACAATACCTTCTCGTCCCCGCTGGCTTCTTTTGCTTGGGTTTCCTCCTCTCCCTCCGCATCCGTTAACACTCCATCTTCATCCATGTCAGACATTGTAGTCAGTTATTCTTACACTGTGGTCGTAGATAGTACAGGTTTGCCAAAAAGTGAACCAACAGTTGGTACCAGACAGGCTACTATTTGAAATGCTGTCTTTTTAAAATAGAACAAATTACTCGTCTAGCTAACACTAAGTAGTAACTGTAGGCTGCCAAGTAGCTGTAGCTAGCTAACGTGTAGCTGTTGCGTTGAGCGATATAACTTTTTAAAAATCATTATCTGTGCATTCAAACATACCCAAGTTTAACAAGGACCGTTAATTTTCCCTAGTAGTATTAGTAACAGGAGGCTAGCGTTAATTATTTGATTAAAATAAACCTAACTGCCACTAAGGTCCGACCGCTCCACAGGTTTGTTGCCGTTACCATGGAAACACGTAAGCCGCAACACGAGCACCGCTGTGTCAAAATAAATTCCAGGAACAAACTAACGAGCTTTGCAACAGCTATACACTTTCTGCAGGTCAAGATGTTGCATTATACCTCATACCGACAGTTACATGATATTCCTCTTTTTTTTTCTTCATAAAAAAACAGCTTTGGAAATTTCAAGTTAAAATGTTGAAATATCCGCTACTGTTCACTTGTATCCCCACACAACACATCAGTCGATATTAAGAGAAAATGTGTTATTTTGAATTATTTTACATTAGCTTGATGGAACACAGTCACATTAATGAACAAACAGAAATAAAAAATAATTTTCTCCAAAGCATGTATTACATTGTGAATTCGTACCTGCTATATGATAAACTGAGACACTTTCACCTACACACTAGTGTTAGTGACTATGCCCAGTTCATGAGGCCACAGTCTCTTATCTCCCACTGTTGTATAAAAGTGCTCATTCTAAAATGTTCACACAGTTCATGCC